>NW_026683143.1:300000-600000 GCF_027887145.1 Ammospiza caudacuta | reverse complement strand
GAAAATGGTAATGTACTGTTTTCTATCAGTTGGCAAGCTGCGCACACAATCCCAGTGTTGTACAGCTTCCTTCTTCACCTTTCCGATGCTGCCGCTCTCTCCGGCTCCCGGAGCCGAAGAAGCGGCTTCTTCGCACAAAGACGATTGTACCGCTCACAGTGCTCTCTTAGCGCCGCTTCTGCCGAAAGAAGCCCGGGAGCGGCTCTTAGCTCCGGAGAGCATCGTACCTTCGTCTTTAGCGCCTTTTGTGGTCTACATCCTAGCAGAAAGCTTTTCCACTCTGTCTGGCAAGGAAAACCTGCGGGAGCACAGAAAACATCTCCCATCGTGTTCTGGACGTTGCACGGAGGTCTGCCAAGTGCTTGGCATGAGGGAAAGAAAAGTTGTCCTAAACAGCTTCCAATCGAATATTCATGTGATTGGAAACGTCAGGAAAGTGGTAAGGTTCTGTTTTCTATCATTTGGCAAGTTGCGCACACAATCCCAGTGTTGTACAGCTTCCTTCTTCACCTTTCCGATGCTGCCGCTCTCTCCGGCTCCCGGAGCCGGAGAAGCGGCTTCTTCGCGCAAAGACGATTGTACCGCTCACAGTGCTCTCTTAGCGCCGCTTCTGCCGAAAGAAGCCCGGGAGCGGCTCTTAGCTCCGGAGAGCATCGTACCTTCGTCTTTAGCGTCTTTTGTGGTCTACATCCTAGCAGAAAGCTTTTCCACTCTGTCTGGCAAGGAAAACCTGTGGGATCACAGAAAACATCTCCCATCGTGTTCTGGACGGTGCACGAACGTCTGCCAAGTGCTTGGCATGAAGGAAAGAAAAGTTGTCCAAAACAGCTTCCAATCGAATATTCATGTGATTGGAAACGTCAGGAAAGTGGTAATGTACTGTTTTCTATCAGTTGGCAAGCTGCGCACACAATCCCAGTGTTGTACAGCTTCCTTCTTCACCTTTCCGATGCTGCCGCTCTCTCCGGCTCCCGGAGCCGAAGAAGCGGCTTCTTCGCACAAAGACGATTGTACCGCTCACAGTACTCTCTTAGCGCCGCTTCTGCCGAAAGAAGCCCGGGAGCGGCTCTTAGCTCCGGAGAGCATCGTACCTTCGTCTTTAGCGTCTTTTGTGGTCTACATCCTAGCAGAAAGCTTTTCCACTCTGTCTGGCAAGGAAAACCTGCGGGAGCACAGAAAACATCTCCCATCGTGTTCTGGACGTTGCACGGAGGTCTGCCAAGTGCTTGGCATGAGGGAAAGAAAAGTTGTCCAAAACAGCTTCCAATCGAATATTCATGTGATTGGAAACGTCAGGAAAGTGGTAAGGTACTGTTTTCTATCCGTTGGCAAGTTGCGCACACAATCCCAGTGTTGTACAGCTTCCTTCTTCACCTTTCCGATGCTGCCGCTCTCTCCGGCTCCCGGAGCCGAAGAAGCGGCTTCTTCGCGCAAAGACGATTGTACCGCTCACAGTGCTCTCTTAGCGCCGCTTCTGCCGAAAGAAGCCCGGGAGCGGCTCTTAGCTCCGGAGAGCATCGTACCTTCGTCTTTAGCGTCTTTTGTGGTCTACATCCTAGCAGAAAGCTTTTCCACTCTGTCTGGCAAGGAAAACCTGCGGGAGCACAGAAAACATCTCCCATCGTATTCTGGACGTTGCACGGAGGTCTGCCAAGTGTTTGGCATGAAGGAAAGAAAAGTTGTCCGAAACAGCTTCTTATGGAATATTCATGTGATTTGAAACGTCAGGAAAGTGTAAGGTACTCCTTTCTATCAGTTGGAAAGTTGCGCACACAATCCCAGTGTTGTACAGCTTCCTTCTTCACCTTTCCGATGCTGCCGCTCTCTCCGGCTCCCGGAGCCGAAGAAGCGGCTTCTTTGCGCAAAGACGACTGTACCGCTCACAGTGCTCTCTTAGCGCCGCTTCTGCCGAAAGAAGCCCGGGAGCGGCTCTTAGCTCCGGAGAGCATCGTACCTTCGTCTTTAGCGTCTTTTGTGGTCTACATCCTAGCAGAAAGCTTTTCCACTCTGTCTGGCAAGGAAAACCTGCGGGAGCACAGAAAACATCTCCCATCGTGTTCTGGACGGTGCACGGAGGTCTGCCAAGTGTTTGGCATGAAGGAAAGAAAAGTTGTCCGAAACAGCTTCTTAAGGAATATTCATGTGATTTGAAACGTCAGGAAAGTGTAAGGTACTGTTTTCTATCAGTTGGAATGTTGCGCACACAATCCCAGTGTTGTACAGCTTCCTTCTTCACCTTTCCGATGCTGCCGCTCTCTCCGGCTCCCGGAGCCGAAGAAGCGGCTTCTTCGCGCAAAGACGACTGTACCGCTCACAGTGCTCTCTTAGCGCCGCTTCTGCCGAAAGAAGCCCGGGAGCGGCTCTTAGCTCCGGAGAGCATCGTACCTTCGTCTTTAGCGTCTTTTGTGGTCTACATCCTAGCAGAAAGCTTTTCCACTCTGTCTGGCAAGGAAAACCTGCGGGAGCACAGAAAACATCTCCCATCGTGTTCTGGACGGTGCACGGAGGTCTGCCAAGTGCTTGGCATGAAGGAAAGAAAAGTTGTCCTAAACAGCTTCCAATCGAAGATTCATGTGATTGGAAACGTCAGGAAAGTGGTAAGGTACTGTTTTCTATCCGTTGGCAAGCTGCGCACACAATCCCAGTGTTGTACAGCTTCCTTCTTCACCTTTCCGATGCTGCCGCTCTCTCCGGCTCCCGGAGCCGAAGAAGCGGCTTCTTCGCACAAAGACGATTGTACCGCTCACAGTGCTCTCTTAGCGCCGCTTCTGCCGAAAGAAGCCCGGGAGCGGCTCTTAGCTCCGGACAGCATCGTACCTTCGTCTTTAGCGTCTTTTGTGGTCTACATCCTAGCAGAAAGCTTTTCCACTCTGTCTGGCAAGGAAAACCTGCGGGAGCACAGAAAACATCTCCCATCGTGTTCTGGACGTTGCACGGAGGTCTGCCAAGTGTTTGGCATGAAGGAAAGAAAAGTTGTCCAAAACAGCTTCCAATCGAATATTCATGTGATTGGAAACGTCAGGAAAGTGGTAAGGAACTGTTTTCTATCAGTTGGCAAGCTGCGCACACAATCCCAGTGTTGTACAGCTTCCTTCTTCACCTTTCCGATGCTGCCGCTCTCTCCGGCTCCCGGAGCCAAAGAAGCGGCTTCTTCGCGCAAAGACGATTGTACCGCTCACAGTGCTCTCTTAGCGCCGCTTCTGCCGAAAGAAGCCCGGGAGCGGCTCTTAGCTCCGGAGAGCATCGTACCTTCGTCTTTAGCGTCTTTTGTGGTCTACATCCTAGCAGAAAGCTTTTCCACTCTGTCTGGCAAGGAAAACCTGCGGGAGCACAGAAAACATCTCGCATCGTGTTCTGGACGTTGCACGGAGGTCTGCCAAGTGCTTGGCATGAAGGAAAGAAAAGTTGTCCTAAACAGCTTCCAATCGAATATTCATGTGATTGGAAACGTCAGGAAAGTGGTAAGGTACTGTTTTCTATCAGTTGGCAAGTTGCGCACACAATCCCAGTGTTGTACAGCTTCCTTCTTCACCTTTCCGATGCTGCCGCTCTCTCCGGCTCCCGGAGCCGAAGATGCGGCTTCTTCGCGCAAAGACGATTGTACCGCTCACAGTGCTCTCTTAGCGCCGCTTCTGCCGAAAGAAGCCCGGGAGCGGCTCTTAGCTCCGGAGAGCATCGTACCTTCGTCTTTAGCGTCTTTTGTGGTCTACATCCTAGCAGAAAGCTTTTCCACTCTGTCTGGCAAGGAAAACCTGCGGGAGCACAGAAAACATCTCCCATCGTGTTCTGGACGGTGCACGGAGGTCTGCCAAGTGCTTGGCATGAAGGAAAGAAAAGTTGTCCTAAACAGCTTCCAATCGAATATTCATGTGATTGGAAACGTCAGGAAAGTGGTAAGGTACTGTTTTCTATCAGTTGGCAAGCTGCGCACACAATCCCAGTGTTGTACAGCTTCCTTCTTCACCTTTGCGATGCTGCCGCTCTCTCCGGCTCCCGGAGCCGAAGAAGCGGCTTCTTCGCACAAAGACGATTGTACCGCTCACAGTGCTCTCTTAGCGCCGCTTCTGCCGAAAGAAGCCCGGGAGCGGCTCTTAGCTCCGGAGAGCATCGTACCTTCGTCTTTAGCGTCTTTTGTGGTCTACATCCTAGCAGAAAGCTTTTCCACTCTGTCTGGCAAGGAAAACCTGCGGGAGCACAGAAAACATCTCCCATCGTGTTCTGGACGCTGCACGGAGGTCTGCCAATTGTTTGCCATGAAGGAAAGGAAAGTTGTCCAAAACAGCTTCTTATGAAATATTCATGTGATTGGAAACGTCAGGAAAGTGTAAGGTACTGTTTTCTATCAGTTGTAAAGTTGCGCACACAATCCCAGTGTTGTACAGCTTCCTTCTTCACCTTTCCGATGCTGCCGCTCTCTCCGGCTCCCGGAGCCGAAGAAGCGGCTTCTTCGCGCAAAGACGATTGTACCGCTCACAGTGCTCTCTTAGCGCAGCTTCTGCCGAAAGAAGCCCGGGAGCGGCTCTTAGCTCCGGAGAGCATCGTACCTTCGTCTTTAGCGTCTTTTGTGGTCTACATCCTAGCAGAAAGCTTTTCCACTCTGTCTGGCAAGGAAAACCTGCGGGAGCACAGAAAACATCTCCCATCGTGTTCTGGACGGTGCACGGAGGTCTGCCAAGTGTTTGGCATGAAGGAAAGAAAAGTTGTCCGAAACAGCTTCTTAAGGAATATTCATGTGATTTGAAACGTCAGGAAAGTGTAAGGTACTGTTTTCTATCAGTTGGAATGTTGCGCACACAATCCCAGTGTTGTACAGCTTCCTTCTTCACCTTTCCGATGCTGCCGCTCTCTCCGGCTCCCGGAGCCGAAGAAGCGGCTTCTTCGCGCAAAGACGACTGTACCGCTCACAGTGCTCTCTTAGCGCCGCTTCTGCCGAAAGAAGCCCGGGAGCGGCTCTTAGCTCCGGAGAGCATCGTACCTTCGTCTTTAGCGTCTTTTGTGGTCTACATCCTAGCAGAAAGCTTTTCCACTCTGTCTGGCAAGGAAAACCTGCGGGAGCACAGAAAACATCTCCCATCGTGTTCTGGACGGTGCACGGAGGTCTGCCAAGTGCTTGGCATGAAGGAAAGAAAAGTTGTCCTAAACAGCTTCCAATCGAAGATTCATGTGATTGGAAACGTCAGGAAAGTGGTAAGGTACTGTTTTCTATCAGTTGGCAAGCTGCGCACACAATCCCAGTGTTGTACAGCTTCCTTCTTCACCTTTCCGATGCTGCCGCTCTCTCCGGCTCCCGGAGCCGAAGAAGCGGCTTCTTCGCACAAAGACGATTGTACCGCTCACAGTGCTCTCTTAGCGCCGCTTCTGCCGAAAGAAGCCCGGGAGCGGCTCTTAGCTCCGGACAGAATCGTACCTTCGTCTTTAGCGTCTTTTGTGGTCTACATCCTAGCAGAAAGCTTTTCCACTCTGTCTGGCAAGGAAAACCTGCGGGAGCACAGAAAACATCTCCCATCGTGTTCTGGACGTTGCACGGAGGTCTGCCAAGTGTTTGGCATGAAGGAAAGAAAAGTTGTCCAAAACAGCTTCCAATCGAATATTCATGTGATTGGAAACGTCAGGAAAGTGGTAAGGAACTGTTTTCTATCAGTTGGCAAGCTGCGCACACAATCCCAGTGTTGTACAGCTTCCTTCTTCACCTTTCCGATGCTGCCGCTCTCTCCGGCTCCCGGAGCCAAAGAAGCGGCTTCTTCGCGCAAAGACGATTGTACCGCTCACAGTGCTCTCTTAGCGCCGCTTCTGCCGAAAGAAGCCCGGGAGCGGCTCTTAGCTCCGGAGAGCATCATACCTTCGTCTTTAGCGTCTTTTGTGGTCTACATCCTAGCAGAAAGCTTTTCCACTCTGTCTGGCAAGGAAAACCTGCGGGAGCACAGAAAACATCTCGCATCGTGTTCTGGACGTTGCACGGAGGTCTGCCAAGTGCTTGGCATGAAGGAAAGAAAAGTTGTCCAAAACAGCTTCCAATCGAATATTCATGTGATTGGAAACGTCAGGAAAGTGGTAAGGTACTGTTTTCTATCAGTTGGCAAGTTGCGCACACAATCCCAGTGTTGTACAGCTTCCTTCTTCACCTTTCCGATGCTGCCGCTCTCTCCGGCTCCCGGAGCCGAAGATGCGGCTTCTTCGCGCAAAGACGATTGTACCGCTCACAGTGCTCTCTTAGCGCCGCTTCTGCCGAAAGAAGCCCGGGAGCGGCTCTTAGCTCCGGAGAGCATCGTACCTTCGTCTTTAATGTCTTTTGTGGTCTACATCCTACCAGAAAGCTTTTCCACTCTGTCTGGCAAGGAAAACCTGCGGGAGCACAGAAAACATCTCCCATCGTGTTCTGGACGGTGCACGGAGGTCTGCCAAGTGCTTGGCATGAAGGAAAGAAAAGTTGTCCTAAACAGCTTCCAATCGAATATTCATGTGATTGGAAACGTCAGGAAAGTGGTAAGGTACTGTTTTCTATCAGTTGGCAAGCTGCGCACACAATCCCAGTGTTGTACAGCTTCCTTCTTCACCTTTGCGATGCTGCCGCTCTCTCCGGCTCCCGGAGCCGAAGAAGCGGCTTCTTCGCACAAAGACGATTGTACCGCTCACAGTGCTCTCTTAGCGCCGCTTCTGCCGAAAGAAGCCCGGGAGCGGCTCTTAGCTCCGGAGAGCATCGTACCTTCGTCTTTAGCGTCTTTTGTGGTCTACATCCTAGCAGAAAGCTTTTCCACTCTGTCTGGCAAGGAAAACCTGCGGGAGCACAGAAAACATCTCCCATCGTGTTCTGGACGCTGCACGGAGGTCTGCCAATTGTTTGCCATGAAGGAAAGGAAAGTTGTCCAAAACAGCTTCTTATGAAATATTCATGTGATTGGAAACGTCAGGAAAGTGTAAGGTACTGTTTTCTATCAGTTGTAAAGTTGCGCACACAATCCCAGTGTTGTACAGCTTCCTTCTTCACCTTTCCGATGCTGCCGCTCTCTCCGGCTCCCGGAGCCGAAGAAGCGGCTTCTTCGCGCAAAGACGATTGTACCGCTCACAGTGCTCTCTTAGCGCCGCTTCTGCCGAAAGAAGCCCGGGAGCGGCTCTTAGCTCCGGAGAGCATCGTACCTTCGTCTTTAGCGTCTTTTGTGGTCTACATCCTAGCAGAAAGCTTTTCCACTCTGTCTGGCAAGGAAAACCTGCGGGAGCACAGAAAACATCTCCCATCGTGTTCTGGACGGTGCACGGAGGTCTGCCAAGTGCTTGGCATGAAGGAAAGAAAAGTTGTCCTAAACAGCTTCCAATCGAAGATTCATGTGATTGGAAACGTCAGGAAAGTGGTAAGGTACTGTTTTCTATCAGTTGGCAAGCTGCGCACACAATCCCAGTGTTGTACAGCTTCCTTCTTCACCTTTCCGATGCTGCCGCTCTCTCCGGCTCCCGGAGCCGAAGAAGCGGCTTCTTCGCACAAAGACGATTGTACCGCTCACAGTGCTCTCTTAGCGCCGCTTCTGCCGAAAGAAGCCCGGGAGCGGCTCTTAGCTCCGGAGAGCATCGTACCTTCGTCTTTAGCGTCTTTTGTGGTCTACATCCTAGCAGAAAGCTTTTCCACTCTGTCTGGCAAGGAAAACCTGCGGGAGCACAGAAAACATCTCCCATCGTGTTCTGGACGTTGCACGGAGGTCTGCCAAGTGTTTGGCATGAAGGAAAGAAAAGCTGTCCAAAACAGCTTCCAATCGAATATTTATGTGATTGGAAACGTCAGGAAAGTGGTAAGGTACTGTTTTCTATCAGTTGGAATGTTGCGCACACAATCCCAGTGTTGTACAGCTTCCTTCTTCACCTTTCCGATGCTGCCGCTCTCTCCGGCTCCCGGAGCCGAAGAAGCGGCTTCTTCGCACAAAGACGATTGTACCGCTCACAGTGCTCTCTTAGCGCCGCTTCTGCCGAAAGAAGCCCGGGAGCGGCTCTTAGCTCCGGAGAGCATCGTACCTTCGTCTTTAGCGTCTTTTGTGGTCTACATCCTAGCAGAAAGCTTTTCCACTCTGTCTGGCAAGGAAAACCTGCGGGAGCACAGAAAACATCTCCCATCGTGTTCTGGACGTTGCACGGAGGTCTGCCAAGTGTTTGGCATGAAGGAAAGAAAAGCTGTCCAAAACAGCTTCCAATCGAATATTTATGTGATTGGAAACGTCAGGAAAGTGGTAAGGTACTGTTTTCTATCAATTGGCAAGCTGCGCACACAATCCCAGTGTTGTACAGCTTCCTTCTTCACCTTTCCGATGCTGCCGCTCTCTCCGGCTCCCGGAGCCGAAGAAGCGGCTTCTTCGCGCAAAGACGATTGTACCGCTCACAGTGCTCTCTTAGCGCCGCTTCTGCCGAAAGAAGCCCGGGAGCGGCTCTTAGCTCCGGAGAGCATCGTACCTTCGTCTTTAGCGTCTTTTGTGGTCTACATCCTAGCAGAAAGCTTTTCCACTCTGTCTGGCAAGGAAAACCTGCGGGAGCACAGAAAACATCTCCCATCGTGTTCTGGACGCTGCACAGAGGTCTGCCAAGTGCTTGGCATGAGGGAAAGAAAAGTTGTCCTAAACAGCTTCCAATCGAATATTCATGTGATTGGAAACGTCAGGAAAGTGGTAAGGTACTGTTTTCTATCATTTGGCAAGTTGCGCACGCAATCCCAGTGTTGTACAGCTTCCTTCTTCACCTTTCCGATGCTGCCGCTCTCTCCGGCTCCCGGAGCCGGAGAAGCGGCTTCTTCGCGCAAAGACGATTGTACCGCTCACAGTGCTCTCTTAGCGCCGCTTCTGCCGAAAGAAGCCCGGGAGCGGCTCTTAGCTCCGGAGAGCATCGTACCTTCGTCTTTAGCGTCTTTTGTGGTCTACATCCTAGCAGAAAGCTTTTCCACTCTGTCTGGCAAGGAAAACCTGTGGGATCACAGAAAACATCTCCCATCGTGTTCTGGACGGTGCACGGACGTCTGCCAAGTGCTTGGCATGAAGGAAAGAAAAGTTGTCCAAAACAGCTTCCAATCGAATATTCATGTCATTGGAAACGTCAGGAAAGTGGTAATGTACTGTTTTCTATCAGTTGGCAAGCTGCGCACACAATCCCAGTGTTGTACAGCTTCCTTCTTCACCTTTCCGATGCTGCCGCTCTCTCCGGCTCCCGGAGCCGAAGAAGCGGCTTCTTCGCACAAAGACGATTGTACCGCTCACAGTACTCTCTTAGCGCCGCTTCTGCCGAAAGAAGCCCGGGAGCGGCTCTTAGCTCCGGAGAGCATCGTACCTTCGTCTTTAGCGTCTTTTGTGGTCTACATCCTAGCAGAAAGCTTTTCCACTCTGTCTGGCAAGGAAAACCTGCGGGAGCACAGAAAACATCTCCCATCGTGTTCTGGACGTTGCACGGAGGTCTGCCAAGTGCTTGGCATGAGGGAAAGAAAAGTTGTCCAAAACAGCTTCCAATCGAATATTCATGTGATTGGAAACGTCAGGAAAGTGGTAAGGTACTGTTTTCTATCCGTTGGCAAGTTGCGCACACAATCCCAGTGTTGTACAGCTTCCTTCTTCACCTTTCCGATGCTGCCGCTCTCTCCGGCTCCCGGAGCCGAAGAAGCGGCTTCTTCGCGCAAAGACGATTGTACCGCTCACAGTGCTCTCTTAGCGCCGCTTCTGCCGAAAGAAGCCCGGGAGCGGCTCTTAGCTCCGGAGAGCATCGTACCTTCGTCTTTAGCGTCTTTTGTGGTCTACATCCTAGCAGAAAGCTTTTCCACTCTGTCTGGCAAGGAAAACCTGCGGGAGCACAGAAAACATCTCCCATCGTGTTCTGGACGTTGCACGGAGGTCTGCCAAGTGTTTGGCATGAAGGAAAGGAAAGTTGTCCGAAACAGCTTCTTATGGAATATTCATGTGATTTGAAACGTCAGGAAAGTGTAAGGTACTGTTTTCTATCAGTTGTAAAGTTGCGCACACAATCCCAGTGTTGTACAGCTTCCTTCTTCACCTTTCCGATGCTGCCGCTCTCTCCGGCTCCCGGAGCCGAAGAAGCGGCTTCTTCGCGCAAAGACGACTGTACCGCTCACAGTGCTCTCTTAGCGCCGCTTCTGCCGAAAGAAGCCCGGGAGCGGCTCTTAGCTCCGGAGAGCATCGTACCTTCGTCTTTAGCGTCTTTTGTGGTCTACATCCTAGCAGAAAGCTTTTCCACTCTGTCTGGCAAGGAAAACCTGCGGGAGCACAGAAAACATCTCCCATCGTGTTCTGGACGGTGCACGGAGGTCTGCCAAGTGTTTGGCATGAAGGAAAGAAAAGTTGTCCGAAACAGCTTCTTAAGGAATATTCATGTGATTTGAAACGTCAGGAAAGTGTAAGGTACTGTTTTCTATCAGTTGGAATGTTGCGCACACAATCCCAGTGTTGTACAGCTTCCTTCTTCACCTTTCCGATGCTGCCGCTCTCTCCGGCTCCCGGAGCCGAAGAAGCGGCTTCTTCGCGCAAAGACGACTGTACCGCTCACAGTGCTCTCTTAGCGCCGCTTCTGCCGAAAGAAGCCCGGGAGCGGCTCTTAGCTCCGGAGAGCATCGTACCTTCGTCTTTAGCGTCTTTTGTGGTCTACATCCTAGCAGAAAGCTTTTCCACTCTGTCTGGCAAGGAAAACCTGCGGGAGCACAGAAAACATCTCCCATCGTGTTCTGGACGGTGCACGGAGGTCTGCCAAGTGCTTGGCATGAAGGAAAGAAAAGTTGTCCTAAACAGCTTCCAATCGAATATTCATGTGATTGGAAACGTCAGGAAAGTGGTAAGGTACTGTTTTCTATCAGTTGGCAAGCTGCGCACACAATCCCAGTGTTGTACAGCTTCCTTCTTCACCTTTCCGATGCTGCCGCTCTCTCCGGCTCCCGGAGCCGAAGAAGCGGCTTCTTCGCACAAAGACGATTGTACCGCTCACAGTGCTCTCTTAGCGCCGCTTCTGCCGAAAGAAGCCCGGGAGCGGCTCTTAGCTCCGGACAGCATCGTACCTTCGTCTTTAGCGTCTTTTGTGGTCTACATCCTAGCAGAAAGCTTTTCCACTCTGTCTGGCAAGGAAAACCTGCGGGAGCACAGAAAACATCTCCCATCGTGTTCTGGACGTTGCACGGAGGTCTGCCAAGTGTTTGGCATGAAGGAAAGAAAAGTTGTCCAAAACAGCTTCCAATCGAATATTCATGTGATTGGAAACGTCAGGAAAGTGGTAAGGAACTGTTTTCTATCAGTTGGCAAGCTGCGCACACAATCCCAGTGTTGTACAGCTTCCTTCTTCACCTTTCCGATGCTGCCGCTCTCTCCGGCTCCCGGAGCCAAAGAAGCGGCTTCTTCGCGCAAAGACGATTGTACCGCTCACAGTGCTCTCTTAGCGCCGCTTCTGCCGAAAGAAGCCCGGGAGCGGCTCTTAGCTCCGGAGAGCATCATACCTTCGTCTTTAGCGTCTTTTGTGGTCTACATCCTAGCAGAAAGCTTTTCCACTCTGTCTGGCAAGGAAAACCTGCGGGAGCACAGAAAACATCTCGCATCGTGTTCTGGACGTTGCACGGAGGTCTGCCAAGTGCTTGGCATGAAGGAAAGAAAAGTTGTCCAAAACAGCTTCCAATCGAATATTCATGTGATTGGAAACGTCAGGAAAGTGGTAAGGTACTGTTTTCTATCAGTTGGCAAGTTGCGCACACAATCCCAGTGTTGTACAGCTTCCTTCTTCACCTTTCCGATGCTGCCGCTCTCTCCGGCTCCCGGAGCCGAAGATGCGGCTTCTTCGCGCAAAGACGATTGTACCGCTCACAGTGCTCTCTTAGCGCCGCTTCTGCCGAAAGAAGCCCGGGAGCGGCTCTTAGCTCCGGAGAGCATCGTACCTTCGTCTTTAATGTCTTTTGTGGTCTACATCCTACCAGAAAGCTTTTCCACTCTGTCTGGCAAGGAAAACCTGCGGGAGCACAGAAAACATCTCCCATCGTGTTCTGGACGGTGCACGGAGGTCTGCCAAGTGCTTGGCATGAAGGAAAGAAAAGTTGTCCTAAACAGCTTCCAATCGAATATTCATGTGATTGGAAACGTCAGGAAAGTGGTAAGGTACTGTTTTCTATCAGTTGGCAAGCTGCGCACACAATCCCAGTGTTGTACAGCTTCCTTCTTCACCTTTGCGATGCTGCCGCTCTCTCCGGCTCCCGGAGCCGAAGAAGCGGCTTCTTCGCACAAAGACGATTGTACCGCTCACAGTGCTCTCTTAGCGCCGCTTCTGCCGAAAGAAGCCCGGGAGCGGCTCTTAGCTCCGGAGAGCATCGTACCTTCGTCTTTAGCGTCTTTTGTGGTCTACATCCTAGCAGAAAGCTTTTCCACTCTGTCTGGCAAGGAAAACCTGCGGGAGCACAGAAAACATCTCCCATCGTGTTCTGGACGCTGCACGGAGGTCTGCCAATTGTTTGCCATGAAGGAAAGGAAAGTTGTCCAAAACAGCTTCTTATGAAATATTCATGTGATTGGAAACGTCAGGAAAGTGTAAGGTACTGTTTTCTATCAGTTGTAAAGTTGCGCACACAATCCCAGTGTTGTACAGCTTCCTTCTTCACCTTTCCGATGCTGCCGCTCTCTCCGGCTCCCGGAGCCGAAGAAGCGGCTTCTTCGCGCAAAGACGATTGTACCGCTCACAGTGCTCTCTTAGCGCCGCTTCTGCCGAAAGAAGCCCGGGAGCGGCTCTTAGCTCCGGAGAGCATCGTACCTTCGTCTTTAGCGTCTTTTGTGGTCTACATCCTAGCAGAAAGCTTTTCCACTCTGTCTGGCAAGGAAAACCTGCGGGAGCACAGAAAACATCTCCCATCGTGTTCTGGACGGTGCACGGAGGTCTGCCAAGTGCTTGGCATGAAGGAAAGAAAAGTTGTCCTAAACAGCTTCCAATCGAAGATTCATGTGATTGGAAACGTCAGGAAAGTGGTAAGGTACTGTTTTCTATCAGTTGGCAAGCTGCGCACACAATCCCAGTGTTGTACAGCTTCCTTCTTCACCTTTCCGATGCTGCCGCTCTCTCCGGCTCCCGGAGCCGAAGAAGCGGCTTCTTCGCACAAAGACGATTGTACCGCTCACAGTGCTCTCTTAGCGCCGCTTCTGCCGAAAGAAGCCCGGGAGCGGCTCTTAGCTCCGGAGAGCATCGTACCTTCGTCTTTAGCGTCTTTTGTGGTCTACATCCTAGCAGAAAGCTTTTCCACTCTGTCTGGCAAGGAAAACCTGCGGGAGCACAGAAAACATCTCCCATCGTGTTCTGGACGTTGCACGGAGGTCTGCCAAGTGTTTGGCATGAAGGAAAGAAAAGCTGTCCAAAACAGCTTCCAATCGAATATTTATGTGATTGGAAACGTCAGGAAAGTGGTAAGGTACTGTTTTCTATCAGTTGGAATGTTGCGCACACAATCCCAGTGTTGTACAGCTTCCTTCTTCACCTTTCCGATGCTGCCGCTCTCTCCGGCTCCCGGAGCCGAAGAAGCGGCTTCTTCGCACAAAGACGATTGTACCGCTCACAGTGCTCTCTTAGCGCCGCTTCTGCCGAAAGAAGCCCGGGAGCGGCTCTTAGCTCCGGAGAGCATCGTACCTTCGTCTTTAGCGTCTTTTGTGGTCTACATCCTAGCAGAAAGCTTTTCCACTCTGTCTGGCAAGGAAAACCTGCGGGAGCACAGAAAACATCTCCCATCGTGTTCTGGACGTTGCACGGAGGTCTGCCAAGTGTTTGGCATGAAGGAAAGAAAAGCTGTCCAAAACAGCTTCCAATCGAATATTTATGTGATTGGAAACGTCAGGAAAGTGGTTAGGTACTGTTTTCTATCAATTGGCAAGCTGCGCACACAATCCCAGTGTTGTACAGCTTCCTTCTTCACCTTTCCGATGCTGCCGCTCTCTCCGGCTCCCGGAGCCGAAGAAGCGGCTTCTTCGCGCAAAGACGATTGTACCGCTCACAGTGCTCTCTTAGCGCCGCTTCTGCCGAAAGAAGCCCGGGAGCGGCTCTTAGCTCCGGAGAGCATCGTACCTTCGTCTTTAGCGTCTTTTGTGGTCTACATCCTAGCAGAAAGCTTTTCCACTCTGTCTGGCAAGGAAAACCTGCGGGAGCACAGAAAACATCTCCCATCGTGTTCTGGACGCTGCACAGAGGTCTGCCAAGTGCTTGGCATGAGGGAAAGAAAAGTTGTCCTAAACAGCTTCCAATCGAATATTCATGTGATTGGAAACGTCAGGAAAGTGGTAAGGTACTGTTTTCTATCATTTGGCAAGTTGCGCACGCAATCCCAGTGTTGTACAGCTTCCTTCTTCACCTTTCCGATGCTGCCGCTCTCTCCGGCTCCCGGAGCCGGAGAAGCGGCTTCTTCGCGCAAAGACGATTGTACCGCTCACAGTGCTCTCTTAGCGCCGCTTCTGCCGAAAGAAGCCCGGGAGCGGCTCTTAGCTCCGGAGAGCATCGTACCTTCGTCTTTAGCGTCTTTTGTGGTCTACATCCTAGCAGAAAGCTTTTCCACTCTGTCTGGCAAGGAAAACCTGTGGGATCACAGAAAACATCTCCCATCGTGTTCTGGACGGTGCACGGACGTCTGCCAAGTGCTTGGCATGAAGGAAAGAAAAGTTGTCCAAAACAGCTTCCAATCGAATATTCATGTCATTGGAAACGTCAGGAAAGTGGTAATGTACTGTTTTCTATCAGTTGGCAAGCTGCGCACACAATCCCAGTGTTGTACAGCTTCCTTCTTCACCTTTCCGATGCTGCCGCTCTCTCCGGCTCCCGGAGCCGAAGAAGCGGCTTCTTCGCACAAAGACGATTGTACCGCTCACAGTACTCTCTTAGCGCCGCTTCTGCCGAAAGAAGCCCGGGAGCGGCTCTTAGCTCCGGAGAGCATCGTACCTTCGTCTTTAGCGTCTTTTGTGGTCTACATCCTAGCAGAAAGCTTTTCCACTCTGTCTGGCAAGGAAAACCTGCGGGAGCACAGAAAACATCTCCCATCGTGTTCTGGACGTTGCACGGAGGTCTGCCAAGTGCTTGGCATGAGGGAAAGAAAAGTTGTCCAAAACAGCTTCCAATCGAATATTCATGTGATTGGAAACGTCAGGAAAGTGGTAAGGTACTGTTTTCTATCCGTTGGCAAGTTGCGCACACAATCCCAGTGTTGTACAGCTTCCTTCTTCACCTTTCCGATGCTGCCGCTCTCTCCGGCTCCCGGAGCCGAAGAAGCGGCTTCTTCGCGCAAAGACGATTGTACCGCTCACAGTGCTCTCTTAGCGCCGCTTCTGCCGAAAGAAGCCCGGGAGCGGCTCTTAGCTCCGGAGAGCATCGTACCTTCGTCTTTAGCGTCTTTTGTGGTCTACATCCTAGCAGAAAGCTTTTCCACTCTGTCTGGCAAGGAAAACCTGCGGGAGCACAGAAAACATCTCCCATCGTGTTCTGGACGTTGCACGGAGGTCTGCCAAGTGTTTGGCATGAAGGAAAGGAAAGTTGTCCGAAACAGCTTCTTATGGAATATTCATGTGATTTGAAACGTCAGGAAAGTGTAAGGTACTGTTTTCTATCAGTTGGAAAGTTGCGCACACAATCCCAGTGTTGTACAGCTTCCTTCTTCACCTTTCCGATGCTGCCGCTCTCTCCGGCTCCCGGAGCCGAAGAAGCGGCTTCTTCGCGCAAAGACGACTGTACCGCTCACAGTGCTCTCTTAGCGCCGCTTCTGCCGAAAGAAGCCCGGGAGCGGCTCTTAGCTCCGGAGAGCATCGTACCTTCGTCTTTAGCGTCTTTTGTGGTCTACATCCTAGCAGAAAGCTTTTCCACTCTGTCTGGCAAGGAAAACCTGCGGGAGCACAGAAAACATCTCCCATCGTGTTCTGGACGTTGCACGGAGGTCTGCCAAGTGCTTGGCATGAAGGAAAGAAAAGTTGTCCAAAACAGCTTCCAATCGAATATTCATGTGATTGGAAACGTCAGGAAAGTGGTTAGGTACTGTTTTCTATCCGTTGGCAAGCTGCGCACACAATCCCAGTGTTGTACAGCTTCCTTCTTCACCTTTCCGATGCTGCCGCTCTCTCCGTATCCCGGAGCCGAAGAAGCGGCTTCTTCGCGCAAAGACGATTGTACCGCTCACAGTGCTCTCTTAGCGCCGCTTCTGCCGAAAGAAGCCCGGGAGCGGCTCTTAGCTCCGGAGAGCATCGTACCTTCGTCTTTAATATCTTTTGTGGTCTACATCCTAGCAGAAAGCTTTTCCACTCTGTCTGGCAAGGAAAACCTGCGGGAGCACAGAAAACATCTCCCATCGTGTTCTGGACGGTGCACGGAGGTCTGCCAAGTGCTTGGCATGAAGGAAAGAAAAGTTGTCCAAAACAGCTTCCAATCGAAGATTCATGTGATTGGAAACGTCAGGAAAATGGTAATGTACTGTTTTCTATCAGTTGGCAAGCTGCGCACACAATCCCAGTGTTGTACAGCTTCCTTCTTCACCTTTCCGATGCTGCCGCTCTCTCCGGCTCCCGGAGCCGAAGAAGCGGCTTCTTCGCACAAAGACGATTGTACCGCTCACAGTGCTCTCTTAGCGCCGCTTCTGCCGAAAGAAGCCCGGGAGCGGCTCTTAGCTCCGGAGAGCATCGTACCTTCGTCTTTAGCGCCTTTTGTGGTCTACATCCTAGCAGAAAGCTTTTCCACTCTGTCTGGCAAGGAAAACCTGCGGGAGCACAGAAAACATCTCCCATCGTGTTCTGGACGGTGCACGGAGGTCTGCCAAGTGCTTGGCATGAGGGAAAGAAAAGTTGTCCAAAACAGCTTCCAATCGAATATTCATGTGATTGGAAACGTCAGGAAAGTGGTAATGTACTGTTTTCTATCAGTTGGCAAGTTGCGCACACAATCCCAGTGTTGTACAGCTTCCTTCTTCACCTTTCCGATGCTGCCGCTCTCTCCGGCTCCCGGAGCCGGAGAAGCGGCTTCTTCGCGCAAAGACGATTGTACCGCTCACAGTGCTCTCTTAGCGCCGCTTCTGCCGAAAGAAGCCCGGGAGCGGCTCTTAGCTCCGGAGAGCATCGTACCTTCGTCTTTAGCGTCTTTTGTGGTCTACATCCTAGCAGAAAGCTTTTCCACTCTGTCTGGCAAGGAAAACCTGTGGGATCACAGAAAACATCTCCCATCGTGTTCTGGACGCTGCACGGACGTCTGCCAAGTGCTTGGCATGAAGGAAAGAAAAGTTGTCCAAAACAGCTTCCAATCGAATATTCATGTGATTGGAAACGTCAGGAAAGTGTAATGTACTGTTTTCTATCAGTTGGCAAGCTGCGCACACAATCCCAGTGTTGTACAGCTTCCTTCTTCACCTTTCCGATGCTGCCGCTCTCTCCGGCTCCCGGAGCCGAAGAAGCGGCTTCTTCGCACAAAGACGATTGTACCGCTCACAGTACTCTCTTAGCGCCGCTTCTGCCGAAAGAAGCCCGGCAGCGGCTCTTAGCTCCGGAGAGCATCGTACCTTCGTCTTTAGCGTCTTTTGTGGTCTACATCCTAGCAGAAAGCTTTTCCACTCTGTCTGGCAAGGAAAACCTGCGGGAGCACAGAAAACATCTCCCATCGTGTTCTGGACGTTGCACGGAGGTCTGCCAAGTGCTTGGCATGAGGGAAAGAAAAGTTGTCCAAAACAGCTTCCAATCGAATATTCATGTGATTGGAAACGTCAGGAAAGTGGTAAGGTACTGTTTTCTATCCGTTGGCAAGTTGCGCACACAATCCCAGTGTTGTACAGCTTCCTTCTTCACCTTTCCGATGCTGCCGCTCTCTCCGGCTCCCGGAGCCGAAGAAGCGGCTTCTTCGCGCAAAGACGATTGTACCGCTCACAGTGCTCTCTTAGCGCCGCTTCTGCCGAAAGAAGCCCGGGAGCGGCTCTTAGCTCCGGAGAGCATCGTACCTTCGTCTTTAGCGTCTTTTGTGGTCTACATCCTAGCAGAAAGCTTTTCCACTCTGTCTGGCAAGGAAAACCTGCGGGAGCACAGAAAACATCTCCCATCGTGTTCTGGACGTTGCACGGAGGTCTGCCAAGTGTTTGGCATGAAGGAAAGGAAAGTTGTCCGAAACAGCTTCTTATGGAATATTCATGTGATTTGAAACGTCAGGAAAGTGTAAGGTACTGTTTTCTATCAGTTGGAAAGTTGCGCACACAATCCCAGTGTTGTACAGCTTCCTTCTTCACCTTTCCGATGCTGCCGCTCTCTCCGGCTCCCGGAGCCGAAGAAGCGGCTTCTTCGCGCAAAGACGACTGTACCGCTCACAGTGCTCTCTTAGCGCCGCTTCTGCCGAAAGAAGCCCGGGAGCGGCTCTTAGCTCCGGAGAGCATCGTACCTTCGTCTTTAGCGTCTCTTGTGGTCTACATCCTAGCAGAAAGCTTTTCCACTCTGTCTGGCAAGGAAAACCTGCGGGAGCACAGAAAACATCTCCCATCGTGTTCTGGACGGTGCACGGAGGTCTGCCAAGTGTTTGGCATGAAGGAAAGAAAAGTTGTCCGAAACAGCTTCCAATCGAATATTCATGTGATTTGAAACGTCAGGAAAGTGTAAGGTACTGTTTTCTATCAGTTGGAATGTTGCGCACACAATCCCAGTGTTGTACAGCTTCCTTCTTCACCTTTCCGATGCTGCCGCTCTCTCCGGCTCCCGGAGCCGAAGAAGCGGCTTCTTCGCGCAAAGACGACTGTACCGCTCACAGTGCTCTCTTAGCGCCGCTTCTGCCGAAAGAAGCCCGGGAGCGGCTCTTAGCTCCGGAGAGCATCGTACCTTCGTCTTTAATGTCTTTTGTGGTCTACATCCTAGCAGAAAGCTTTTCCACTCTGTCTGGCAAGGAAAACCTGCGGGAGCACAGAAAACATCTCCCATCGTGTTCTGGACGGTGCACGGAGGTCTGCCAAGTGCTTGGCATGAAGGAAAGAAAAGTTGTCCTAAACAGCTTCCAATCGAAGATTCATGTGATTGGAAACGTCAGGAAAGTGGTAAGGTACTGTTTTCTATCAGTTGGCAAGCTGCGCACACAATCCCAGTGTTGTACAGCTTCCTTCTTCACCTTTCCGATGCTGCCGCTCTCTCCGGCTCCCGGAGCCGAAGAAGCGGCTTCTTCGCGCAAAGACGATTGTACCGCTCACAGTGCTCTCTTAGCGCCGCTTCTGCCGAAAGAAGCCCGGGAGCGGCTCTTAGCTCCGGAGAGCATCGTACCTTCGTCTTTAGCGTCTTTTGTGGTCTACATCCTAGCAGAAAGCTTTTCCACTCTGTCTGGCAAGGAAAACCTGCGAGAGCACAGAAAACATCTCGCATCGTGTTCTGGACATTGCACGGAGGTCTGCCAAGTGTTTGGCATGAAGGAAAGAAAAGTTGTCCAAAACAGCTTCCAATCGAATATTCATGTGATTGGAAACGTCAGGAAAGTGGTAAGGTACTGTTTTCTATCAGTTGGCAAGCTGCGCACACAATCCCAGTGTTGTACAGCTTCCTTCTTCACCTTTCCGATGCTGCCGCTCTCTCCGGCTCCCGGAGCCGAAGAAGCGGCTTCTTCGCGCAAAGACGATTGTACCGCTCACAGTGCTCTCTTAGCGCCGCTTCTGCCGAAAGAAGCCCGGGAGCGGCTCTTAGCTCCGGAGAGCATCGTACCTTCGTCTTAAGCCTCTTTTGTGGTCTACATCCTAGCAGAAAGCTTTTCCACTCTGTCTGGCAAGGAAAACCTGCGGGAGCACAGAAAACATCTCCCATCGTGTTCTGGACGTTGCACGGAGGTCTGCCAAGTGTTTGGCATGAAGGAAAGAAAAGTTGTCCTAAACAGCTTCCAATCGAATATTCATGTGATTGGAAACGTCAGGAAAGTGGTAAGGAACTGTTTTCTATCAGTTGACAAGCTGCGCACACAATCCCAGTGTTGTACAGCTTCCTTCTTCACCTTTCCGATGCTGCCGCTCTCTCCGGCTCCCGGAGCCAAAGAAGCGGCTTCTTCGCGCAAAGACGATTGTACCGCTCACAGTGCTCTCTTAGCGCCGCTTCTGCCGAAAGAAGCCCGGCAGCGGCTCTTAGCTCCGGAGAGCATCGTACCTTCGTCTTTAGCGTCTTTTGTGGTCTACATCCTAGCAGAAAGCTTTTCCACTCTGTCTGGCAAGGAAAACCTGCGGGAGCACAGAAAACATCTCCCATCGTGTTCTGGACGTTGCACGGAGGTCTGCCAAGTGCTTGGCATGAAGGAAAGAAAAGTTGTCCAAAACAGCTTCCAATCGAATATTCATGTGATTGGAAACGTCAGGAAAGTGGTAAGGTACTGTTTTCTATCAGTTGGCAAGTTGCGCACACAATCCCAGTGTTGTACAGCTTCCTTCTTCACCTTTCCGATGCTGCCGCTCTCTCCGGCTCCCGGAGCCGAAGATGCGGCTTCTTCGCGCAAAGACGATTGTACCGCTCACAGTGCTCTCTTAGCGCCGCTTCTGCCGAAAGAAGCCCGGGAGCGGCTCTTAGCTCCGGAGAGCATCGTACCTTCGTCTTTAATGTCTTTTGTGGTCTACATCCTAGCAGAAATCTTTTCCACTCTGTCTGGCAAGGAAAACCTGCGGGAGCACAGAAAACATCTCCCATCGTGTTCTGGACGGTGCACGGAGGTCTGCCAAGTGCTTGGCATGAAGGAAAGAAAAGTTGTCCTAAACAGCTTCCAATCGAATATTCATGTGATTGGAAACGTCAGGAAAGTGGTAAGGTACTGTTTTCTATCAGTTGGCAAGCTGCGCACACAATCCCAGTGTTGTACAGCTTCCTTCTTCACCTTTCCGATGCTGCCGCTCTCTCCGGCTCCCGGAGCCGAAGAAGCGGCTTCTTCGCACAAAGACGATTGTACCGCTCACAGTGCTCTCTTAGCGCCGCTTCTGCCGAAAGAAGCCCGGGAGCGGCTCTTAGCTCCGGAGGGCATCGTACCTTCGTCTTTAGCGTCTTTTGTGGTCTACATCCTAGCAGAAAGCTTTTCCACTCTGTCTGGCAAGGAAAACCTGCGGGAGCACAGAAAACATCTCCCATCGTGTTCTGGACGCTGCACGGAGGTCTGCCAATTGTTTGCCATGAAGGAAAGGAAAGTTGTCCAAAACAGCTTCTTATGAAATATTCATGTGATTGGAAACGTCAGGAAAGTGTAAGGTACTGTTTTCTATCAGTTGTAAAATTGCGCACACAATCCCAGTGTTGTACAGCTTCCTTCTTCACCTTTCCGATGCTGCCGCTCTCTCCGGCTCCCGGAGCCGAAGAAGCGGCTTCTTCGCGCAAAGACGATTGTACCGCTCACAGTGCTCTCTTAGCGCCGCTTCTGCCGAAAGAAGCCCGGGAGCGGCTCTTAGCTCCGGAGAGCATCGTACCTTCGTCTTTAATGTCTTTTGTGGTCTACATCCTAGCAGAAAGCTTTTCCACTCTGTCTGGCAAGGAAAACCTGCGGGAGCACAGAAAACATCTCCCATCGTGTTCTGGACGGTGCACGGAGGTCTGCCAAGTGTTTGGCATGAAGGAAAGAAAAGTTGTCCTAAACAGCTTCCAATCGAAGATTCATGTGATTGGAAACGTCAGGAAAGTGGTAAGGTACTGTTTTCTATCAGTTGGCAAGCTGCGCACACAATCCCAGTGTTGTACAGCTTCCTTCTTCACCTTTCCGATGCTGCCGCTCTCTCCGGCTCCCGGAGCCGAAGAAGCGGCTTCTTCGCACAAAGACGATTGTACCGCTCACAGTACTCTCTTAGCGCCGCTTCTGCCGAAAGAAGCCCGGGAGCGGCTCTTAGCTCCGGAGAGCATCGTACCTTCGTCTTTAGCGTCTTTTGTGGTCTACATCCTAGCAGAAAGCTTTTCCACTCTGTCTGGCAAGGAAAACCTGCGGGAGCACAGAAAACATCTCCCATCGTGTTCTGGACGTTGCACGGAGGTCTGCCAAGTGCTTGGCATGAGGGAAAGAAAAGTTGTCCAAAACAGCTTCCAATCGAATATTCATGTGATTGGAAACGTCAGGAAAGTGGTAAGGTACTGTTTTCTATCCGTTGGCAAGTTGCGCACACAATCCCAGTGTTGTACAGCTTCCTTCTTCACCTTTCCGATGCTGCCGCTCTCTCCGGCTCCCGGAGCCGAAGAAGCGGCTTCTTCGCGCAAAGACGATTGTACCGCTCACAGTGCTCTCTTAGCGCCGCTTCTGCCGAAAGAAGCCCGGGAGCGGCTCTTAGCTCCGGAGAGCATCGTACCTTCGTCTTTAGCGTCTTTTGTGGTCTACATCCTAGCAGAAAGCTTTTCCACTCTGTCTGGCAAGGAAAACCTGCGGGAGCACAGAAAACATCTCCCATCGTGTTCTGGACGTTGCACGGAGGTCTGCCAAGTGTTTGGCATGAAGGAAAGGAAAGTTGTCCGAAACAGCTTCTTATGGAATATTCATGTGATTTGAAACGTCAGGAAAGTGTAAGGTACTGTTTTCTATCAGTTGGAAAGTTGCGCACACAATCCCAGTGTTGTACAGCTTCCTTCTTCACCTTTCCGATGCTGCCGCTCTCTCCGGCTCCCGGAGCCGAAGAAGCGGCTTCTTCGCGCAAAGACGACTGTACCGCTCACAGTGCTCTCTTAGCGCCGCTTCTGCCGAAAGAAGCCCGGGAGCGGCTCTTAGCTCCGGAGAGCATCGTACCTTCGTCTTTAGCGTCTTTTGTGGTCTACATCCTAGCAGAAAGCTTTTCCACTCTGTCTGGCAAGGAAAACCTGCGGGAGCACAGAAAACATCTCCCATCGTGTTCTGGACGGTGCACGGAGGTCTGCCAAGTGTTTGGCATGAAGGAAAGAAAAGTTGTCCGAAACAGCTTCTTAAGGAATATTCATGTGATTTGAAACGTCAGGAAAGTGTAAGGTACTGTTTTCTATAAGTTGGAATGTTGCGCACACAATCCCAGTGTTGTACAGCTTCCTTCTTCACCTTTCCGATGCTGCCGCTCTCTGGCTCCCGGAGCCGAAGAAGCGGCTTCTTCGCGCAAAGACGACTGTACCGCTCACAGTGCTCTCTTAGCGCCGCTTCTGCCGAAAGAAGCCCGGGAGCGGCTCTTAGCTCCGGAGAGCATCGTACCTTCGTCTTTAATGTCTTTTGTGGTCTACATCGTAGCAGAAAGCTTTTCCACTCTGTCTGGCAAGGAAAACCTGCGGGAGCACAGAAAACATCTCCCATCGTGTTCTGGACGGTGCACGGAGGTCTGCCAAGTGCTTGGCATGAAGGAAAGAAAAGTTGTCCTAAACAGCTTCCAATCGAAGATTCATGTGATTGGAAACGTCAGGAAAGTGGTAAGGTACTGTTTTCTATCAGTTGGCAAGCTGCGCACACAATCCCAGTGTTGTACAGCTTCCTTCTTCACCTTTCCGATGCTGCCGCTCTCTCCGGCTCCCGGAGCCGAAGAAGCGGCTTCTTCGCGCAAAGACGATTGTACCGCTCACAGTGCTCTCTTAGCGCCGCTTCTGCCGAAAGAAGCCCGGGAGCGGCTCTTAGCTCCGGACAGCATCGTACCTTCGTCTTTAGCGTCTTTTGTGGTCTACATCCTAGCAGAAAGCTTTTCCACTCTGTCTGGCAAGGAAAACCTGCGAGAGCACAGAAAACATCTCGCATCGTGTTCTGGACATTGCACGGAGGTCTGCCAAGTGTTTGGCATGAAGGAAAGAAAAGTTGTCCAAAACAGCTTCCAATCGAATATTCATGTGATTGGAAACGTCAGGAAAGTGGTAAGGTACTGTTTTCTATCAGTTGGCAAGCTGCGCACACAATCCCAGTGTTGTACAGCTTCCTTCTTCACCTTTCCGATGCTGCCGCTCTCTCCGGCTCCCGGAGCCGAAGAAGCGGCTTCTTCGCGCAAAGACGATTGTACCGCTCACAGTGCTCTCTTAGCGCCGCTTCTGCCGAAAGAAGCCTGGGAGCGGCTCTTAGCTCCGGAGAGCATCGTACCTTCGTCTTAAGCCTCTTTTGTGGTCTACATCCTAGCAGAAAGCTTTTCCACTCTGTCTGGCAAGGAAAACCTGCGGGAGCACAGAAAACATCTCCCATCGTGTTCTGGACGTTGCACGGAGGTCTGCCAAGTGTTTGGCATGAAGGAAAGAAAAGTTGTCCTAAACAGCTTCCAATCGAATATTCATGTGATTGGAAACGTCAGGAAAGTGGTAAGGAACTGTTTTCTATCAGTTGGCAAGCTGCGCACACAATCCCAGTGTTGTACAGCTTCCTTCTTCACCTTTCCGATGCTGCCGCTCTCTCCGGCTCCCGGAGCCAAAGAAGCGGCTTCTTCGCGCAAAGACGATTGTACCGCTCACAGTGCTCTCTTAGCGCCGCTTCTGCCGAAAGAAGCCCGGGAGCGGCTCTTAGCTCCGGAGAGCATCGTACCTTTGTCTTTAGCGTCTTTTGTGGTCTACATCCTAGCAGAAAGCTTTTCCACTCTGTCTGGCAAGGAAAACCTGCGGGAGCACAGAAAACATCTCCCATCGTGTTCTGGACGTTGCACGGAGGTCTGCCAAGTGCTTGGCATGAAGGAAAGAAAAGTTGTCCAAAACAGCTTCCAATCGAATATTCATGTGATTGGAAACGTCAGGAAAGTGGTAAGGTACTGTTTTCTATCAGTTGGCAAGTTGCGCACACAATCCCAGTGTTGTACAGCTTCCTTCTTCACCTTTCCGATGCTGCCGCTCTCTCCGGCTCCCGGAGCCGAAGATGCGGCTTCTTCGCGCAAAGACGATTGTACCGCTCACAGTGCTCTCTTAGCGCCGCTTCTGCCGAAAGAAGCCCGGGAGCGGCTCTTAGCTCCGGAGAGCATCGTACCTTCGTCTTTAATGTCTTTTGTGGTCTACATCCTAGCAGAAAGCTTTTCCACTCTGTCTGGCAAGGAAAACCTGCGGGAGCACAGAAAACATCTCCCATCGTGTTCTGGACGGTGCACGGAGGTCTGCCAAGTGCTTGGAATGAAGGAAAGAAAAGTTGTCCTAAACAGCTTCCAATCGAATATTCATGTGATTGGAAACGTCAGGAAAGTGGTAAGGTACTGTTTTCTATCAGTTGGCAAGCTGCGCACACAATCCCAGTGTTGTACAGCTTCCTTCTTCACCTTTCCGATGCTGCCGCTCTCTCCGGCTCCCGGAGCCGAAGAAGCGGCTTCTTCGCACAAAGACGATTGTACCGCTCACAGTGCTCTCTTAGCGCCGCTTCTGCCGAAAGAAGCCCGGGAGCGGCTCTTAGCTCCGGAGGGCATCGTACCTTCGTCTTTAGCGTCTTTTGTGGTCTACATCCTAGCAGAAAGCTTTTCCACTCTGTCTGGCAAGGAAAACCTGCGGGAGCACAGAAAACATCTCCCATCGTGTTCTGGACGCTGCACGGAGGTCTGCCAATTGTTTGCCATGAAGGAAAGGAAAGTTGTCCAAAACAGCTTCTTATGAAATATTCATGTGATTGGAAACGTCAGGAAAGTGTAAGGTACTGTTTTCTATCAGTTGGAAAGTTGCGCACACAATCCCAGTGTTGTACAGCTTCCTTCTTCACCTTTCCGATGCTGCCGCTCTCTCCGGCTCCCGGAGCCGAAGAAGCGGCTTCTTCGCGCAAAGACGATTGTACCGCTCACAGTGCTCTCTTAGCGCCGCTTCTGCCGAAAGAAGCCCGGGAGCGGCTCTTAGCTCCGGAGAGCATCGTACCTTCGTCTTTAATGTCTTTTGTGGTCTACATCCTAGCAGAAAGCTTTTCCACTCTGTCTGGCAAGGAAAACCTGCGGGAGCACAGAAAACATCTCCCATCGTGTTCTGGACGTTGCACGGATGTCTGCCAAGTGTTTGGCATGAAGGAAAGAAAAGTTGTCCTAAACAGCTTCCAATCGAAGATTCATGTGATTGGAAACGTCAGGAAAGTGGTAAGGTACTGTTTTCTATCAGTTGGCAAGCTGCGCACACAATCCCAGTGTTGTACAGCTTCCTTCTTCACCTTTCCGATGCTGCCGCTCTCTCCGGCTCCCGGAGCCGAAGAAGCGGCTTCTTCGCACAAAGACGATTGTACCGCTCACAGTGCTCTCTTAGCGCCGCTTCTGCCGAAAGAAGCCCGGGAGCGGCTCTTAGCTCCGGAGAGCATCGTACCTTCGTCTTTAGCGTCTTTTGTGGTCTACATCCTAGCAGAAAGCTTTTCCACTCTGTCTGGCAAGGAAAACCTGCGGGAGCACAGAAAACATCTCCCATCGTGTTCTGGACGTTGCACGGAGGTCTGCCAAGTGTTTGGCATGAAGGAAAGAAAAGTTGTCCAAAACAGCTTCCAATCGAATATTCATGTGATTGGAAACGTCAGGAAAGTGGTAAGGTACTGTTTTCTATCAGTTGGCAAGCTGCGCACACAATCCCAGTGTTGTACAGCTTCCTTCTTCACCTTTCCGATGCTGCCGCTCTCTCCGGCTCCCGGAGCCGAAGAAGCGGCTTCTTCGCGCAAAGACGATTGTACCGCTCACAGTGCTCTCTTAGCGCCGCTTCTGCCGAAAGAAGCCCGGGAGCGGCTCTTAGCTCCGGAGAGCATCGTACCTTCGTCTTAAGCCTCTTTTGTGGTCTACATCCTAGCAGAAAGCTTTTCCACTCTGTCTGGCAAGGAAAACCTGCGGGAGCACAGAAAACATCTCCCATCGTGTTCTGGACGTTGCACGGAGGTCTGCCAAGTGTTTGGCATGAAGGAAAGAAAAGTTGTCCAAAACAGCTTCCAATCGAATATTCATGTGATTGGAAACGTCAGGAAAGTGGTAAGGAACTGTTTTCTATCAGTTGGCAAGCTGCGCACACAATCCCAGTGTTGTACAGCTTCCTTCTTCACCTTTCCGATGCTGCCGCTCTCTCCGGCTCCCGGAGCCAAAGAAGCGGCTTCTTCGCGCAAAGACGATTGTACCGCTCACAGTGCTCTCTTAGCGCCGCTTCTGCCGAAAGAAGCCCGGGAGCGGCTCTTAGCTCCGGAGAGCATCGTACCTTCGTCTTTAGCGTCTTTTGTGGTCTACATCCTAGCAGAAAGCTTTTCCACTCTGTCTGGCAAGGAAAACCTGCGGGAGCACAGAAAACATCTCCCATCGTGTTCTGGACGTTGCACGGAGGTCTGCCAAGTGCTTGGCATGAAGGAAAGAAAAGTTGTCCAAAACAGCTTCCAATCGAATATTCATGTGATTGGAAACGTCAGGAAAGTGGTAAGGTACTGTTTTCTATCCGTTGGCAAGTTGCGCACACAATCCCAGTGTTGTACAGCTTCCTTCTTCACCTTTCCGATGCTGCCGCTCTCTCCGGCTCCCGGAGCCGAAGAAGCGGCTTCTTCGCGCAAAGACGATTGTACCGCTCACAGTGCTCTCTTAGCGCCGCTTCTGCCGAAAGAAGCCCGGGAGCGGCTCTTAGCTCCGGAGAGCATCGTACCTTGTCTTTAATGTCTTTTGTGGTCTACATCCTAGCAGAAAGCTTTTCCACTCTGTCTGGCAAGGAAAACCTGCGGGAGCACAGAAAACATCTCCCATCGTGTTCTGGACGGTGCACGGAGGTCTGCCAAGTGCTTGGCATGAAGGAAAGAAAAGTTGTCCTAAACAGCTTCCAATCGAATATTCATGTGATTGGAAACGTCAGGAAAGTGGTAAGGTACTGTTTTCTATCAGTTGGCAAGCTGCGCACACAATCCCAGTGTTGTACAGCTTCCTTCTTCACCTTTCCGATGCTGCCGCTCTCTCCGGCTCCCGGAGCCGAAGAAGCGGCTTCTTCGCACAAAGACGATTGTACCGCTCACAGTGCTCTCTTAGCGCCGCTTCTGCCGAAAGAAGCCCGGGAGCGGCTCTTAGCTCCGGAGAGCATCGTACCTTCGTCTTTAGCGTCTTTTGTGGTCTACATCCTAGCAGAAAGCTTTTCCACTCTGTCTGGCAAGGAAAACCTGCGGGAGCACAGAAAACATCTCCCATCGTGTTCTGGACGCTGCACGGAGGTCTGCCAATTGTTTGCCATGAAGGAAAGGAAAGTTGTCCAAAACAGCTTCTTATGAAATATTCATGTGATTGGAAACGTCAGGAAAGTGTAAGGTACTGTTTTCTATCAGTTGTAAAGTTGCGCACACAATCCCAGTGTTGTACAGCTTCCTTCTTCACCTTTCCGATGCTGCCGCTCTCTCCGGCTCCCGGAGCCGAAGAAGCGGCTTCTTCGCGCAAAGACGATTGTACCGCTCACAGTGCTCTCTTAGCGCCGCTTCTGCCGAAAGAAGCCCGGGAGCGGCTCTTAGCTCCGGAGAGCATCGTACCTTCGTCTTTAGCGTCTTTTGTGGTCTACATCCTAGCAGAAAGCTTTTCCACTCTGTCTGGCAAGGAAAACCTGCGGGAGCACAGAAAACATCTCCCATCGTGTTCTGGACGGTGCACGGAGGTCTGCCAAGTGCTTGGCATGAAGGAAAGAAAAGTTGTCCTAAACAGCTTCCAATCGAAGATTCATGTGATTGGAAACGTCAGGAAAGTGGTAAGGTACTGTTTTCTATCAGTTGGCAAGCTGCGCACACAATCCCAGTGTTGTACAGCTTCCTTCTTCACCTTTCCGATGCTGCCGCTCTCTCCGGCTCCCGGAGCCGAAGAAGCGGCTTGTTCGCGCAAAGACGATTGTACCGCTCACAGTGCTCTCTTAGCGCCGCTTCTGCCGAAAGAAGCCCGGGAGAGGCTCTTAGCTCCGGAGAGCATCGTACCTTCGTCTTTAGCGTCTTTTGTGGTCTACATCCTAGCAGAAAGCTTTTCCACTCTGTCTGGCAAGGAAAACCTGCGGGAGCACAGAAAACATCTCCCATCGTGTTCTGGACGCTGCACAGAGGTCTGCCAAGTGTTTGGCATGAAGGAAAGGAAAGTTGTCCAAAACAGCTTCCAATCGAATATTCATGTGATTGGAAACGTCAGGAAAGTGGTTAGGTACTGTTTTCTATCCGTTGGCAAGCTGCGCACACAATCCCAGTGTTGTACAGCTTCCTTCTTCACCTTTCCGATGCTGCCGCTCTCTCCGGCTCCCGGAGCCGAAGAAGCGGCTTCTTCGCGCAAAGACTATTGTACCACTCACAGTGCTCTCTTAGCGCCGCTTCTGCCGAAAGAAGCCCGGGAGCGGCTCTTAGCTCCGGAGAGCATCGTACCTTCGTCTTTAGCGTCTTTTGTGGTCTACATCCTAGCAGAAAGCTTTTCCACTCTGTCTGGCAAGGAAAACCTGTGGGAGCACAGAAAACATCTCCCATCGTGTTCTGGACGTTGCACGGAGGTCTGCCAAGTGTTTGGCATGAAGGAAAGAAAAGTTGTCCAAAACAGCTTCCAATCGAATATTCATGTGATTGGAAACGTCAGGAAAGTGGTAAGGTACTGTTTTCTATCCGTTGGCAAGCTGCGCACACAATCCCAGTGTTGTACAGCTTCCTTCTTCACCTTTCCGATGCTGCCGCTCTCTCCGGCTCCCGGAGCCGAAGAAGCGGCTTCTTCGCGCAAAGACGATTGTACCGCTCACAGTGCTCTCTTAGCGCCGCTTCTGCCGAAAGAAGCCCGGGAGCGGCTCTTAGCTCCGGAGAGCATCGTACCTTCGTCTTTAGCGTCTTTTGTGGTCTACATCCCAGCAGAAAGCTTTTCCACTCTGTCTGGCAAGGAAAACCTGCGGGAGCACAGAAAACATCTCCCATCGTGTTCTGGACGTTGCACGGAGGTCTGCCAAGTGTTTGGCATGAAGGAAAGAAAAGTTGTCCAAAACAGCTTCCAATCGAATATTCATGTGATTGGAAACATCAGGAAAGTGGTAAGGTACTGTTTTCTATCAGTTGGAAAGTTGCGCACGCAATCCCAGTGTTGTACAGCTTCCTTCTTCACCTTTCCGATGCTGCCGCTCTCTCTGGCTCCCGGAGCCGAAGAAGCGGCTTCTTCGCGCAAAGACGATTGTACCGCTCACAGTGCTCTCTTAGCGCCGCTTCTGCCGAAAGAAGCCCGGGAGCGGCTCTTAGCTCCGGAGAGCATCGTACCTTCGTCTTTAGCGTCTTTTGTGGTCTACATCCTAGCAGAAAGCTTTTCCACTCTGTCTGGCAAGGAAAACCTGCGGGAGCACAGAAAACATCTCCCATCGTGTTCTGGACGTTGCACACAGGTCTGCCAAGTGCTTGGCATGAAGGAAAGAAAAGTTGTCCAAAACAGCTTCCAATCGCAGATTCATGTGATTGGAAACGTCAGGAAAGTGGTAAGGTACTCTTTTCTATCAGTTGGCAAGCTGCGCACACAATCCCAGTGTTGTACAGCTTCCTTCTTCACCTTTCTGATGCTGCCGCTCTCTCCGGCTCCCGGAGCCGAAGAAGCGGCTTCTTCGCGCAAAGACGATTGTACCGCTCACAGTGCTCTCTTAGCGCCGCTTCTGCCGAAAGAAGCCCGGGAGCGGCTCTTAGCTCCGGAGAGCATCGTACCTTCGTCTTTAGCGTCTTTTGTGGTCTACATCCTAGCAGAAAGCTTTTCCACTCTGTCTGGCAAGGAAAACCTGCGGGAGCACAGAAAACATCTCCCATCGTGTTCTGGACGTTGCACGGAGGTCTGCCAAGTGTTTGGCATGAAGGAAAGAAAAGTTGTCCAAAACAGCTTCCAATCGAATATTCATGTGATTGGAAACGTCAGGAAAGTGGTAAGGTACTGTTTTCTATCCGTTGGCAAGCTGCGCACACAATCCCAGTGTTGTACAGCTTCCTTCTTCACCTTTCCGATGCTGCCGCTCTCTCCGGCTCCCGGAGCCAAAGAAGCGGCTTCTTCGCGCAAAGACGATTGTACCGCTCACAGTGCTCTCTTAGCGCCGCTTCTGCCGAAAGAAGCCCGGGAGCGGCTCTTAGCTCCGGAGAGCATCGTACCTTTGTCTTTAGCGTCTTTTGTGGTCTACATCCTAGCAGAAAGCTTTTCCACTCTGTCTGGCAAGGAAAACCTGCGGGAGCACAGAAAACATCTCCCATCGTGTTCTGGACGTTGCACGGAGGTCTGCCAAGTGCTTGGCATGAAGGAAAGAAAAGTTGTCCAAAACAGCTTCCAATCGAATATTCATGTGATTGGAAACGTCAGGAAAGTGGTAAGGTACTGTTTTCTATCAGTTGGCAAGTTGCGCACACAATCCCAGTGTTGTACAGCTTCCTTCTTCACCTTTCCGATGCTGCCGCTCTCTCCGGCTCCCGGAGCCGAAGATGCGGCTTCTTCGCGCAAAGACGATTGTACCGCTCACAGTGCTCTCTTAGCGCCGCTTCTGCCGAAAGAAGCCCGGGAGCGGCTCTTAGCTCCGGAGAGCATCGTACCTTCGTCTTTAATGTCTTTTGTGGTCTACATCCTAGCAGAAAGCTTTTCCACTCTGTCTGGCAAGGAAAACCTGCGGGAGCACAGAAAACATCTCCCATCGTGTTCTGGACGGTGCACGGAGGTCTGCCAAGTGCTTGGAATGAAGGAAAGAAAAGTTGTCCTAAACAGCTTCCAATCGAATATTCATGTGATTGGAAACGTCAGGAAAGTGGTAAGGTACTGTTTTCTATCAGTTGGCAAGCTGCGCACACAATCCCAGTGTTGTACAGCTTCCTTCTTCACCTTTCCGATGCTGCCGCTCTCTCCGGCTCCCGGAGCCGAAGAAGCGGCTTCTTCGCACAAAGACGATTGTACCGCTCACAGTGCTCTCTTAGCGCCGCTTCTGCCGAAAGAAGCCCGGGAGCGGCTCTTAGCTCCGGAGGGCATCGTACCTTCGTCTTTAGCGTCTTTTGTGGTCTACATCCTAGCAGAAAGCTTTTCCACTCTGTCTGGCAAGGAAAACCTGCGGGAGCACAGAAAACATCTCCCATCGTGTTCTGGACGCTGCACGGAGGTCTGCCAATTGTTTGCCATGAAGGAAAGGAAAGTTGTCCAAAACAGCTTCTTATGAAATATTCATGTGATTGGAAACGTCAGGAAAGTGTAAGGTACTGTTTTCTATCAGTTGGAAAGTTGCGCACACAATCCCAGTGTTGTACAGCTTCCTTCTTCACCTTTCCGATGCTGCCGCTCTCTCCGGCTCCCGGAGCCGAAGAAGCGGCTTCTTCGCGCAAAGACGATTGTACCGCTCACAGTGCTCTCTTAGCGCCGCTTCTGCCGAAAGAAGCCCGGGAGCGGCTCTTAGCTCCGGAGAGCATCGTACCTTCGTCTTTAATGTCTTTTGTGGTCTACATCCTAGCAGAAAGCTTTTCCACTCTGTCTGGCAAGGAAAACCTGCGGGAGCACAGAAAACATCTCCCATCGTGTTCTGGACGTTGCACGGAGGTCTGCCAAGTGTTTGGCATGAAGGAAAGAAAAGTTGTCCTAAACAGCTTCCAATCGAAGATTCATGTGATTGGAAACGTCAGGAAAGTGGTAAGGTACTGTTTTCTATCAGTTGGCAAGCTGCGCACACAATCCCAGTGTTGTACAGCTTCCTTCTTCACCTTTCCGATGCTGCCGCTCTCTCCGGCTCCCGGAGCCGAAGAAGCGGCTTCTTCGCACAAAGACGATTGTACCGCTCACAGTGCTCTCTTAGCGCCGCTTCTGCCGAAAGAAGCCCGGGAGCGGCTCTTAGCTCCGGAGAGCATCGTACCTTCGTCTTTAGCGTCTTTTGTGGTCTACATCCTAGCAGAAAGCTTTTCCACTCTGTCTGGCAAGGAAAACCTGCGGGAGCACAGAAAACATCTCCCATCGTGTTCTGGACGTTGCACGGAGGTCTGCCAAGTGTTTGGCATGAAGGAAAGAAAAGTTGTCCAAAACAGCTTCCAATCGAATATTCATGTGATTGGAAACGTCAGGAAAGTGGTAAGGTACTGTTTTCTATCAGTTGGCAAGCTGCGCACACAATCCCAGTGTTGTACAGCTTCCTTCTTCACCTTTCCGATGCTGCCGCTCTCTCCGGCTCCCGGAGCCGAAGAAGCGGCTTCTTCGCGCAAAGACGATTGTACCGCTCACAGTGCTCTCTTAGCGCCGCTTCTGCCGAAAGAAGCCCGGGAGCGGCTCTTAGCTCCGGAGAGCATCGTACCTTCGTCTTAAGCCTCTTTTGTGGTCTACATCCTAGCAGAAAGCTTTTCCACTCTGTCTGGCAAGGAAAACCTGCGGGAGCACAGAAAACATCTCCCATCGTGTTCTGGACGTTGCACGGAGGTCTGCCAAGTGTTTGGCATGAAGGAAAGAAAAGTTGTCCAAAACAGCTTCCAATCGAATATTCATGTGATTGGAAACGTCAGGAAAGTGGTAAGGAACTGTTTTCTATCAGTTGGCAAGCTGCGCACACAATCCCAGTGTTGTACAGCTTCCTTCTTCACCTTTCCGATGCTGCCGCTCTCTCCGGCTCCCGGAGCCAAAGAAGCGGCTTCTTCGCGCAAAGACGATTGTACCGCTCACAGTGCTCTCTTAGCGCCGCTTCTGCCGAAAGAAGCCCGGGAGCGGCTCTTAGCTCCGGAGAGCATCGTACCTTCGTCTTTAGCGTCTTTTGTGGTCTACATCCTAGCAGAAAGCTTTTCCACTCTGTCTGGCAAGGAAAACCTGCGGGAGCACAGAAAACATCTCCCATCGTGTTCTGGACGTTGCACGGAGGTCTGCCAAGTGCTTGGCATGAAGGAAAGAAAAGTTGTCCAAAACAGCTTCCAATCGAATATTCATGTGATTGGAAACGTCAGGAAAGTGGTAAGGTACTGTTTTCTATCCGTTGGCAAGTTGCGCACACAATCCCAGTGTTGTACAGCTTCCTTCTTCACCTTTCCGATGCTGCCGCTCTCTCCGGCTCCCGGAGCCGAAGAAGCGGCTTCTTCGCGCAAAGACGATTGTACCGCTCACAGTGCTCTCTTAGCGCCGCTTCTGCCGAAAGAAGCCCGGGAGCGGCTCTTAGCTCCGGAGAGCATCGTACCTTGTCTTTAATGTCTTTTGTGGTCTACATCCTAGCAGAAAGCTTTTCCACTCTGTCTGGCAAGGAAAACCTGCGGGAGCACAGAAAATATCTCCCATCGTGTTCTGGACGGTGCACGGAGGTCTGCCAAGTGCTTGGCATGAAGGAAAGAAAAGTTGTCCTAAACAGCTTCCAATCGAATATTCATGTGATTGGAAACGTCAGGAAAGTGGTAAGGTACTGTTTTCTATCAGTTGGCAAGCTGCGCACACAATCCCAGTGTTGTACAGCTTCCTTCTTCACCTTTCCGATGCTGCCGCTCTCTCCGGCTCCCGGAGCCGAAGAAGCGGCTTCTTCGCACAAAGACGATTGTACCGCTCACAGTGCTCTCTTAGCGCCGCTTCTGCCGAAAGAAGCCCGGGAGCGGCTCTTAGCTCCGGAGAGCATCGTACCTTCGTCTTTAGCGTCTTTTGTGGTCTACATCCTAGCAGAAAGCTTTTCCACTCTGTCTGGCAAGGAAAACCTGCGGGAGCACAGAAAACATCTCCCATCGTGTTCTGGACGCTGCACGGAGGTCTGCCAATTGTTTGCCATGAAGGAAAGGAAAGTTGTCCAAAACAGCTTCTTATGAAATATTCATGTGATTGGAAACGTCAGGAAAGTGTAAGGTACTGTTTTCTATCAGTTGTAAAGTTGCGCACACAATCCCAGTGTTGTACAGCTTCCTTCTTCACCTTTCCGATGCTGCCGCTCTCTCCGGCTCCCGGAGCCGAAGAAGCGGCTTCTTCGCGCAAAGACGATTGTACCGCTCACAGTGCTCTCTTAGCGCCGCTTCTGCCGAAAGAAGCCCGGGAGCGGCTCTTAGCTCCGGAGAGCATCGTACCTTCGTCTTTAGCGTCTTTTGTGGTCTACATCCTAGCAGAAAGCTTTTCCACTCTGTCTGGCAAGGAAAACCTGCGGGAGCACAGAAAACATCTCCCATCGTGTTCTGGACGGTGCACGGAGGTCTGCCAAGTGCTTGGCATGAAGGAAAGAAAAGTTGTCCTAAACAGCTTCCAATCGAAGATTCATGTGATTGGAAACGTCAGGAAAGTGGTAAGGTACTGTTTTCTATCAGTTGGCAAGCTGCGCACACAATCCCAGTGTTGTACAGCTTCCTTCTTCACCTTTCCGATGCTGCCGCTCTCTCCGGCTCCCGGAGCCGAAGAAGCGGCTTGTTCGCGCAAAGACGATTGTACCGCTCACAGTGCTCTCTTAGCGCCGCTTCTGCCGAAAGAAGCCCGGGAGAGGCTCTTAGCTCCGGAGAGCATCGTACCTTCGTCTTTAGCGTCTTTTGTGGTCTACATCCTAGCAGAAAGCTTTTCCACTCTGTCTGGCAAGGAAAACCTGCGGGAGCACAGAAAACATCTCCCATCGTGTTCTGGACGCTGCACAGAGGTCTGCCAAGTGTTTGGCATGAAGGAAAGGAAAGTTGTCCAAAACAGCTTCCAATCGAATATTCATGTGATTGGAAACGTCAGGAAAGTGGTTAGGTACTGTTTTCTATCCGTTGGCAAGCTGCGCACACAATCCCAGTGTTGTACAGCTTCCTTCTTCACCTTTCCGATGCTGCCGCTCTCTCCGGCTCCCGGAGCCGAAGAAGCGGCTTCTTCGCGCAAAGACTATTGTACCACTCACAGTGCTCTCTTAGCGCCGCTTCTGCCGAAAGAAGCCCGGGAGCGGCTCTTAGCTCCGGACAGCATCGTACCTTCGTCTTTAGCGTCTTTTGTGGTCTACATCCTAGCAGAAAGCTTTTCCACTCTGTCTGGCAAGGAAAACCTGTGGGAGCACAGAAAACATCTCCCATCGTGTTCTGGACGTTGCACGGAGGTCTGCCAAGTGTTTGGCATGAAGGAAAGAAAAGTTGTCCAAAACAGCTTCCAATCGAATATTCATGTGATTGGAAACGTCAGGAAAGTGGTAAGGTACTGTTTTCTATCCGTTGGCAAGCTGCGCACACAATCCCAGTGTTGTACAGCTTCCTTCTTCACCTTTCCGATGCTGCCGCTCTCTCCGGCTCCCGGAGCCGAAGAAGCGGCTTCTTCGCGCAAAGACGATTGTACCGCTCACAGTGCTCTCTTAGCGCCGCTTCTGCCGAAAGAAGCCCGGGAGCGGCTCTTAGCTCCGGAGAGCATCGTACCTTCGTCTTTAGCGTCTTTTGTGGTCTACATCCCAGCAGAAAGCTTTTCCACTCTGTCTGGCAAGGAAAACCTGCGGGAGCACAGAAAACATCTCCCATCGTGTTCTGGACGTTGCACGGAGGTCTGCCAAGTGTTTGGCATGAAGGAAAGAAAAGTTGTCCAAAACAGCTTCCAATCGAATATTCATGTGATTGGAAACATCAGGAAAGTGGTAAGGTACTGTTTTCTATCAGTTGGAAAGTTGCGCACGCAATCCCAGTGTTGTACAGCTTCCTTCTTCACCTTTCCGATGCTGCCGCTCTCTCTGGCTCCCGGAGCCGAAGAAGCGGCTTCTTCGCGCAAAGACGATTGTACCGCTCACAGTGCTCTCTTAGCGCCGCTTCTGCCGAAAGAAGCCCGGGAGCGGCTCTTAGCTCCGGAGAGCATCGTACCTTCGTCTTTAGCGTCTTTTGTGGTCTACATCCTAGCAGAAAGCTTTTCCACTCTGTCTGGCAAGGAAAACCTGCGGGAGCACAGAAAACATCTCCCATCGTGTTCTGGACGTTGCACACAGGTCTGCCAAGTGCTTGGCATGAAGGAAAGAAAAGTTGTCCAAAACAGCTTCCAATCGCAGATTCATGTGATTGGAAACGTCAGGAAAGTGGTAAGGTACTCTTTTCTATCAGTTGGCAAGCTGCGCACACAATCCCAGTGTTGTACAGCTTCCTTCTTCACCTTTCTGATGCTGCCGCTCTCTCCGGCTCCCGGAGCCGAAGAAGCGGCTTCTTCGCGCAAAGACGATTGTACCGCTCACAGTGCTCTCTTAGCGCCGCTTCTGCCGAAAGAAGCCCAGGAGCGGCTCTTAGCTCCGGAGAGCATCGTACCTTCGTCTTTAGCGTCTTTTGTGGTCTACATCCTAGCAGAAAGCTTTTCCACTCTGTCTGGCAAGGAAAACCTGCGGGAGCACAGAAAACATCTCCCATCGTGTTCTGGACGTTGCACGGAGGTCTGCCAAGTGTTTGGCATGAAGGAAAGAAAAGTTGTCCAAAACAGCTTCCAATCGAATACTCATGTGATTGGAAACGTCAGGAAAGTGGTAAGGTACTGTTTTCTATCAGTTGGCAAGCTGCGCACACAATCTCAGTGTTGTATAGCTTCCTTCTTCACCTTTCCGATGCTGCCGCTCTCTCCGGCTCCCGGAGCCGAAGAAGCGGCTTCTTCGCGCAAAGACGATTGTAGCGCTCACAGTGCTCTCTTAGCGCCGCTTCTGCCGAAAGAAGCCCGGGAGCGGCTCTTAGCTCCGGAGAGCATCGTACCTTCGTCTTTAGCGTCTTTTGTGGTCTACATCCTAGCAGAAAGCTTTTCCACTCTGTCTGGCAAGGAAAACCTGCGGGAGCACAGAAAACATCTCCCATCGTATTCTGGACGGTGCACGGAGGTCTGCCAAGTGTTTGGCATGAAGGAAAGAAAAGTTGTCCAAAACAGCTTCCAATCGAATATTCATGTGATTGGAAACGTCAGGAAAGTGGTAAGGTACTGTTTTCTATCAGTTGGCAAGCTGCGCACACAATCCCAGTGTTGTACAGCTTCCTTCTTCACCTTTCCGATGCTGCCGCTCTCGCCGGCTCCCGGAGCCGAAGAAGCGGCTTCTTCGCGCAAAGACGATTGTACCGCTCACAGTGCTCTCTTAGCGCCGCTTCTGCCGAAAGAAGCCCGGGAGCGGCTCTTAGCTCCGGAGAGCATCGTACCTTCGTCTTTAGCGTCTTTTGTGGTCTACATCCTAGCAGAAAGCTTTTCCACTCTGTCTGGCAAGGAAAACCTGCGAGAGCACAGAAAACATCTCGCATCGTGTTCTGGACGTTGCACGGAGGTCTGCCAAGTGTTTGGCATGAAGGAAAGAAAAGTTGTCCAAAACAGCTTCCAATCGAATATTCATGTGGTTGGAAACGTCAGGAAAGTGTAAGGTACTGTTTTCTATCAGTTGGCAAGCTGCGCACACAATCCCAGTGTTGTACAGCTTCCTTCTTCACCTTTCCGATGCTGCCGCTCTCTCCGGCTCCCGGAGCCGAAGAAGCGGCTTCTTCGCGCAAAGACGATTGTAGCGCTCACAGTGCTCTCTTAGCGCCGCTTCTGCCGAAAGAAGCCCGGGAGCGGCTCTTAGCTCCGGAGAGCATCGTACCTTCGTCTTTAGCGTCTTTTGTGGTCTACATCCTAGCAGAAAGCTTTTCCACTCTGTCTGGCAAGGAAAACCTGCGGGAGCACAGAAAACATCTCCCATCGTGTTCTGGACGTTGCACGGAGGTCTGCCAAGTGCTTGGCATGAAGGAAAGAAAAGTTGTCCAAAACAGCTTCCAATCGAATATTCATGTGATTGGAAACGTCAGGAAAGTGGTAAGGTACTGTATTCTATCAGTTGGAAAATTGCGCACACAATCCCAGTGTTGTACAGCTTCCTTCTTCACCTTTCCGATGCTGCCGCTCTCTCCGGCTCCCGGAGCCGAAGAAGCGGCTTCTTCGCGCAAAGACGATTGTACCGCTCACAGTGCTCTCTTAGCGCCGCTTCTGCCGAAAGAAGCCCGGGAGGGGCTCTTAGCTCCGGAGAGCATCGTACCTTCGTCTTTAGCGTCTTTTGTGGTCTACATCCTAGCAGAAAGCTTTTCCACTCTGTCTGGCAAGGAAAACCTGCGGGAGCACAGAAAACATCTCCCATCGTGTTCTGGACGCTGCACGGAGGTCTGCCAAGTGTTTGGCATGAAGGAAAGAAAAGTTGTCCAAAACAGCTTCCAATCGAATATTCATGTGATTGGAAACGTCAGGAAAGTGTAAAGTACTGTTTTCTATCAGTTGGCAAGCTGCGCACACAATCCCAGTGTTGTACAGCTTCCTTCTTCACCTTTCCGATGCTGCCGCTCTCGCCGGCTCCCGGAGCCGAAGAAGCGGCTTCTTCGCGCAAAGACGATTGTAGCGCTCACAGTGCTCTCTTAGCGCCGCTTCTGCCGAAAGAAGCCCAGGAGCGGCTCTTAGCTCCGGAGAGCATCGTACCTTCGTCTTTAGCGTCTTTTGTGGTCTACATCCTAGCAGAAAGCTTTTCCACTCTGTCTGGCAAGGAAAACCTGCGGGAGCACAGAAAACATCTCCCATCGTGTTCTGGACGTTGCACGGAGGTCTGCCAAGTGTTTGGCATGAAGGAAAGAAAAGTTGTCCAAAACAGCTTCCAATCAAATACTCATGTGATTGGAAACGTCAGGAAAGTGGTAAGGTACTGTTTTCTATCAGTTGGCAAGCTGCGCACACAATCTCAGTGTTGTATAGCTTCCTTCTTCACCTTTCCGATGCTGCCGCTCTCTCCGGCTCCCGGAGCCGAAGAAGCGGCTTCTTCGCGCAAAGACGATTGTAGCGCTCACAGTGCTCTCTTAGCGCCGCTTCTGCCGAAAGAAGCCCAGGAGCGGCTCTTAGCTCCGGAGAGCATCGTACCTTCGTCTTTAGCGTCTTTTGTGGTCTACATCCTAGCAGAAAGCTTTTCCACTCTGTCTGGCAAGGAAAACCTGCGGGAGCACAGAAAACATCTCCCATCGTGTTCTGGACGTTGCACGGAGGTCTGCCAAGTGTTTGGCATGAAGGAAAGAAAAGTTGTCCAAAACAGCTTCCAATCGAATATTCATGTGATTGGAAACGTCAGGAAAGTGGTAAGGTACTGTATTCTATCAGTTGGAAAATTGCGCACACAATCCCAGTGTTGTACAGCTTCCTTCTTCACCTTTCCGATGCTGCCGCTCTCTCCGGCTCCCGGAGCCGAAGAAGCGGCTTCTTCGCGCAAAGACGATTGTACCGCTCACAGTGCTCTCTTAGCGCCGCTTCTGCCGAAAGAAGCCCGGGAGGGGCTCTTAGCTCCGGAGAGCATCGTACCTTCGTCTTTAGCGTCTTTTGTGGTCTACATCCTAGCAGAAAGCTTTTCCACTCTGTCTGGCAAGGAAAACCTGCGGGAGCACAGAAAACATCTCCCATCGTGTTCTGGACGCTGCACGGAGGTCTGCCAAGTGTTTGGCATGAAGGAAAGAAAAGTTGTCCAAAACAGCTTCCAATCGAATATTCATGTGATTGGAAACGTCAGGAAAGTGGTAAGGAACTGTTTTCTATCAGTTGGCAAGCTGCGCACACAATCCCAGTGTTGTACAGCTTCCTTCTTCACCTTTCCGATGCTGCCGCTCTCTCCGGCTCCCGGAGCCGAAGAAGCGGCTTCTTCGCGCAAAGACGATTGTAGCGCTCACAGTGCTCTCTTAGCGCCGCTTCTGCCGAAAGAAGCCCGGGAGCGGCTCTTAGCTCCGGAGAGCATCGTACCGTCGTCTTTTGCCTCTTTTGTGGTCTACATCCTAGCAGAAAGCTTTTCCACTCTGTCTGGCAAGGAAAACCTGCGGGAGCACAGAAAACATCTCCCATCGTATTCTGGACGGTGCACGGAGGTCTGCCAAGTGTTTGGCATGAAGGAAAGAAAAGTTGTCCAAAACAGCTTCCAATCGAATATTCATGTGATTGGAAACGTCAGGAAAGTGGTAAGGAACTGTTTTCTATCAGTTGGCAAGCTGCGCACACAATCCCAGTGTTGTACAGCTTCCTTCTTCACCTTTCCGATGCTGCCGCTCTCGCCGGCTCCCGGAGCCGAAGAAGCGGCTTCTTCGCGCAAAGACGATTGTACCGCTCACAGTGCTCTCTTAGCGCCGCTTCTGCCGAAAGAAGCCCGGGAGCGGCTCTTAGCTCCGGAGAGCATCGTACCTTCGTCTTTAGCGTCTTTTGTGGTCTACATCCTAGCAGAAAGCTTTTCCACTCTGTCTGGCAAGGAAAACCTGCGGGAGCACAGAAAACATCTCCCATCGTGTTCTGGACGCTGCACGGAGGTCTGCCAAGTGTTTGGCATGAAGGAAAGAAAAGTTGTCCAAAACAGCTTCCAATCGAATATTCATGTGATTGGAAACGTCAGGAAAGTGGTAAGGTACTGTTTTCTATCAGTTGGCAAGCTACGCACACAATCCCAGTGTTGTGCAGCTTCCTTCTTCACCTTTCCGATGCTGCCGCTCTCTCCGGCTCCCGGAGCCGAAGAAGCGGCTTCTTCGCGCAAAGACGATTGTACCGCTCACAGTGCTCTCTTAGCGCCGCTTCTGCCGAAAGAAGCCCGGGAGCGGCTCTTAGCTCCGGAGAGCATCGTACCTTCGTCTTTAGCGTCTTTTGTGGTCTACATCCTAGCAGAAATCTTTTCCACTCTGTCTGGCAAGGAAAACCTGCGGGAGCACAGAAAACATCTCCCATCGTGTTCTGGACCCTGCACGGAGGTCTGCCAAGTGTTTGGCATGAAGGAAAGAAAAGTTGTCCAAAACAGCTTCCAATCGAATATTCATGTGATTGGAAACGTCAGGAAAGTGTAAGGTACTGTTTTCTATCAGTTGGCAAGCTGCGCACACAATCCCAGTGTTGTACAGCTTCCTTCTTCACCTTTCCGATGCTGCCGCTCTCTCCGGCTCCCGGAGCCGAAGAAGCGGCTTCTTCGCGCAAAGACAATTGTACCGCTCACAGTGCTCTCTTAGCGCCGCTTCTGCCGAAAGAAGCCCGGCAGCGGCTCTTAGCTCCGGAGAGCACCGTACCTTCGTCTTTAGCGTCTTTTGTGGTCTACATCCTAGCAGAAAGCTTTTCCACTCTGTCTGGCAAGGAAAACCTGCGGGAGCACAGAAAACATCTCCCATCGTGTTCTGGACGTTGCACGGAGGTCTGCCAAGTGTTTGGCATGAAGGAAAGAAAAGTTGTCCAAAACAGCTTCCAATCGAATATTCATGTGATTGGAAACGTCAGGAAAGTGGTAAGGTACTGTTTTCTATAAGTTGGCAAGCTGCGCACACAATCCCAGTGTTGTACAGCTTCCTTCTTCACCTTTCCGATGCTGCCGCTCTCTCCGGCTCCCGGAGCCGAAGAAGCGGCTTCTTCGCGCAAAGACGATTGTACCGCTCACAGTGCTCTCTTAGCGCCGCTTCTGCCGAAAGAAGCCCGGGAGCGGCTCTTAGCTCCGGAGAGCATCGTACCTTCGTCTTTAGCGTCTTTTGTGGTCTACATCCTAGCAGAAAGCTTTTCCACTCTGTCTGGCAAGGAAAACCTGCGGGAGCACAGAAAACATCTCCCATCGTGTTCTGGACGTTGCACGGAGGTCTGCCAAGTGTTTGGCATGAAGGAAAGAAAAGTTGTCCAAAACAGCTTCCAATCGAATATTCATGTGATTGGAAACGTCAGGAAAGTGGTAAGGTACTGCTTTCTATCCGTTGGCAAGCTGCGCACACAATGCCAGTGTTGTACAGCTTCCTTCTTCACCTTTCCGATGCTGCCGCTCTCTCCGGCTCCCGGAGCCGAAGAAGCGGCTTCTTCGCGCAAAGACGATTGTACCGCTCACAGTGCTCTCTTAGCGCCGCTTCTGCCGAAAGAAGCCCGGGAGCGGCTCTTAGCTCCGGAGAGCATCGTACCTTCGTCTTTAGCGTCTTTTGTGGTCTACATCCTAGCAGAAAGCTTTTCCACTCTGTCTGGCAAGGAAAACCTGCGGGAGCACAGAAAACATCTCCCATCGTGTTCTGGACGTTGCACGGAGGTCTGCCAAGTGTTTGGCATGAAGGAAAGAAAAGTTGTCCAAAACAGCTTCCAATCGAATATTCATGTGATTGGAAACATCAGGAAAGTGGTAAGGTACTGTTTTCTATCAGTTGGAAAGTTGTGCACGCAATCCCAGTGTTGTACAGCTTCCTTCTTCACCTTTCTGATGCTGCCGCTCTCTCTGGCTCCCGGAGCCGAAGAAGCGGCTTCTTCGCGCAAAGACGATTGTACCGCTCACAGTGCTCTCTTAGCGCCGCTTCTGCCGAAAGAAGCCCGGGAACGGCTCTTAGCTCCGGAGAGCATCGTACCTTCGTCTTTAGCGTCTTTTGTGGTCTACATCCTAGCAGAAAGCTTTTCCACTCTGTCTGGCAAGGAAAACCTGCGGGAGCACAGAAAACATCTCCCATCGTGTTCTGGACGCTGCACGGAGGTCTGCCAAGTGTTTGGCATGAAGGAAAGAAAAGTTGTCCAAAACAGCTTCCAATCGCAGATTCATGTGATTGGAAACGTCAGGAAAGTGGTAAGGTACTGTTTTCTATCAGTTGGCAAGCTGCGCACACAATCCCAGTGTTGTACAGCTTCCTTCTTCACTTTTCCGATGCTGCCGCTCTCTCCGGCTCCCGGAGCCGAAGAAGCGGCTTCTTCGCGCAAAGACGATTGTACCGCTCACAGTGCTCTCTTAGCGCCGCTTCTGCCGAAAGAAGCCCGGGAGCGGCTCTTAGCTCCGGAGAGCATCGTACCTTCGTCTTTAGCGTCTTTTGTGGTCTACATCCTAGCAGAAAGCTTTTCCACTCTGTCTGGCAAGGAAAACCTGCGGGAGCACAGAAAACATCTCCCATCGTGTTCTGGACGTTGCACGGAGGTCTGCAAAATGTTTGGCATGAAGGAAAGAAAAGTTGTCCAAAACAGCTTCCAATCGAATACTCATGTGATTGGAAACGTCAGGAAAGTGGTAAGGTACTGTTTTCTATCAGTTGGCAAGCTGCGCACACAATCTCAGTGTTGTATAGCTTCCTTCTTCACCTTTCCGATGCTGCCGCTCTCTCTGGCTCCCGGAGCCGAAGAAGCGGCTTCTTCGCGCAAAGACGATTGTAGCGCTCACAGTGCTCTCTTAGTGCCGCTTCTGCCGAAAGAAGCCCGGGAGCGGCTCTTAGCTCCGGAGAGCATCGTACCTTCGTCTTTAGCGTCTTTTGTGGTCTACATCCTAGCAGAAAGCTTTTCCACTCTGTCTGGCAAGGAAAACCTGCGGGAGCACAGAAAACATCTCCCATCGTGTTCTGGACGTTGCACGGAGGTCTGCCAAGTGCTTGGCATGAAGGAAAGAAAAGTTGTCCAAAACAGCTTCCAATCGAATACTCATGTGATTGGAAACGTCAGGAAAGTGTAAGGTACTGTTTTCTATCAGTTGGAAAGTTGCGCACACAATCCCAGTGTTGTACAGCTTCCTTCTTCACCTTTCCGATGCTGCCGCTCTCTCCGGCTCCCGGAGCCGAAGAAGCGGCTTCTTCGCGCAAAGACGATTGTACCGCTCACAGTGCTCTCTTAGCGCCGCTTCTGCCGAAAGAAGCCCGGCAGCGGCTCTTAGCTCCGGACAGCATCGTACCTTCGTCTTTAGCGTCTTTTGTGGTCTACATCCTAGCAGAAAGCTTTTCCACTCTGTCTGGCAAGGAAAACCTGAGGGAGCACAGAAAACATCTCCCATCGTGTTCTGGACGCTGCACACAGGTCTGCCAAGTGTTTGGCATGAATGAAAGAAAAGTTGTCCAAAACAGCTTCCAATCGAATATTCATGTGATTGGAAACGTCAGGAAAGTGGTAAGGTACTGTTTTCTATCCGTTGGCAAGCTGCGCACACAATCCCAGTGTTGTACAGCTTCCTTCTTCACCTTTCCGATGCTGCCGCTCTCTCCGGCTCCCGGAGCCGAAGAAGCGGCTTCTTCGCGCAAAGACGATTGTACCGCTCACAGTGCTCTCTTAGCGCCGCTTCTGCCGAAAGAAGCCCGGGAGCGGCTCTTAGCTCCGGAGAGCATCGTACCTTCGTCTTTAGCGTCTTTTGTGGTCTACATCCTAGCAGAAAGCTTTTCCACTCTGTCTGGCAAGGAAAACCTGCGGGAGCACAGAAAACATCTCCCATCGTGTTCTGGACCCTGCACGGAGGTCTGCCAAGTGTTTGGCATGAAGGAAAGAAAAGTTGTCCAAAACAGCTTCCAATCGAATATTCATGTGATTGGAAACGTCAGGAAAGTGTAAGGTACTGTTTTCTATCAGTTGGCAAGCTGCGCACACAATCCCAGTGTTGTACAGCTTCCTTCTTCACCTTTCCGATGCTGCCGCTCTCTCCGGCTCCCGGAGCCGAAGAAGCGGCTTCTTCGCGCAAAGACGATTGTAGCGCTCACAGTGCTCTCTTAGCGCCGCTTCTGCCGAAAGAAGCCCGGGAGCGGCTCTTAGCTCCGGACAGCATCGTACCTTCGTCTTTAGCGTCTTTTGTGGTCTACATCCTAGCAGAAAGCTTTTCCACTCTGTCTGGCAAGGAAAACCTGCGGGAGCACAGAAAACATCTCCCATCGTGTTCTGGACGTTGCACGGAGGTCTGCCAAGTGTTTGGCATGAAGGAAAGAAAAGTTGTCCAAAACAGCTTCCAATCGAATATTCATGTGATTGGAAACGTCAGGAAAGTGGTAAGGTACTGTTTTCTATAAGTTGGCAAGCTGCGCACACAATCCCAGTGTTGTACAGCTTCCTTCTTCACCTTTCCGATGCTGCCGCTCTCTCCGGCTCCCGGAGCCGAAGAAGCGGCTTCTTCGCGCAAAGACGATTGTACCGCTCACAGTGCTCTCTTAGCGCCGCTTCTGCCGAAAGAAGCCCGGGAGGGGCTCTTAGCTCCGGAGAGCATCGTACCTTCGTCTTTAGCGTCTTTTGTGGTCTACATCCTAGCAGAAAGCTTTTCCACTCTGTCTGGCAAGGAAAACCTGCGGGAGCACAGAAAACATCTCCCATCGTGTTCTGGACGCTGCACGGAGGTCTGCCAAGTGTTTGGCATGAAGGAAAGAAAAGTTGTCCAAAACAGCTTCCAATCGAATATTCATGTGATTGGAAACGTCAGGAAAGTGGTAAGGAACTGTTTTCTATCAGTTGGCAAGCTGCGCACACAATCCCAGTGTTGTACAGCTTCCTTCTTCACCTTTCCGATGCTGCCGCTCTCTCCGGCTCCCGGAGCCGAAGAAGCGGCTTCTTCGCGCAAAGACGATTGTAGCGCTCACAGTGCTCTCTTAGCGCCGCTTCTGCCGAAAGAAGCCCGGGAGCGGCTCTTAGCTCCGGAGAGCATCGTACCGTCGTCTTTAGCCTCTTTTGTGGTCTACATCCTAGCAGAAAGCTTTTCCACTCTGTCTGGCAAGGAAAACCTGCGGGAGCACAGAAAACATCTCCCATCGTATTCTGGACGGTGCACGGAGGTCTGCCAAGTGTTTGGCATGAAGGAAAGAAAAGTTGTCCAAAACAGCTTCCAATCGAATATTCATGTGATTGGAAACGTCAGGAAAGTGGTAAGGAACTGTTTTCTATCAGTTGGCAAGCTGCGCACACAATCCCAGTGTTGTACAGCTTCCTTCTTCACCTTTCCGATGCTGCCGCTCTCGCCGGCTCCCGGAGCCGAAGAAGCGGCTTCTTCGCGCAAAGACGATTGTACCGCTCACAGTGCTCTCTTAGCGCCGCTTCTGCCGAAAGAAGCCCGGGAGCGGCTCTTAGCTCCGGAGAGCATCGTACCTTCGTCTTTAGCGTCTTTTGTGGTCTACATCCTAGCAGAAAGCTTTTCCACTCTGTCTGGCAAGGAAAACCTGCGGGAGCACAGAAAACATCTCCCATCGTGTTCTGGACGCTGCACGGAGGTCTGCCAAGTGTTTGGCATGAAGGAAAGAAAAGTTGTCCAAAACAGCTTCCAATCGAATATTCATGTGATTGGAAACGTCAGGAAAGTGGTAAGGTACTGTTTTCTATCAGTTGGCAAGCTACGCACACAATCCCAGTGTTGTGCAGCTTCCTTCTTCACCTTTCCGATGCTGCCGCTCTCTCCGGCTCCCGGAGCCGAAGAAGCGGCTTCTTCGCGCAAAGACGATTGTACCGCTCACAGTGCTCTCTTAGCGCCGCTTCTGCCGAAAGAAGCCCGGGAGCGGCTCTTAGCTCCAGAGAGCATCGTACCTTCGTCTTTAGCGTCTTTTGTGGTCTACATCCTAGCAGAAATCTTTTCCACTCTGTCTGGCAAGGAAAACCTGCGGGAGCACAGAAAACATCTCCCATCGTGTTCTGGACCCTGCACGGAGGTCTGCCAAGTGTTTGGCATGAAGGAAAGAAAAGTTGTCCAAAACAGCTTCCAATCGAATATTCATGTGATTGGAAACGTCAGGAAAGTGTAAGGTACTGTTTTCTATCAGTTGGCAAGCTGCGCACACAATCCCAGTGTTGTACAGCTTCCTTCTTCACCTTTCCGATGCTGCCGCTCTCTCCGGCTCCCGGAGCCGAAGAAGCGGCTTCTTCGCGCAAAGACAATTGTACCGCTCACAGTGCTCTCTTAGCGCCGCTTCTGCCGAAAGAAGCCCGGGAGCGGCTCTTAGCTCCGGAGAGCATCGTACCTTCGTCTTTAGCGTCTTTTGTGGTCTACATCCTAGCAGAAAGCTTTTCCACTCTGTCTGGCAAGGAAAACCTGCGGGAGCACAGAAAACATCTCCCATCGTGTTCTGGACGTTGCACGGAGGTCTGCCAAGTGTTTGGCATGAAGGAAAGAAAAGTTGTCCAAAACAGCTTCCAATCGAATATTCATGTGATTGGAAACGTCAGGAAAGTGGTAAGGTACTGTTTTCTATAAGTTGGCAAGCTGCGCACACAATCCCAGTGTTGTACAGCTTCCTTCTTCACCTTTCCGATGCTGCCGCTCTCTCCGGCTCCCGGAGCCGAAGAAGCGGCTTCTTCGCGCAAAGACGATTGTACCGCTCACAGTGCTCTCTTAGCGCCGCTTCTGCCGAAAGAAGCCCGGGAGCGGCTCTTAGCTCCGGAGAGCATCGTACCTTCGTCTTTAGCGTCTTTTGTGGTCTACATCCTAGCAGAAAGCTTTTCCACTCTGTCTGGCAAGGAAAACCTGCGGGAGCACAGAAAACATCTCCCATCGTGTTCTGGACGTTGCACGGAGGTCTGCCAAGTGTTTGGCATGAAGGAAAGAAAAGTTGTCCAAAACAGCTTCCAATCGAATATTCATGTGATTGGAAAAGTCAGGAAAGTGGTAAGGTACTGTTTTCTATCCGTTGGCAAGCTGCGCACACAATCCCAGTGTTGTACAGCTTCCTTCTTCACCTTTCCGATGCTGCCGCTCTCTCCGGCTCCCGGAGCCGAAGAAGCGGCTTCTTCGCGCAAAGACGATTGTACCGCTCACAGTGCTCTCTTAGCGCCACTTCTGCCGAAAGAAGCCCGGGAGCGGCTCTTAGCTCCGGAGAGCATCGTACCTTCGTCTTTAGCGTCTTTTGTGGTCTACATCCTAGCAGAAAGCTTTTCCACTCTGTCTGGCAAGGAAAACCTGCGGGAGCACAGAAAACATCTCCCATCGTGTTCTGGACGTTGCACGGAGGTCTGCCAAGTGTTTGGCATGAAGGAAAGAAAAGTTGTCCAAAACAGCTTCCAATCGAATATTCATGTGATTGGAAACATCAGGAAAGTGGTAAGGTACTGTTTTCTATCAGTTGGAAAGTTGTGCACGCAATCCCAGTGTTGTACAGCTTCCTTCTTCACCTTTCTGATGCTGCCGCTCTCTCTGGCTCCCGGAGCCGAAGAAGCGGCTTCTTCGCGCAAAGACGATTGTACCGCTCACAGTGCTCTCTTAGCGCCGCTTCTGCCGAAAGAAGCCCGGGAGCGGCTCTTAGCTCCGGAGAGCATCGTACCTTCGTCTTTAGCGTCTTTTGTGGTCTACATCCTAGCAGAAAGCTTTTCCACTCTGTCTGGCAAGGAAAACCTGCGGGAGCACAGAAAACATCTCCCATCGTGTTCTGGACGCTGCACGGAGGTCTGCCAAGTGTTTGGCATGAAGGAAAGAAAAGTTGTCCAAAACAGCTTCCAATCGCAGATTCATGTGATTGGAAACGTCAGGAAAGTGGTAAGGTACTGTTTTCTATCAGTTGGCAAGCTGCGCACACAATCCCAGTGTTGTACAGCTTCCTTCTTCACTTTTCCGATGCTGCCGCTCTCTCCGGCTCCCGGAGCCGAAGAAGCGGCTTCTTCGCGCAAAGACGATTGTACCGCTCACAGTGCTCTCTTAGCGCCGCTTCTGCCGAAAGAAGCCCGGGAGCGGCTCTTAGCTCCGGAGAGCATCGTACCTTCGTCTTTAGCGTCTTTTGTGGTCTACATCCTAGCAGAAAGCTTTTCCACTCTGTCTGGCAAGGAAAACCTGCGGGAGCACAGAAAACATCTCCCATCGTGTTCTGGACGTTGCACGGGGGTCTGCAAAATGTTTGGCATGAAGGAAAGAAAAGTTGTCCAAAACAGCTTCCAATCGAATATTCATGTGATTGGAAACGTCAGGAAAGTGGTAAGGTACTGTTTTCTATCAGTTGGCAAGCTGCGCACACAATCTCAGTGTTGTATAGCTTCCTTCTTCACCTTTCCGATGCTGCCGCTCTCTCTGGCTCCCGGAGCCGAAGAAGCGGCTTCTTCGCGCAAAGACGATTGTAGCGCTCACAGTGCTCTCTTAGCGCCGCTTCTGCCGAAAGAAGCCCGGGAGCGGCTCTTAGCTCCGGAGAGCATCGTACCTTCGTCTTTAGCGTCTTTTGTGGTCTACATCCTAGCAGAAAGCTTTTCCACTCTGTCTGGCAAGGAAAACCTGCGGGAGCACAGAAAACATCTCCCATCGTGTTCTGGACGTTGCACGGAGGTCTGCCAAGTGCTTGGCATGAAGGAAAGAAAAGTTGTCCAAAACAGCTTCCAATCGAATATTCATGTGATTGGAAACGTCAGGAAAGTGTAAGGTACTGTTTTCTATCAGTTGGAAAGTTGCGCACACAATCCCAGTGTTGTACAGCTTCCTTCTTCACCTTTCTGATGCTGCCGCTCTCTCTGGCTCCCGGAGCCGAAGAAGCGGCTTCTTCGCGCAAAGACGATTGTACCGCTCACAGTGCTCTCTTAGCGCCGCTTCTGCCGAAAGAAGCCCGGCAGCGGCTCTTAGCTCCGGACAGCATCGTATCTTCGTCTTTAGCGTCTTTTGTGGTCTACATCCTAGCAGAAAGCTTTTCCACTCTGTCTGGCAAGGAAAACCTGAGGGAGCACAGAAAACATCTCCCATCGTGTTCTGGACGCTGCACACAGGTCTGCCAAGTGTTTGGCATGAATGAAAGAAAAGTTGTCCAAAACAGCTTCCAATCGAATATTCATGTGATTGGAAACGTCAGGAAAGTGGTAAGGTACTGTTTTCTATCCGTTGGCAAGCTGCGCACACAATCCCAGTGTTGTACAGCTTCCTTCTTCACCTTTCCGATGCTGCCGCTCTCTCCGGCTCCCGGAGCCGAAGAAGCGGCTTCTTCGCGCAAAGACGATTGTACCGCTCACAGTGCTCTCTTAGCGCCGCTTCTGCCGAAAGAAGCCCGGGAGCGGCTCTTAGCTCCGGAGAGCATCGTACCTTCGTCTTTAGCGTCTTTTGTGGTCTACATCCTAGCAGAAATCTTTTCCACTCTGTCTGGCAAGGAAAACCTGCGGGAGCACAGAAAACATCTCCCATCGTGTTCTGGACCCTGCACGGAGGTCTGCCAAGTGTTTGGCATGAAGGAAAGAAAAGTTGTCCAAAACAGCTTCCAATCGAATATTCATGTGATTGGAAACGTCAGGAAAGTGTAAGGTACTGTTTTCTATCAGTTGGCAAGCTGCGCACACAATCCCAGTGTTGTACAGCTTCCTTCTTCACCTTTCCGATGCTGCCGCTCTCTCCGGCTCCCGGAGCCGAAGAAGCGGCTTCTTCGCGCAAAGACGATTGTACCGCTCACAGTGCTCTCTTAGCGCCGCTTCTGCCGAAAGAAGCCCGGGAGCGGCTCTTAGCTCCGGAGAGCATCGTACCTTCGTCTTTAGCGTCTTTTGTGGTCTACATCCTAGCAGAAAGCTTTTCCACTCTGTCTGGCAAGGAAAACCTGCGGGAGCACAGAAAACATCTCCCATCGTGTTCTGGACGTTGCACGGAGGTCTGCCAAGTGTTTGGCATGAAGGAAAGAAAAGTTGTCCAAAACAGCTTCCAATCGAATATTCATGTGATTGGAAACGTCAGGAAAGTGGTAAGGTACTGTTTTCTATAAGTTGGCAAGCTGCGCACACAATCCCAGTGTTGTACAGCTTCCTTCTTCACCTTTCCGATGCTGCCGCTCTCTCCGGCTCCCGGAGCCGAAGAAGCGGCTTCTTCGCGCAAAGACGATTGTACCGCTCACAGTGCTCTCTTAGCGCCGCTTCTGCCGAAAGAAGCCCGGGAGCGGCTCTTAGCTCCGGAGAGCATCGTACCTTCGTCTTTAGCGTCTTTTGTGGTCTACATCCTAGCAGAAAGCTTTTCCACTCTGTCTGGCAAGGAAAACCTGCGGGAGAACAGAAAACATCTCCCATCGTGTTCTGGACGTTGCACGGAGGTCTGCCAAGTGTTTGGCATGAAGGAAAGAAAAGTTGTCCAAAACAGCTTCCAATCGAATATTCATGTGATTGGAAACGTCAGGAAAGTGGTAAGGTACTGCTTTCTATCCGTTGGCAAGCTGCGCACACAATCCCAGTGTTGTACAGCTTCCTTCTTCACCTTTCCGATGCTGCCGCTCTCTCCGGCTCCCGGAGCCGAAGAAGCGGCTTCTTCGCGCAAAGACGATTGTACCGCTCACAGTGCTCTCTTAGCGCCGCTTCTGCCGAAAGAAGCCCGGGAGCGGCTCTTAGCTCCGGAGAGCATCGTACCTTCGTCTTTAGCGTCTTTTGTGGTCTACATCCTAGCAGAAAGCTTTTCCACTCTGTCTGGCAAGGAAAACCTGCGGGAGCACAGAAAACATCTCCCATCGTGTTCTGGACGTTGCACGGAGGTCTGCCAAGTGTTTGGCATGAAGGAAAGGAATGTTGTCCGAAACAGCTTCTTATGGAATATTCATGTGATTTGAAACGTCAGGAAAGTGTAAGGTACTGTTTTCTATCAGTTGGCAAGCTACGCACACAATCCCAGTGTTGTACAGCTTCCTTCTTCACCTTTCCGATGCTGCCGCTCTCTCCGGCTCCCGGAGCCGAAGAAGCGGCTTCTTCGCGCAAAGACGACTGTACCGCTCACAGTGCTCTCTTAGCGCCGCTTCTGCCGAAAGAAGCCCGGGAGCGGCTCTTAGCTCCGGAGAGCATCGTACCTTCGTCTTTAGCGTCTTTTGTGGTCTACATCCTAGCAGAAAGCTTTTCCACTCTGTCTGGCAAGGAAAACCTGCGGGAGCACAGAAAACATCTCCCATCGTGTTCTGGACGTTGCACGGAGGTCTGCCAAGTGTTTGGCATGAAGGAAAGAAAAGTTGTCCAAAACAGCTTCCAATCGAATATTCATGTGATTGGAAACGTCAGGAAAGTGGTAAGGTACTGTTTTCTATCAGTTGGCAAGCTGCGCACACAATCCCAGTGTTGTACAGCTTCCTTCTTCACCTTTCCGATGCTGCCGCTCTCTCCGGCTCCCGGAGCCGAAGAAGCGGCTTCTTCGCGCAAAGACGACTGTACCGCTCACAGTGCTCTCTTAGCGCCGCTTCTGCCGAAAGAAGCCCGGGAGCGGCTCTTAGCTCCGGAGAGCATCGTACCTTCGTCTTTAGCGTCTTTTGTGGTCTACATCCTAGCAGAAAGCTTTTCCACTCTGTCTGGCAAGGAAAACCTGCGGGAGCACAGAAAACATCTCCCATCGTGTTCTGGACGTTGCACGGAGGTCTGCCAAGTGTTTGGCATGAAGGAAAGAAAAGTTGTCCAAAACAGCTTCCAATCGAATATTCATGTGATTGGAAACGTCAGGAAAGTGGTAAGGAACTGTTTTCTATCAGTTGGCAAGCTGCGCACACAATCCCAGTGTTGTACAGCTTCCTTCTTCACCTTTCCGATGCTGCCGCTCTCTCCGGCTCCCGGAGCCGAAGAAGCGGCTTCTTCGCGCAAAGACGATTGTACCGCTCACAGTGCTCTCTTAGCGCCGCTTCTGCCGAAAGAAGCCCGGGAGCGGCTCTTAGCTCCGGAGAGCATCGTACCTTCGTCTTTAGCGTCTTTTGTGGTCTACATCCTAGCAGAAAGCTTTTCCACTCTGTCTGGCAAGGAAAACCTGCGGGAGCACAGAAAACATCTCCCATCGTGTTCTGGACGCTGCACGGAGGTCTGCCAAGTGTTTGGCATGAAGGAAAGAAAAGTTGTCCAAAACAGCTTCCAATCGAATATTCATGTGATTGGAAACGTCAGGAAAGTGTAAGGTACTGTTTTCTATCAGTTGGCAAGCTGCGCACACAATCCCAGTTTTGTACAGCTTCCTTCTTCACCTTTGCGATGCTGCCGCTCTCTCCGGCTCCCGGAGCCGAAGAAGCGGCTTCTTCGCGCAAAGACAATTGTACCGCTCACAGTGCTCTCTTAGCGCCGCTTCTGCCGAAAGAAGCCCGGGAGCGGCTCTTAGCTCCGGAGAGCATCGTACCTTCGTCTTTAGCGTCTTTTGTGGTCTACATCCTAGCAGAAAGCTTTTCCACTCTGTCTGGCAAGGAAAACCTGCGGGAGCACAGAAAACATCTCCCATCGTGTTCTGGACGTTGCACGGAGGTCTGCCAAGTGTTTGGCATGAAGGAAAGAAAAGTTGTCCAAAACAGCTTCCAATCGAATATTCATGTGATTGGAAACGTCAGGAAAGTGGTAAGGTACTGTTTTCTATCAGTTGGCAAGCTGCGCACACAATCCCAGTGTTGTACAGCTTCCTTCTTCACCTTTCCGATGCTGCCGCTCTCTCCGGCTCCCGGAGCCGAAGAAGCGGCTTCTTCGCGCAAAGACGATTGTACCGCTCACAGTGCTCTCTTAGCGCCGCTTCTGCCGAAAGAAGCCCGGGAGCGGCTCTTAGCTCCGGAGAGCATCGTACCTTCGTCTTTAGCGTCTTTTGTGGTCTACATCCTAGCAGAAAGCTTTTCCACTCTGTCTGGCAAGGAAAACCTGCGGGAGCACAGAAAACATCTCCCATCGTGTTCTGGACGTTGCACGGAGGTCTGCCAAGTGTTTGGCATGAAGGAAAGAAAAGTTGTCCAAAACAGCTTCCAATCGAATATTCATGTGATTGGAAACGTCAGGAAAGTGGTAAGGTACTGCTTTCTATCCGTTGGCAAGCTGCGCACACAATCCCAGTGTTGTACAGCTTCCTTCTTCACCTTTCCGATGCTGCCGCTCTCTCCGGCTCCCGGAGCCGAAGAAGCGGCTTCTTCGCGCAAAGACGATTGTACCGCTCACAGTGCTCTCTTAGCGCCGCTTCTGCCGAAAGAAGCCCGGGAGCGGCTCTTAGCTCCGGAGAGCATCGTACCTTCGTCTTTAGCGTCTTTTGTGGTCTACATCCTAGCAGAAAGCTTTTCCACTCTGTCTGGCAAGGAAAACCTGCGGGAGCACAGAAAACATCTCCCATCGTGTTCTGGACGTTGCACGGAGGTCTGCCAAGTGTTTGGCATGAAGGAAAGAAAAGTTGTCCAAAACAGCTTCCAATCGAATATTCATGTGATTGGAAACATCAGGAAAGTGGTAAGGTACTGTTTTCTATCAGTTGGAAAGTTGTGCACGCAATCCCAGTGTTGTACAGCTTCCTTCTTCACCTTTCTGATGCTGCCGCTCTCTCTGGCTCCCGGAGCCGAAGAAGCGGCTTCTTCGCGCAAAGACGATTGTACCGCTCACAGTGCTCTCTTAGCGCCGCTTCTGCCGAAAGAAGCCCGGGAGCGGCTCTTAGCTCCGGAGAGCATCGTACCTTCGTCTTTAGCGTCTTTTGTGGTCTACATCCTAGCAGAAAGCTTTTCCACTCTGTCTGGCAAGGAAAACCTGCGGGAGCACAGAAAACATCTCCCATCGTGTTCTGGACGCTGCACGGAGGTCTGCCAAGTGTTTGGCATGAAGGAAAGAAAAGTTGTCCGAAACAGCTTCTTATGAAATATTCATGTGATTGGAAACGTCAGGAAAGTGGTAAGGTACTGTTTTCTATCCGTTGGCAAGTTGCGCACACAATCCCAGTGTTGTACAGCTTCCTTCTTCACCTTTCCGATGCTGCCGCTCTCTCCGGCTCCCGGAGCCGAAGAAGCGGCTTCTTCGCGCAAAGACGATTGTACCGCTCACAGTGCTCTCTTAGCGCCGCTTCTGCCGAAAGAAGCCCGGGAGCGGCTCTTAGCTCCGGAGAGCATCGTACCTTCGTCTTTAGCGTCTTTTGTGGTCTACATCCTAGCAGAAAGCTTTTCCACTCTGTCTGGCAAGGAAAACCTGCGGGAGCACAGAAAACATCTCCCATCGTGTTCTGGACGTTGCACGGAGGTCTGCCAAGTGTTTGGCATGAAGGAAAGGAAAGTTGTCCGAAACAGCTTCTTATGGAATATTCATGTGATTTGAAACGTCAGGAAAGTGTAAGGTACTGTTTTCTATCAGTTGGAAAGTTGCGCACACAATCCCAGTGTTGTACAGCTTCCTTCTTCACCTTTCCGATGCTGCCGCTCTCTCCGGCTCCCGGAGCCGAAGAAGCGGCTTCTTCGCGCAAAGACGACTGTACCGCTCACAGTGCTCTCTTAGCGCCGCTTCTGCCGAAAGAAGCCCGGGAGCGGCTCTTAGCTCCGGAGAGCATCGTACCTTCGTCTTTAGCGTCTTTTGTGGTCTACATCCTAGCAGAAAGCTTTTCCACTCTGTCTGGCAAGGAAAACCTGCGGGAGCACAGAAAACATCTCCCATCGTGTTCTGGACGTTGCACGGAGGTCTGCCAAGTGTTTGGCATGAAGGAAAGAAAAGTTGTCCAAAACAGCTTCCAATCGAATATTCATGTGATTGGAAACGTCAGGAAAGTGGTAAGGTACTGTTTTCTATAAGTTGGCAAGCTGCGCACACAATCCCAGTGTTGTACAGCTTCCTTCTTCACCTTTCCGATGCTGCCGCTCTCTCCGGCTCCCGGAGCCGAAGAAGCGGCTTCTTCGCGCAAAGACGATTGTACCGCTCACAGTGCTCTCTTAGCGCCGCTTCTGCCGAAAGAAGCCCGGGAGCGGCTCTTAGCTCCGGAGAGCATCGTACCTTCGTCTTTAGCGTCTTTTGTGGTCTACATCCTAGCAGAAAGCTTTTCCACTCTGTCTGGCAAGGAAAACCTGCGGGAGCACAGAAAACATCTCCCATCGTGTTCTGGACGTTGCACGGAGGTCTGCCAAGTGTTTGGCATGAAGGAAAGAAAAGTTGTCCAAAACAGCTTCCAATCGAATATTCATGTGATTGGAAACGTCAGGAAAGTGGTAAGGTACTGCTTTCTATCCGTTGGCAAGCTGCGCACACAATCCCAGTTTTGTACAGCTTCCTTCTTCACCTTTCCGATGCTGCCGCTCTCTCCGGCTCCCGGAGCCGAAGAAGCGGCTTCTTCGCGCAAAGACGATTGTACCGCTCACAGTGCTCTCTTAGCGCCGCTTCTGCCGAAAGAAGCCCGGGAGCGGCTCTTAGCTCCGGAGAGCATCGTACCTTCGTCTTTAGCGTCTTTTGTGGTCTACATCCTAGCAGAAAGCTTTTCCACTCTGTCTGGCAAGGAAAACCTGCGGGAGCACAGAAAACATCTCCCATCGTGTTCTGGACGTTGCACGGAGGTCTGCCAAGTGTTTGGCATGAAGGAAAGAAAAGTTGTCCAAAACAGCTTCCAATCGAATATTCATGTGATTGGAAACGTCAGGAAAGTGGTAAGGAACTGTTTTCTATCAGTTGGCAAGCTGCGCACACAATCCCAGTGTTGTACAGCTTCCTTCTTCACCTTTCCGATGCTGCCGCTCTCTCCGGCTCCCGGAGCCGAAGAAGCGGCTTCTTCGCGCAAAGACGATTGTACCGCTCACAGTGCTCTCTTAGCGCCGCTTCTGCCGAAAGAAGCCCGGCAGCGGCTCTTAGCTCCGGAGAGCATCGTACCTTCGTCTTTAGCGTCTTTTGTGGTCTACATCCTAGCAGAAAGCTTTTCCACTCTGTCTGGCAAGGAAAACCTGCGGGAGCACAGAAAACATCTCCCATCGTGTTCTGGACGCTGCACGGAGGTCTGCCAAGTGTTTGGCATGAAGGAAAGAAAAGTTGTCCAAAACAGCTTCCAATCGAATATTCATGTGATTGGAAACGTCAGGAAAGTGGTAAGGTACTGTTTTCTATCAGTTGGCAAGCTACGCACACAATCCCAGTGTTGTGCAGCTTCCTTCTTCACCTTTCCGATGCTGCCGCTCTCTCCGGCTCCCGGAGCCGAAGAAGCGGCTTCTTCGCGCAAAGACGATTGTACCGCTCACAGTGCTCTCTTAGCGCCGCTTCTGCCGAAAGAAGCCCGGCAGCGGCTCTTAGCTCCGGAGAGCATCGTACCTTCGTCTTTAGCGTCTTTTGTGGTCTACATCCTAGCAGAAATCTTTTCCACTCTGTCTGGCAAGGAAAACCTGCGGGAGCACAGAAAACATCTCCCATCGTGTTCTGGACCCTGCACGGAGGTCTGCCAAGTGTTTGGCATGAAGGAAAGAAAAGTTGTCCAAAACAGCTTCCAATCGAATATTCATGTGATTGGAAACGTCAGGAAAGTGGTAAGGAACTGTTTTCTATCAGTTGGCAAGCTGCGCACACAATCCCAGTGTTGTACAGCTTCCTTCTTCACCTTTCCGATGCTGCCGCTCTCTCCGGCTCCCGGAGCCGAAGAAGCGGCTTCTTCGCGCAAAGACGATTGTACCGCTCACAGTGCTCTCTTAGCGCCGCTTCTGCCGAAAGAAGCCCGGCAGCGGCTCTTAGCTCCGGAGAGCATCGTACCTTCGTCTTTAGCGTCTTTTGTGGTCTACATCCTAGCAGAAAGCTTTTCCACTCTGTCTGGCAAGGAAAACCTGCGGGAGCACAGAAAACATCTCCCATCGTGTTCTGGACGCTGCACGGAGGTCTGCCAAGTGTTTGGCATGAAGGAAAGAAAAGTTGTCCAAAACAGCTTCCAATCGAATATTCATGTGATTGGAAACGTCAGGAAAGTGGTAAGGTACTGTTTTCTATCAGTTGGCAAGCTACGCACACAATCCCAGTGTTGTGCAGCTTCCTTCTTCACCTTTCCGATGCTGCCGCTCTCTCCGGCTCCCGGAGCCGAAGAAGCGGCTTCTTCGCGCAAAGACGATTGTACCGCTCACAGTGCTCTCTTAGCGCCGCTTCTGCCGAAAGAAGCCCGGGAGCGGCTCTTAGCTCCGGAGAGCATCGTACCTTCGTCTTTAGCGTCTTTTGTGGTCTACATCCTAGCAGAAATCTTTTCCACTCTGTCTGGCAAGGAAAACCTGCGGGAGCACAGAAAACATCTCCCATCGTGTTCTGGACCCTGCACGGAGGTCTGCCAAGTGTTTGGCATGAAGGAAAGAAAAGTTGTCCAAAACAGCTTCCAATCGAATATTCATGTGATTGGAAACGTCAGGAAAGTGTAAGGTACTGTTTTCTATCAGTTGGCAAGCTGCGCACACAATCCCAGTTTTGTACAGCTTCCTTCTTCACCTTTCCGATGCTGCCGCTCTCTCCGGCTCCCGGAGCCGAAGAAGCGGCTTCTTCGCGCAAAGACAATTGTACCGCTCACAGTGCTCTCTTAGCGCCGCTTCTGCCGAAAGAAGCCCGGGAGCGGCTCTTAGCTCCGGAGAGCATCGTACCTTCGTCTTTAGCGTCTTTTGTGGTCTACATCCTAGCAGAAAGCTTTTCCACTCTGTCTGGCAAGGAAAACCTGCGGGAGCACAGAAAACATCTCCCATCGTGTTCTGGACGTTGCACGGAGGTCTGCCAAGTGTTTGGCATGAAGGAAAGAAAAGTTGTCCAAAACAGCTTCCAATCGAATATTCATGGGATTGGAAACGTCAGGAAAGTGGTAAGGTACTGTTTTCTATAAGTTGGCAAGCTGCGCACACAATCCCAGTGTTGTACAGCTTCCTTCTTCACCTTTCCGATGCTGCCGCTCTCTCCGGCTCCCGGAGCCGAAGAAGCGGCTTCTTCGCGCAAAGACGATTGTACCGCTCACAGTGCTCTCTTAGCGCCGCTTCTGCCGAAAGAAGCCCGGGAGCGGCTCTTAGCTCCGGAGAGCATCGTACCTTCGTCTTTAGCGTCTTTTGTGGTCTACATCCTAGCAGAAAGCTTTTCCACTCTGTCTGGCAAGGAAAACCTGCGGGAGCACAGAAAACATCTCCCATCGTGTTCTGGACGTTGCACGGAGGTCTGCCAAGTGTTTGGCATGAAGGAAAGAAAAGTTGTCCAAAACAGCTTCCAATCGAATATTCATGTGATTGGAAACGTCAGGAAAGTGGTAAGGTACTGCTTTCTATCCGTTGGCAAGCTGCGCACACAATCCCAGTGTTGTACAGCTTCCTTCTTCACCTTTCCGATGCTGCCGCTCTCTCCGGCTCCCGGAGCCGAAGAAGCGGCTTCTTCGCGCAAAGACGATTGTACCGCTCACAGTGCTCTCTTAGCGCCGCTTCTGCCGAAAGAAGCCCGGGAGCGGCTCTTAGCTCCGGAGAGCATCGTACCTTCGTCTTTAGCGTCTTTTGTGGTCTACATCCTAGCAGAAAGCTTTTCCACTCTGTCTGGCAAGGAAAACCTGCGGGAGCACAGAAAACATCTCCCATCGTGTTCTGGACGTTGCACGGAGGTCTGCCAAGTGTTTGGCATGAAGGAAAGAAAAGTTGTCCAAAACAGCTTCCAATCGAATATTCATGTGATTGGAAACATCAGGAAAGTGGTAAGGTACTGTTTTCTATCAGTTGGAAAGTTGTGCACGCAATCCCAGTGTTGTACAGCTTCCTTCTTCACCTTTCTGATGCTGCCGCTCTCTCTGGCTCCCGGAGCCGAAGAAGCGGCTTCTTCGCGCAAAGACGATTGTACCGCTCACAGTGCTCTCTTAGCGCCGCTTCTGCCGAAAGAAGCCCGGGAGCGGCTCTTAGCTCCGGAGAGCATCGTACCTTCGTCTTTAGCGTCTTTTGTGGTCTACATCCTAGCAGAAAGCTTTTCCACTCTGTCTGGCAAGGAAAACCTGCGGGAGCACAGAAAACATCTCCCATCGTGTTCTGGACGTTGCACGGAGGTCTGCCAAGTGTTTGGCATGAAGGAAAGAAAAGTTGTCCAAAACAGCTTCCAATCGAATATTCATGTGATTGGAAACGTCAGGAAAGTGGTAAGGTACTGTTTTCTATAAGTTGGCAAGCTGCGCACACAATCCCAGTGTTGTACAGCTTCCTTCTTCACCTTTCCGATGCTGCCGCTCTCTCCGGCTCCCGGAGCCGAAGAAGCGGCTTCTTCGCGCAAAGACGATTGTACCGCTCACAGTGCTCTCTTAGCGCCGCTTCTGCCGAAAGAAGCCCGGGAGCGGCTCTTAGCTCCGGAGAGCATCGTACCTTCGTCTTTAGCGTCTTTTGTGGTCTACATCCTAGCAGAAAGCTTTTCCACTCTGTCTGGCAAGGAAAACCTGCGGGAGAACAGAAAACATCTCCCATCGTGTTCTGGACGTTGCACGGAGGTCTGCCAAGTGTTTGGCATGAAGGAAAGAAAAGTTGTCCAAAACAGCTTCCAATCGAATATTCATGTGATTGGAAACGTCAGGAAAGTGGTAAGGTACTGCTTTCTATAAGTTGGCAAGCTGCGCACACAATCCCAGTGTTGTACAGCTTCCTTCTTCACCTTTCCGATGCTGCCGCTCTCTCCGGCTCCCGGAGCCGAAGAAGCGGCTTCTTCGCACAAAGACGATTGTACCGCTCACAGTGCTCTCTTAGCGCCGCTTCTGCCGAAAGAAGCCCGGGAGCGGCTCTTAGCTCCGGAGAGCATCGTACCTTCGTCTTTAGCGTCTTTTGTGGTCTACATCCTAGCAGAAAGCTTTTCCACTCTGTCTGGCAAGGAAAACCTGCGGGAGCACAGAAAACATCTCCCATCGTGTTCTGGACGTTGCACGGACGTCTGCCAAGTGTTTGGCATGAAGGAAAGAAAAGTTGTCCAAAACAGCTTCCAATCGAATATTCATGTGATTGGAAACATCAGGAAAGTGGTAAGGTACTGTTTTCTATCAGTTGGAAAGTTGTGCACGCAATCCCAGTGTTGTACAGCTTCCTTCTTCACCTTTCTGATGCTGCCGCTCTCTCTGGCTCCCGGAGCCGAAGAAGCGGCTTCTTCGCGCAAAGACGATTGTACCGCTCACAGTGCTCTCTTAGCGCCGCTTCTGCCGAAAGAAGCCCGGGAGCGGCTCTTAGCTCCGGAGAGCATCGTACCTTCGTCTTTAGCGTCTTTTGTGGTCTACATCCTAGCAGAAAGCTTTTCCACTCTGTCTGGCAAGGAAAACCTGCGGGAGCACAGAAAACATCTCCCATCGTGTTCTGGACGCTGCACGGAGGTCTGCCAAGTGTTTGGCATGAAGGAAAGAAAAGTTGTCCAAAACAGCTTCTTATGAAATATTCATGTGATTGGAAACGTCAGGAAAGTGGTAAGGTACTGTTTTCTATCCGTTGGCAAGTTGCGCACACAATCCCAGTGTTGTACAGCTTCCTTCTTCACCTTTCCGATGCTGCCGCTCTCTCCGGCTCCCGGAGCCGAAGAAGCGGCTTCTTCGCGCAAAGACGATTGTACCGCTCACAGTGCTCTCTTAGCGCCGCTTCTGCCGAAAGAAGCCCGGGAGCGGCTCTTAGCTCCGGAGAGCATCGTACCTTCGTCTTTAGCGTCTTTTGTGGTCTACATCCTAGCAGAAAGCTTTTCCACTCTGTCTGGCAAGGAAAACCTGCGGGAGCACAGAAAACATCTCCCATCGTGTTCTGGACGCTGCACGGAGGTCTGCCAAGTGTTTGGCATGAAGGAAAGGAAAGTTGTCCGAAACAGCTTCTTATGGAATATTCATGTGATTTGAAACGTCAGGAAAGTGTAAGGTACTGTTTTCTATCAGTTGGAAAGTTGCGCACACAATCCCAGTGTTGTACAGCTTCCTTCTTCACCTTTCCGATGCTGCCGCTCTCTCCGGCTCCCGGAGCCGAAGAAGCGGCTTCTTCGCGCAAAGACGACTGTACCGCTCACAGTGCTCTCTTAGCGCCGCTTCTGCCGAAAGAAGCCCGGGAGCGGCTCTTAGCTCCGGAGAGCATCGTACCTTCGTCTTTAGCGTCTTTTGTGGTCTACATCCTAGCAGAAAGCTTTTCCACTCTGTCTGGCAAGGAAAACCTGCGGGAGCACAGAAAACATCTCCCATCGTGTTCTGGACGTTGCACGGAGGTCTGCCAAGTGTTTGGCATGAAGGAAAGAAAAGTTGTCCAAAACAGCTTCCAATCGAATATTCATGTGATTGGAAACGTCAGGAAAGTGGTAAGGTACTGTTTTCTATAAGTTGGCAAGCTGCGCACACAATCCCAGTGTTGTACAGCTTCCTTCTTCACCTTTCCGATGCTGCCGCTCTCTCCGGCTCCCGGAGCCGAAGAAGCGGCTTCTTCGCGCAAAGACGATTGTACCGCTCACAGTGCTCTCTTAGCGCCGCTTCTGCCGAAAGAAGCCCGGGAGCGGCTCTTAGCACCGGAGAGCATCGTACCTTCGTCTTTAGCGTCTTTTGTGGTCTACATCCTAGCAGAAAGCTTTTCCACTCTGTCTGGCAAGGAAAACCTGCGGGAGCACAGAAAACATCTCCCATCGTGTTCTGGACGTTGCACGGAGGTCTGCCAAGTGTTTGGCATGAAGGAAAGAAAAGTTGTCCAAAACAGCTTCCAATCGAATATTCATGTGATTGGAAATGTCAGGAAAGTGGTAAGGTACTGCTTTCTATCCGTTGGCAAGCTGCGCACACAATCCCAGTGTTGTACAGCTTCCTTCTTCACCTTTCCGATGCTGCCGCTCTCTCCGGCTCCCGGAGCCGAAGAAGCGGCTTCTTCGCGCAAAGACGATTGTACCGCTCACAGTGCTCTCTTAGCGCCGCTTCTGCCGAAAGAAGCCCGGGAGCGGCTCTTAGCTCTGGAGAGCATCGTACCTTCGTCTTTAGCGTCTTTTGTGGTCTACATCCTAGCAGAAAGCTTTTCCACTCTGTCTGGCAAGGAAAACCTGCGGGAGCACAGAAAACATCTCCCATCGTGTTCTGGACGTTGCACGGAGGTCTGCCAAGTGTTTGGCATGAAGGAAAGAAAAGTTGTCCAAAACAGCTTCCAATCGAATATTCATGTGATTGGAAACGTCAGGAAAGTGGTAAGGAACTGTTTTCTATCAGTTGGCAAGCTGCGCACACAATCCCAGTGTTGTACAGCTTCCTTCTTCACCTTTGCGATGCTGCCGCTCTCTCCGGCTCCCGGAGCCGAAGAAGCGGCTTCTTCGCGCAAAGACGATTGTACCGCTCACAGTGCTCTCTTAGCGCCGCTTCTGCCGAAAGAAGCCCGGCAGCGGCTCTTAGCTCCGGAGAGCATCGTACCTTCGTCTTTAGCGTCTTTTGTGGTCTACATCCTAGCAGAAAGCTTTTCCACTCTGTCTGGCAAGGAAAACCTGCGGGAGCACAGAAAACATCTCCCATCGTGTTCTGGACGCTGCACGGAGGTCTGCCAAGTGTTTGGCATGAAGGAAAGAAAAGTTGTCCAAAACAGCTTCCAATCGAATATTCATGTGATTGGAAACGTCAGGAAAGTGGTAAGGTACTGTTTTCTATCAGTTGGCAAGCTACGCACACAATCCCAGTGTTGTGCAGCTTCCTTCTTCACCTTTCCGATGCTGCCGCTCTCTCCGGCTCCCGGAGCCGAAGAAGCGGCTTCTTCGCGCAAAGACGATTGTACCGCTCACAGTGCTCTCTTAGCGCCGCTTCTGCCGAAAGAAGCCCGGGAGCGGCTCTTAGCTCCGGAGAGCATCGTACCTTCGTCTTTAGCGTCTTTTGTGGTCTACATCCTAGCAGAAAGCTTTTCCACTCTGTCTGGCAAGGAAAACCTGCGGGAGCACAGAAAACATCTCCCATCGTGTTCTGGACCCTGCACGGAGGTCTGCCAAGTGTTTGGCATGAAGGAAAGAAAAGTTGTCCAAAACAGCTTCCAATCGAATATTCATGTGATTGGAAACGTCAGGAAAGTGTAAGGTACTGTTTTCTATCAGTTGGCAAGCTGCGCACACAATCCCAGTTTTGTACAGCTTCCTTCTTCACCTTTCCGATGCTGCCGCTCTCTCCGGCTCCCGGAGCCGAAGAAGCGGCTTCTTCGCGCAAAGACGATTGTACCGCTCACAGTGCTCTCTTAGCGCCGCTTCTGCCGAAAGAAGCCCGGGAGCGGCTCTTAGCTCCGGAGAGCATCGTACCTTCGTCTTTAGCGTCTTTTGTGGTCTACATCCTAGCAGAAAGCTTTTCCACTCTGTCTGGCAAGGAAAACCTGCGGGAGCACAGAAAACATCTCCCATCGTGTTCTGGACGTTGCACGGAGGTCTGCCAAGTGTTTGGCATGAAGGAAAGAAAAGTTGTCCAAAACAGCTTCCAATCGAATATTCATGGGATTGGAAACGTCAGGAAAGTGGTAAGGTACTGTTTTCTATAAGTTGGCAAGCTGCGCACACAATCCCAGTGTTGTACAGCTTCCTTCTTCACCTTTCCGATGCTGCCGCTCTCTCCGGCTCCCGGAGCCGAAGAAGCGGCTTCTTCGCGCAAAGACGATTGTACCGCTCACAGTGCTCTCTTAGCGCCGCTTCTGCCGAAAGAAGCCCGGGAGCGGCTCTTAGCTCCGGAGAGCATCGTACCTTCGTCTTTAGCGTCTTTTGTGGTCTACATCCTAGCAGAAAGCTTTTCCACTCTGTCTGGCAAGGAAAACCTGCGGGAGCACAGAAAACATCTCCCATCGTGTTCTGGACGTTGCACGGAGGTCTGCCAAGTGTTTGGCATGAAGGAAAGAAAAGTTGTCCAAAACAGCTTCCAATCGAATATTCATGTGATTGGAAACGTCAGGAAAGTGGTAAGGTACTGCTTTCTATCCGTTGGCAAGCTGCGCACACAATCCCAGTGTTGTACAGCTTCCTTCTTCACCTTTCCGATGCTGCCGCTCTCTCCGGCTCCCGGAGCCGAAGAAGCGGCTTCTTCGCGCAAAGACGATTGTACCGCTCACAGTGCTCTCTTAGCGCCGCTTCTGCCGAAAGAAGCCCGGGAGCGGCTCTTAGCTCCGGAGAGCATCGTACCTTCGTCTTTAGCGTCTTTTGTGGTCTACATCCTAGCAGAAAGCTTTTCCACTCTGTCTGGCAAGGAAAACCTGCGGGAGCACAGAAAACATCTCCCATCGTGTTCTGGACGTTGCACGGAGGTCTGCCAAGTGTTTGGCATGAAGGAAAGAAAAGTTGTCCAAAACAGCTTCCAATCGAATATTCATGTGATTGGAAACATCAGGAAAGTGGTAAGGTACGGTTTTCTATCAGTTGGAAAGTTGTGCACGCAATCCCAGTGTTGTACAGCTTCCTTCTTCACCTTTCTGATGCTGCCGCTCTCTCCGGCTCCCGGAGCCGAAGAAGCGGCTTCTTCGCGCAAAGACGATTGTACCGCTCACAGTGCTCTCTTAGCGCCGCTTCTGCCGAAAGAAGCCCGGGAGCGGCTCTTAGCTCCGGAGAGCATCGTACCTTCGTCTTTAGCGTCTTTTGTGGTCTACATCCTAGCAGAAAGCTTTTCCACTCTGTCTGGCAAGGAAAACCTGCGGGAGCACAGAAAACATCTCCCATCGTGTTCTGGACGGTGCACGGAGGTCTGCCAAGTGTTTGGCATGAAGGAAAGAAAAGTTGTCCAAAACAGCTTCCAATCGCAGATTCATGTGATTGGAAACGTCAGGAAAGTGGTAAGGTACTGCTTTCTATCAGTTGGCAAGCTGCGCACACAATCCCAGTGTTGTACAGCTTCCTTCTTCACTTTTCCGATGCTGCCGCTCTCTCCGGCTCCCGGAGCCGAAGAAGCGGCTTCTTCGCGCAAAGACGATTGTACCGCTCACAGTGCTCTCTTAGCGCCGCTTCTGCCGAAAGAAGCCCGGGAGCGGCTCTTAGCTCCGGAGAGCATCGTACCTTCGTCTTTAGCGTCTTTTGTGGTCTACATCCTAGCAGAAAGCTTTTCCACTCTGTCTGGCAAGGAAAACCTGCGGGAGCACAGAAAACATCTCCCATCGTGTTCTGGACCCTGCACGGAGGTCTGCCAAGTGCTTGGCATGAAGGAAAGAAAAGTTGTCCAAAACAGCTTCCAATCGAATATTCATGTGATTGGAAACGTCAGGAAAGTGTAAGGTACTGTTTTCTATCAGTTGGAAAGTTGCGCACACAATCCCAGTGTTGTACAGCTTCCTTCTTCACCTTTCCGATGCTGCCGCTCTCTCCGGCTCCCGGAGCCGAAGAAGCGGCTTCTTCGCGCAAAGACGATTGTACCGCTCACAGTGCTCTCTTAGCGCCGCTTCTGCCGAAAGAAGCCCGGCAGCGGCTCTTAGCTCCGGACAGCATCGTACCTTCGTCTTTAGCGTCTTTTGTGGTCTACATCCTAGCAGAAAGCTTTTCCACTCTGTCTGGCAAGGAAAACCTGAGGGAGCACAGAAAACATCTCCCATCGTGTTCTGGACGCTGCACACAGGTCTGCCAAGTGTTTGGCATGAATGAAAGAAAAGTTGTCCAAAACAGCTTCCAATCGAATATTCATGTGATTGGAAACGTCAGGAAAGTGGTAAGGTACTGTTTTCTATCCGTTGGCAAGCTGCGCACACAATCCCAGTGTTGTACAGCTTCCTTCTTCACCTTTCCGATGCTGCCGCTCTCTCCGGCTCCCGGAGCCGAAGAAGCGGCTTCTTCGCGCAAAGACGATTGTACCGCTCACAGTGCTCTCTTAGCGCCGCTTCTGCCGAAAGAAGCCCGGGAGCGGCTCTTAGCTCCGGAGAGCATCGTACCTTCGTCTTTAGCGTCTTTTGTGGTCTACATCCTAGCAGAAATCTTTTCCACTCTGTCTGGCAAGGAAAACCTGCGGGAGCACAGAAAACATCTCCCATCGTGTTCTGGACCCTGCACGGAGGTCTGCCAAGTGTTTGGCATGAAGGAAAGAAAAGTTGTCCAAAACAGCTTCCAATCGAATATTCATGTGATTGGAAACGTCAGGAAAGTGTAAGGTACTGTTTTCTATCAGTTGGCAAGCTGCGCACACAATCCCAGTTTTGTACAGCTTCCTTCTTCACCTTTCCGATGCTGCCGCTCTCTCCGGCTCCCGGAGCCGAAGAAGCGGCTTCTTCGCGCAAAGACAATTGTACCGCTCACAGTGCTCTCTTAGCGCCGCTTCTGCCGAAAGAAGCCCGGGAGCGGCTCTTAGCTCCGGAGAGCATCGTACCTTCGTCTTTAGCGTCTTTTGTGGTCTACATCCTAGCAGAAAGCTTTTCCACTCTGTCTGGCAAGGAAAACCTGCGGGAGCACAGAAAACATCTCCCATCGTGTTCTGGACGTTGCACGGAGGTCTGCCAAGTGTTTGGCATGAAGGAAAGAAAAGTTGTCCAAAACAGCTTCCAATCGAATATTCATGTGATTGGAAACGTCAGGAAAGTGGTAAGGTACTGTTTTCTATCAGTTGGCAAGCTGCGCACACAATCCCAGTGTTGTACAGCTTCCTTCTTCACCTTTCCGATGCTGCCGCTCTCTCCGGCTCCCGGAGCCGAAGAAGCGGCTTCTTCGCGCAAAGACGATTGTACCGCTCACAGTGCTCTCTTAGCGCCGCTTCTGCCGAAAGAAGCCCGGGAGCGGCTCTTAGCTCCGGAGAGCATCGTACCTTCGTCTTTAGCGTCTTTTGTGGTCTACATCCTAGCAGAAAGCTTTTCCACTCTGTCTGGCAAGGAAAACCTGCGGGAGAACAGAAAACATCTCCCATCGTGTTCTGGACGTTGCACGGAGGTCTGCCAAGTGTTTGGCATGAAGGAAAGAAAAGTTGTCCAAAACAGCTTCCAATCGAATATTCATGTGATTGGAAACGTCAGGAAAGTGGTAAGGTACTACTTTCTATCCGTTGGCAAGCTGCGCACACAATCCCAGTGTTGTACAGCTTCCTTCTTCACCTTTCCGATGCTGCCGCTCTCTCCGGCTCCCGGAGCCGAAGAAGCGGCTTCTTCGCGCAAAGACGATTGTACCGCTCACAGTGCTCTCTTAGCGCCGCTTCTGCCGAAAGAAGCCCGGGAGCGGCTCTTAGCTCCGGAGAGCATCGTACCTTCGTCTTTAGCGTCTTTTGTGGTCTACATCCTAGCAGAAAGCTTTTCCACTCTGTCTGGCAAGGAAAACCTGCGGGAGCACAGAAAACATCTCCCATCGTGTTCTGGACGTTGCACGGAGGTCTGCCAAGTGTTTGGCATGAAGGAAAGAAAAGTTGTCCAAAACAGCTTCCAATCGAATATTCATGTGATTGGAAACATCAGGAAAGTGGTAAGGTACTGTTTTCTATCAGTTGGAAAGTTGTGCACGCAATCCCAGTGTTGTACAGCTTCCTTCTTCACCTTTCTGATGCTGCCGCTCTCTCTGGCTCCCGGAGCCGAAGAAGCGGCTTCTTCGCGCAAAGACGATTGTACCGCTCACAGTGCTCTCTTAGCGCCGCTTCTGCCGAAAGAAGCCCGGGAGCGGCTCTTAGCTCCGGAGAGCATCGTACCTTCGTCTTTAGCGTCTTTTGTGGTCTACATCCTAGCAGAAAGCTTTTCCACTCTGTCTGGCAAGGAAAACCTGCGGGAGCACAGAAAACATCTCCCATCGTGTTCTGGACGCTGCACGGAGGTCTGCCAAGTGTTTGGCATGAAGGAAAGAAAAGTTGTCCAAAACAGCTTCTTATGAAATATTCATGTGATTGGAAACGTCAGGAAAGTGGTAAGGTACTGTTTTCTATCCGTTGGCAAGTTGCGCACACAATCCCAGTGTTGTACAGCTTCCTTCTTCACCTTTCCGATGCTGCCGCTCTCTCCGGCTCCCGGAGCCGAAGAAGCGGCTTCTTCGCGCAAAGACGATTGTACCGCTCACAGTGCTCTCTTAGCGCCGCTTCTGCCGAAAGAAGCCCGGGAGCGGCTCTTAGCTCCGGAGAGCATCGTACCTTCGTCTTTAGCGTCTTTTGTGGTCTACATCCTAGCAGAAAGCTTTTCCACTCTGTCTGGCAAGGAAAACCTGCGGGAGCACAGAAAACATCTCCCATCGTGTTCTGGACGTTGCACGGATGTCTGCCAAGTGTTTGGCATGAAGGAAAGGAAAGTTGTCCGAAACAGCTTCTTATGGAATATTCATGTGATTTGAAACGTCAGGAAAGTGTAAGGTACTGTTTTCTATCAGTTGGAAAGTTGCGCACACAATCCCAGTGTTGTACAGCTTCCTTCTTCACCTTTCCGATGCTGCCGCTCTCTCCGGCTCCCGGAGCCGAAGAAGCGGCTTCTTCGCGCAAAGACGACTGTACCGCTCACAGTGCTCTCTTAGCGCCGCTTCTGCCGAAAGAAGCCCGGGAGCGGCTCTTAGCTCCGGAGAGCATCGTACCTTCGTCTTTAGCGTCTTTTGTGGTCTACATCCTAGCAGAAAGCTTTTCCACTCTGTCTGGCAAGGAAAACCTGCGGGAGCACAGAAAACATCTCCCATCGTGTTCTGGACGGTGCACGGAGGTCTGCCAAGTGTTTGGCATGAAGGAAAGAAAAGTTGTCCGAAACAGCTTCTTAAGGAATATTCATGTGATTGGAAACGTCAGGAAAGTGGTAAGGTACTGCTTTCTATCCGTTGGCAAGCTGCGCACACAATCCCAGTGTTGTACAGCTTCCTTCTTCACCTTTCCGATGCTGCCGCTCTCTCCGGCTCCCGGAGCCGAAGAAGCGGCTTCTTCGCGCAAAGACGATTGTACCGCTCACAGTGCTCTCTTAGCGCCGCTTCTGCCGAAAGAAGCCCGGGAGCGGCTCTTAGCTCCGGAGAGCATCGTACCTTCGTCTTTAGCGTCTTTTGTGGTCTACATCCTAGCAGAAAGCTTTTCCACTCTGTCTGGCAAGGAAAACCTGCGGGAGCACAGAAAACATCTCCCATCGTGTTCTGGACGTTGCACGGAGGTCTGCCAAGTGTTTGGCATGAAGGAAAGAAAAGTTGTCCAAAACAGCTTCCAATCGAATATTCATGTGATTGGAAACATCAGGAAAGTGGTAAGGTACTGTTTTCTATCAGTTGGAAAGTTGTGCACGCAATCCCAGTGTTGTACAGCTTCCTTCTTCACCTTTCTGATGCTGCCGCTCTCTCTGGCTCCCGGAGCCGAAGAAGCGGCTTCTTCGCGCAAAGACGATTGTACCGCTCACAGTGCTCTCTTAGCGCCGCTTCTGCCGAAAGAAGCCCAGGAGCGGCTCTTAGCTCCGGAGAGCATCGTACCTTCGTCTTTAGCGTCTTTTGTGGTCTACATCCTAGCAGAAAGCTTTTCCACTCTGTCTGGCAAGGAAAACCTGCGGGAGCACAGAAAACATCTCCCATCGTGTTCTGGACGCTGCACGGAGGTCTGCCAAGTGTTTGGCATGAAGGAAAGAAAAGTTGTCCAAAACAGCTTCCAATCGCAGATTCATGTGATTGGAAACGTCAGGAAAGTGGTAAGGTACTGTTTTCTATCAGTTGGCAAGCTGCGCACACAATCCCAGTGTTGTACAGCTTCCTTCTTCACTTTTCCGATGCTGCCGCTCTCTCCGGCTCCCGGAGCCGAAGAAGCGGCTTCTTCGCGCAAAGACGATTGTACCGCTCACAGTGCTCTCTTAGCGCCGCTTCTGCCGAAAGAAGCCCGGGAGCGGCTCTTAGCTCCGGAGAGCATCGTACCTTCGTCTTTAGCGTCTTTTGTGGTCTACATCCTAGCAGAAAGCTTTTCCACTCTGTCTGGCAAGGAAAACCTGCGGGAGCACAGAAAACATCTCCCATCGTGTTCTGGACCCTGCACGGAGGTCTGCCAAGTGTTTGGCATGAAGGAAAGAAAAGTTGTCCAAAACAGCTTCCAATCGAATATTCATGTGATTGGAAACGTCAGGAAAGTGTAAGGTACTGTTTTCTATCAGTTGGCAAGCTGCGCACACAATCCCAGTTTTGTACAGCTTCCTTCTTCACCTTTCCGATGCTGCCGCTCTCTCCGGCTCCCGGAGCCGAAGAAGCGGCTTCTTCGCGCAAAGACAATTGTACCGCTCACAGTGCTCTCTTAGCGCCGCTTCTGCCGAAAGAAGCCCGGGAGCGGCTCTTAGCTCCGGAGAGCATCGTACCTTCGTCTTTAGCGTCTTTTGTGGTCTACATCCTAGCAGAAAGCTTTTCCACTCTGTCTGGCAAGGAAAACCTGCGGGAGCACAGAAAACATCTCCCATCGTGTTCTGGACGTTGCACGGAGGTCTGCCAAGTGTTTGGCATGAAGGAAAGAAAAGTTGTCCAAAACAGCTTCCAATCGAATATTCATGTGATTGGAAACGTCAGGAAAGTGGTAAGGAACTGTTTTCTATCAGTTGGCAAGCTGCGCACACAATCCCAGTGTTGTACAGCTTCCTTCTTCACCTTTCCGATGCTGCCGCTCTCTCCGGCTCCCGGAGCCGAAGAAGCGGCTTCTTCGCGCAAAGACGATTGTACCGCTCACAGTGCTCTCTTAGCGCCGCTTCTGCCGAAAGAAGCCCGGGAGCGGCTCTTAGCTCCGGAGAGCATCGTACCTTCGTCTTTAGCGTCTTTTGTGGTCTACATCCTAGCAGAAAGCTTTTCCACTCTGTCTGGCAAGGAAAACCTGCGGGAGAACAGAAAACATCTCCCATCGTGTTCTGGACGTTGCACGGAGGTCTGCCAAGTGTTTGGCATGAAGGAAAGAAAAGTTGTCCAAAACAGCTTCCAATCGAATATTCATGTGATTGGAAACGTCAGGAAAGTGGTAAGGTACTGCTTTCTATCCGTTGGCAAGCTGCGCACACAATCCCAGTGTTGTACAGCTTCCTTCTTCACCTTTCCGATGCTGCCGCTCTCTCCGGCTCCCGGAGCCGAAGAAGCGGCTTCTTCGCGCAAAGACGATTGTACCGCTCACAGTGCTCTCTTAGCGCCGCTTCTGCCGAAAGAAGCCCGGGAGCGGCTCTTAGCTCCGGAGAGCATCGTACCTTCGTCTTTAGCGTCTTTTGTGGTCTACATCCTAGCAGAAAGCTTTTCCACTCTGTCTGGCAAGGAAAACCTGCGGGAGCACAGAAAACATCTCCCATCGTGTTCTGGACGTTGCACGGAGGTCTGCCAAGTGTTTGGCATGAAGGAAAGAAAAGTTGTCCAAAACAGCTTCCAATCGAATATTCATGTGATTGGAAACGTCAGGAAAGTGGTAAGGTACTGCTTTCTATCCGTTGGCAAGCTGCGCACACAATCCCAGTGTTGTACAGCTTCCTTCTTCACCTTTCCGATGCTGCCGCTCTCTCCGGCTCCCGGAGCCGAAGAAGCGGCTTCTTCGCGCAAAGACGATTGTACCGCTCACAGTGCTCTCTTAGCGCCGCTTCTGCCGAAAGAAGCCCGGGAGCGGCTCTTAGCTCCGGAGAGCATCGTACCTTCGTCTTTAGCGTCTTTTGTGGTCTACATCCTAGCAGAAAGCTTTTCCACTCTGTCTGGCAAGGAAAACCTGCGGGAGCACAGAAAACATCTCCCATCGTGTTCTGGACGTTGCACGGAGGTCTGCCAAGTGTTTGGCATGAAGGAAAGAAAAGTTGTCCAAAACAGCTTCCAATCGAATATTCATGTGATTGGAAACATCAGGAAAGTGGTAAGGTACTGTTTTCTATCAGTTGGAAAGTTGTGCACGCAATCCCAGTGTTGTACAGCTTCCTTCTTCACCTTTCTGATGCTGCCGCTCTCTCTGGCTCCCGGAGCCGAAGAAGCGGCTTCTTCGCGCAAAGACGATTGTACCGCTCACAGTGCTCTCTTAGCGCCGCTTCTGCCGAAAGAAGCCCGGGAGCGGCTCTTAGCTCCGGAGAGCATCGTACCTTCGTCTTTAGCGTCTTTTGTGGTCTACATCCTAGCAGAAAGCTTTTCCACTCTGTCTGGCAAGGAAAACCTGCGGGAGCACAGAAAACATCTCCCATCGTGTTCTGGACGCTGCACGGAGGTCTGCCAAGTGTTTGGCATGAAGGAAAGAAAAGTTGTCCAAAACAGCTTCTTATGAAATATTCATGTGATTGGAAACGTCAGGAAAGTGGTAAGGTACTGTTTTCTATCCGTTGGCAAGTTGCGCACACAATCCCAGTGTTGTACAGCTTCCTTCTTCACCTTTCCGATGCTGCCGCTCTCTCCGGCTCCCGGAGCCGAAGAAGCGGCTTCTTCGCGCAAAGACGATTGTACCGCTCACAGTGCTCTCTTAGCGCCGCTTCTGCCGAAAGAAGCCCGGGAGCGGCTCTTAGCTCCGGAGAGCATCGTACCTTCGTCTTTAGCGTCTTTTGTGGTCTACATCCTAGCAGAAAGCTTTTCCACTCTGTCTGGCAAGGAAAACCTGCGGGAGCACAGAAAACATCTCCCATCGTGTTCTGGACGTTGCACGGAGGTCTGCCAAGTGTTTGGCATGAAGGAAAGGAAAGTTGTCCGAAACAGCTTCTTATGGAATATTCATGTGATTTGAAACGTCAGGAAATGTAAGGTACTGTTTTCTATCAGTTGGAAAGTTGCGCACACAATCCCAGTGTTGTACAGCTTCCTTCTTCACCTTTCCGATGCTGCCGCTCTCTCCGGCTCCCGGAGCCGAAGAAGCGGCTTCTTCGCGCAAAGACGACTGTACCGCTCACAGTGCTCTCTTAGCGCCGCTTCTGCCGAAAGAAGCCCGGGAGCGGCTCTTAGCTCCGGAGAGCATCGTACCTTCGTCTTTAGCGTCTTTTGTGGTCTACATCCTAGCAGAAAGCTTTTCCACTCTGTCTGGCAAGGAAAACCTGCGGGAGCACAGAAAACATCTCCCATCGTGTTCTGGACGGTGCACGGAGGTCTGCCAAGTGTTTGGCATGAAGGAAAGAAAAGTTGTCCGAAACAGCTTCTTAAGGAATATTCATGTGATTTGAAACGTCAGGAAAGTGTAAGGTACTGTTTTCTATCAGTTGGAATGTTGCGCACACAATCCCAGTGTTGTACAGCTTCCTTCTTCACCTTTCCGATGCTGCCGCTCTCTCCGGCTCCCGGAGCCGAAGAAGCGGCTTCTTCGCGCAAAGACGATTGTACCGCTCACAGTGCTCTCTTAGCGCCGCTTCTGCCGAAAGAAGCCCGGGAGCGGCTCTTAGCTCCGGAGAGCATCGTACCTTCGTCTTTAGCGTCTTTTGTGGTCTACATCCTAGCAGAAAGCTTTTCCACTCTGTCTGGCAAGGAAAACCTGCGGGAGCACAGAAAACATCTCCCATCGTGTTCTGGACGCTGCACGGAGGTCTGCCAAGTGTTTGGCATGAAGGAAAGAAAAGTTGTCCAAAACAGCTTCCAATCGAATATTCATGTGATTGGAAACGTCAGGAAAGTGGTAAGGTACTGCTTTCTATCCGTTGGCAAGCTGCGCACACAATCCCAGTGTTGTACAGCTTCCTTCTTCACCTTTCCGATGCTGCCGCTCTCTCCGGCTCCCGGAGCCGAAGAAGCGGCTTCTTCGCGCAAAGACGATTGTACCGCTCACAGTGCTCTCTTAGCGCCGCTTCTGCCGAAAGAAGCCCGGGAGCGGCTCTTAGCTCCGGAGAGCATCGTACCTTCGTCTTTAGCGTCTTTTGTGGTCTACATCCTAGCAGAAAGCTTTTCCACTCTGTCTGGCAAGGAAAACCTGCGGGAGCACAGAAAACATCTCCCATCGTGTTCTGGACGTTGCACGGAGGTCTGCCAAGTGTTTGGCATGAAGGAAAGAAAAGTTGTCCAAAACAGCTTCCAATCGAATATTCATGTGATTGGAAACATCAGGAAAGTGGTAAGGTACTGTTTTCTATCAGTTGGAAAGTTGTGCACGCAATCCCAGTGTTGTACAGCTTCCTTCTTCACCTTTCTGATGCTGCCGCTCTCTCTGGCTCCCGGAGCCGAAGAAGCGGCTTCTTCGCGCAAAGACGATTGTACCGCTCACAGTGCTCTCTTAGCGCCGCTTCTGCCGAAAGAAGCCCAGGAGCGGCTCTTAGCTCCGGAGAGCATCGTACCTTCGTCTTTAGCGTCTTTTGTGGTCTACATCCTAGCAGAAAGCTTTTCCACTCTGTCTGGCAAGGAAAACCTGCGGGAGCACAGAAAACATCTCCCATCGTGTTCTGGACGCTGCACGGAGGTCTGCCAAGTGTTTGGCATGAAGGAAAGAAAAGTTGTCCAAAACAGCTTCCAATCGCAGATTCATGTGATTGGAAACGTCAGGAAAGTGGTAAGGTACTGTTTTCTATCAGTTGGCAAGCTGCGCACACAATCCCAGTGTTGTACAGCTTCCTTCTTCACTTTTCCGATGCTGCCGCTCTCTCCGGCTCCCGGAGCCGAAGAAGCGGCTTCTTCGCGCAAAGACGATTGTACCGCTCACAGTGCTCTCTTAGCGCCGCTTCTGCCGAAAGAAGCCCGGGAGCGGCTCTTAGCTCCGGAGAGCATCGTACCTTCGTCTTTAGCGTCTTTTGTGGTCTACATCCTAGCAGAAAGCTTTTCCACTCTGTCTGGCAAGGAAAACCTGCGGGAGCACAGAAAACATCTCCCATCGTGTTCTGGACCCTGCACGGAGGTCTGCCAAGTGTTTGGCATGAAGGAAAGAAAAGTTGTCCAAAACAGCTTCCAATCGAATATTCATGTGATTGGAAACGTCAGGAAAGTGTAAGGTACTGTTTTCTATCAGTTGGCAAGCTGCGCACACAATCCCAGTTTTGTACAGCTTCCTTCTTCACCTTTCCGATGCTGCCGCTCTCTCCGGCTCCCGGAGCCGAAGAAGCGGCTTCTTCGCGCAAAGACGATTGTACCGCTCACAGTGCTCTCTTAGCGCCGCTTCTGCCGAAAGAAGCCCGGGAGCGGCTCTTAGCTCCGGAGAGCATCGTACCTTCGTCTTTAGCGTCTTTTGTGGTCTACATCCTAGCAGAAAGCTTTTCCACTCTGTCTGGCAAGGAAAACCTGCGGGAGCACAGAAAACATCTCCCATCGTGTTCTGGACGTTGCACGGAGGTCTGCCAAGTGTTTGGCATGAAGGAAAGAAAAGTTGTCCAAAACAGCTTCCAATCGAATATTCATGTGATTGGAAACATCAGGAAAGTGGTAAGGTACTGTTTTCTATCAGTTGGAAAGTTGTGCACGCAATCCCAGTGTTGTACAGCTTCCTCCTTCACCTTTCTGATGCTGCCGCTCTCTCTGGCTCCCGGAGCCGAAGAAGCGGCTTCTTCGCGCAAAGACGATTGTACCGCTCACAGTGCTCTCTTAGCGCCGCTTCTGCCGAAAGAAGCCCAGGAGCGGCTCTTAGCTCCGGAGAGCATCGTACCTTCGTCTTTAGCGTCTTTTGTGGTCTACATCCTAGCAGAAAGCTTTTCCACTCTGTCTGGCAAGGAAAACCTGCGGGAGCACAGAAAACATCTCCCATCGTGTTCTGGACGCTGCACGGAGGTCTGCCAAGTGTTTGGCATGAAGGAAAGAAAAGTTGTCCAAAACAGCTTCCAATCGCAGATTCATGTGATTGGAAACGTCAGGAAAGTGGTAAGGTACTGTTTTCTATCAGTTGGCAAGCTGCGCACACAATCCCAGTGTTGTACAGCTTCCTTCTTCACTTTTCCGATGCTGCCGCTCTCTCCGGCTCCCGGAGCCGAAGAAGCGGCTTCTTCGCGCAAAGACGATTGTACCGCTCACAGTGCTCTCTTAGCGCCGCTTCTGCCGAAAGAAGCCCGGGAGCGGCTCTTAGCTCCGGAGAGCATCGTACCTTCGTCTTTAGCGTCTTTTGTGGTCTACATCCTAGCAGAAAGCTTTTCCACTCTGTCTGGCAAGGAAAACCTGCGGGAGCACAGAAAACATCTCCCATCGTGTTCTGGACGTTGCACGGAGGTCTGCAAAATGTTTGGCATGAAGGGAAGAAAAGTTGTCCAAAACAGCTTCCAATCGAATACTCATGTGATTGGAAACGTCAGGAAAGTGGTAAGGTACTGTTTTCTATCAGTTGGCAAGCTGCGCACACAATCTCAGTGTTGTATAGCTTCCTTCTTCACCTTTCCGATGCTGCCGCTCTCTCTGGCTCCCGGAGCCGAAGAAGCGGCTTCTTCGCGCAAAGACGATTGTATCGCTCACAGTGCTCTCTTAGCGCCGCTTCTGCCGAAAGAAGCCCGGGAGCGGCTCTTAGCTCCGGAGAGCATCGTACCTTCGTCTTTAGCGTCTTTTGTGGTCTACATCCTAGCAGAAAGCTTTTCCACTCTGTCTGGCAAGGAAAACCTGCGGGAGCACAGAAAACATCTCCCATCGTGTTCTGGACGTTGCACGGAGGTCTGCCAAGTGTTTGGCATGAATGAAAGAAAAGTTGTCCAAAACAGCTTCCAATCGAATATTCATGTGATTGGAAACGTCAGGAAAGTGGTAAGGTACTGCTTTCTATCCGTTGGCAAGCTGCGCACACAATCCCAGTGTTGTACAGCTTCCTTCTTCACCTTTCCGATGCTGCCGCTCTCTCCGGCTCCCGGAGCCGAAGAAGCGGCTTCTTCGCGCAAAGACGATTGTACCGCTCACAGTGCTCTCTTAGCGCCGCTTCTGCCGAAAGAAGCCCGGGAGCGGCTCTTAGCTCCGGAGAGCATCGTACCTTCGTCTTTAGCGTCTTTTGTGGTCTACATCCTAGCAGAAAGCTTTTCCACTCTGTCTGGCAAGGAAAACCTGCGGGAGCACAGAAAACATCTCCCATCGTGTTCTGGACGTTGCACGGAGGTCTGCCAAGTGTTTGGCATGAAGGAAAGAAAAGTTGTCCAAAACAGCTTCCAATCGAATATTCATGTGATTGGAAACGTCAGGAAAGTGGTAAGGAACTGTTTTCTATCAGTTGGCAAGCTGCGCACACAATCCCAGTGTTGTACAGCTTCCTTCTTCACCTTTCCGATGCTGCCGCTCTCTCCGGCTCCCGGAGCCGAAGAAGCGGCTTCTTCGCGCAAAGACGATTGTACCGCTCACAGTGCTCTCTTAGCGCCGCTTCTGCCGAAAGAAGCCCGGGAGCGGCTCTTAGCTCCGGAGAGCATCGTACCTTCGTCTTTAGCGTCTTTTGTGGTCTACATCCTAGCAGAAAGCTTTTCCACTCTGTCTGGCAAGGAAAACCTGCGGGAGCACAGAAAACATCTCCCATCGTGTTCTGGACGTTGCACGGAGGTCTGCCAAGTGTTTGGCATGAAGGAAAGAAAAGTTGTCCAAAACAGCTTCCAATCGAATATTCATGTGATTGGAAACGTCAGGAAAGTGGTAAGGTACTGTTTTCTATAAGTTGGCAAGCTGCGCACACAATCCCAGTGTTGTACAGCTTCCTTCTTCACCTTTCCGATGCTGCCGCTCTCTCCGGCTCCCGGAGCCGAAGAAGCGGCTTCTTCGCGCAAAGACGATTGTACCGCTCACAGTGCTCTCTTAGCGCCGCTTCTGCCGAAAGAAGCCCGGGAGCGGCTCTTAGCTCCGGAGAGCATCGTACCTTCGTCTTTAGCGTCTTTTGTGGTCTACATCCTAGCAGAAAGCTTTTCCACTCTGTCTGGCAAGGAAAACCTGCGGGAGCACAGAAAACATCTCCCATCGTGTTCTGGACGTTGCACGGAGGTCTGCCAAGTGTTTGGCATGAAGGAAAGAAAAGTTGTCCAAAACAGCTTCCAATCGAATATTCATGTGATTGGAAACGTCAGGAAAGTGGTAAGGAACTGTTTTCTATCAGTTGGCAAGCTGCGCACACAATCCCAGTGTTGTACAGCTTCCTTCTTCACCTTTGCGATGCTGCCGCTCTCTCCGGCTCCCGGAGCCGAAGAAGCGGCTTCTTCGCGCAAAGACGATTGTACCGCTCACAGTGCTCTCTTAGCGCCGCTTCTGCCGAAAGAAGCCCGGGAGCGGCTCTTAGCTCCGGAGAGCATCGTACCTTCGTCTTTAGCGTCTTTTGTGGTCTACATCCTAGCAGAAAGCTTTTCCACTCTGTCTGGCAAGGAAAACCTGCGGGAGCACAGAAAACATCTCCCATCGTGTTCTGGACGTTGCACGGAGGTCTGCCAAGTGTTTGGCATGAAGGAAAGAAAAGTTGTCCAAAACAGCTTCCAATCGAATATTCATGTGATTGGAAACATCAGGAAAGTGGTAAGGTACTGTTTTCTATCAGTTGGAAAGTTGTGCACGCAATCCCAGTGTTGTACAGCTTCCTTCTTCACCTTTCTGATGCTGCCGCTCTCTCTGGCTCCCGGAGCCGAAGAAGCGGCTTCTTCGCGCAAAGACGATTGTACCGCTCACAGTGCTCTCTTAGCGCCGCTTCTGCCGAAAGAAGCCCGGGAGCGGCTCTTAGCTCCGGAGAGCATCGTACCTTCGTCTTTAGCGTCTTTTGTGGTCTACATCCTAGCAGAAAGCTTTTCCACTCTGTCTGGCAAGGAAAACCTGCGGGAGCACAGAAAACATCTCCCATCGTGTTCTGGACGCTGCACGGAGGTCTGCCAAGTGTTTGGCATGAAGGAAAGAAAAGTTGTCCGAAACAGCTTCTTATGAAATATTCATGTGATTGGAAACGTCAGGAAAGTGGTAAGGTACTGTTTTCTATCCGTTGGCAAGTTGCGCACACAATCCCAGTGTTGTACAGCTTCCTTCTTCACCTTTCCGATGCTGCCGCTCTCTCCGGCTCCCGGAGCCGAAGAAGCGGCTTCTTCGCGCAAAGACGATTGTACCGCTCACAGTGCTCTCTTAGCGCCGCTTCTGCCGAAAGAAGCCCGGGAGCGGCTCTTAGCTCCGGAGAGCATCGTACCTTCGTCTTTAGCGTCTTTTGTGGTCTACATCCTAGCAGAAAGCTTTTCCACTCTGTCTGGCAAGGAAAACCTGCGGGAGCACAGAAAACATCTCCCATCGTGTTCTGGACGTTGCACGGTGGTCTGCCAAGTGTTTGGCATGAAGGAAAGGAAAGTTGTCCGAAACAGCTTCTTATGGAATATTCATGTGATTTGAAACGTCAGGAAAGTGTAAGGTACTGTTTTCTATCAGTTGGAAAGTTGCGCACACAATCCCAGTGTTGTACAGCTTCCTTCTTCACCTTTCCGATGCTGCCGCTCTCTCCGGCTCCCGGAGCCGAAGAAGCGGCTTCTTCGCGCAAAGACGACTGTACCGCTCACAGTGCTCTCTTAGCGCCGCTTCTGCCGAAAGAAGCCCGGGAGCGGCTCTTAGCTCCGGAGAGCATCGTACCTTCGTCTTTAGCGTCTTTTGTGGTCTACATCCTAGCAGAAAGCTTTTCCACTCTGTCTGGCAAGGAAAACCTGCGGGAGCACAGAAAACATCTCCCATCGTGTTCTGGACGTTGCACGGAGGTCTGCCAAGTGTTTGGCATGAAGGAAAGAAAAGTTGTCCAAAACAGCTTCCAATCGAATATTCATGTGATTGGAAACGTCAGGAAAGTGGTAAGGTACTGTTTTCTATAAGTTGGCAAGCTGCGCACACAATCCCAGTGTTGTACAGCTTCCTTCTTCACCTTTCCGATGCTGCCGCTCTCTCCGGCTCCCGGAGCCGAAGAAGCGGCTTCTTCGCGCAAAGACGATTGTACCGCTCACAGTGCTCTCTTAGCGCCGCTTCTGCCGAAAGAAGCCCGGGAGCGGCTCTTAGCTCCGGAGAGCATCGTACCTTCGTCTTTAGCGTCTTTTGTGGTCTACATCCTAGCAGAAAGCTTTTCCACTCTGTCTGGCAAGGAAAACCTGCGGGAGCACAGAAAACATCTCCCATCGTGTTCTGGACGTTGCACAGAGGTCTGCCAAGTGTTTGGCATGAAGGAAAGAAAAGTTGTCCAAAACAGCTTCCAATCGAATATTCATGTGATTGGAAACGTCAGGAAAGTGGTAAGGTACTGCTTTCTATCCGTTGGCAAGCTGCGCACACAATCCCAGTGTTGTACAGCTTCCTTCTTCACCTTTCCGATGCTGCCGCTCTCTCCGGCTCCCGGAGCCGAAGAAGCGGCTTCTTCGCGCAAAGACGATTGTAACGCTCACAGTGCTCTCTTAGCGCCGCTTCTGCCGAAAGAAGCCCGGGAGCGGCGCTTAGCTCCGGAGAGCATCGTACCTTCGTCTTTAGCGTCTTTTGTGGTCTACATCCTAGCAGAAAGCTTTTCCACTCTGTCTGGCAAGGAAAACCTGCGGGAGCACAGAAAACATCTCCCATCGTGTTCTGGACGTTGCACGGAGGTCTGCCAAGTGTTTGGCATGAAGGAAAGAAAAGTTGTCCAAAACAGCTTCCAATCGAATATTCATGTGATTGGAAACGTCAGGAAAGTGGTAAGGAACTGTTTTCTATCAGTTGGCAAGCTGCGCACACAATCCCAGTGTTGTACAGCTTCCTTCTTCACCTTTCCGATGCTGCCGCTCTCTCCGGCTCCCGGAGCCGAAGAAGCGGCTTCTTCGCTCAAAGACGATTGTACCGCTCACAGTGCTCTCTTAGCGCCGCTTCTGCCGAAAGAAGCCCGGGAGCGGCTCTTAGCTCCGGAGAGCATCGTACCTTCGTCTTTAGCGTCTTTTGTGGTCTACATCCTAGCAGAAAGCTTTTCCACTCTGTCTGGCAAGGAAAACCTGCGGGAGCACAGAAAACATCTCCCATCGTGTTCTGGACGCTGCACGGAGGTCTGCCAAGTGTTTGGCATGAAGGAAAGAAAAGTTGTCCAAAACAGCTTCCAATCGAATATTCATGTGATTGGAAACGTCAGGAAAGTGGTAAGGTACTGTTTTCTATCAGTTGGCAAGCTACGCACACAATCCCAGTGTTGTGCAGCTTCCTTCTTCACCTTTCCGATGCTGCCGCTCTCTCCGGCTCCCGGAGCCGAAGAAGCGGCTTCTTCGCGCAAAGACGATTGTACCGCTCACAGTGCTCTCTTAGCGCCGCTTCTGCCGAAAGAAGCCCGGGAGCGGCTCTTAGCTCCGGAGAGCATCGTACCTTCGTCTTTAGCGTCTTTTGTGGTCTACATCCTAGCAGAAAGCTTTTCCACTCTGTCTGGCAAGGAAAACCTGCGGGAGCACAGAAAACATCTCCCATCGTGTTCTGGACGTTGCACGGAGGTCTGCCAAGTGCTTGGCATGAAGGAAAGAAAAGTTGTCCAAAACAGCTTCCAATCGAATATTCATGTGATTGGAAACGTCAGGAAAGTGGTAAGGTACTGCTTTCTATCCGTTGGCAAGCTGCGCACACAATCCCAGTGTTGTACAGCTTCCTTCTTCACCTTTCCGATGCTGCCGCTCTCTCCGGCTCCCGGAGCCGAAGAAGCGGCTTCTTCGCGCAAAGACGATTGTACCGCTCACAGTGCTCTCTTAGCGCCGCTTCTGCCGAAAGAAGCCCGGGAGCGGCTCTTAGCTCCGGAGAGCATCGTACCTTCGTCTTTAGCGTCTTTTGTGGTCTACATCCTAGCAGAAAGCTTTTCCACTCTGTCTGGCAAGGAAAACCTGCGGGAGCACAGAAAACATCTCCCATCGTGTTCTGGACGTTGCACGGAGGTCTGCCAAGTGTTTGGCATGAAGGAAAGAAAAGTTGTCCAAAACAGCTTCCAATCGAATATTCATGTGATTGGAAACGTCAGGAAAGTGGTAAGGAACTGTTTTCTATCATTTGGCAAGTTGCGCACACAATCCCAGTGTTGTACAGCTTCCTTCTTCACCTTTCCGATGCTGCCGCTCTCTCCGGCTCCCGGAGCCGAAGAAGCGGCTTCTTCGCGCAAAGACGATTGTACCGCTCACAGTGCTCTCTTAGCGCCGCTTCTGCCGAAAGAAGCCCGGCAGCGGCTCTTAGCTCCGGAGAGCATCGTACCTTCGTCTTTAGCGTCTTTTGTGGTCTACATCCTAGCAGAAAGCTTTTCCACTCTGTCTGGCAAGGAAAACCTGCGGGAGCACAGAAAACATCTCCCATCGTGTTCTGGACGCTGCACGGAGGTCTGCCAAGTGTTTGGCATGAAGGAAAGAAAAGTTGTCCAAAACAGCTTCCAATCGAATATTCATGTGATTGGAAACGTCAGGAAAGTGTAAGGTACTGTTTTCTATCAGTTGGCAAGCTGCGCACACAATCCCAGTTTTGTACAGCTTCCTTCTTCACCTTTCCGATGCTGCCGCTCTCTCCGGCTCCCGGAGCCGAAGAAGCGGCTTCTTCGCGCAAAGACAATTGTACCGCTCACAGTGCTCTCTTAGCGCCGCTTCTGCCGAAAGAAGCCCGGGAGCGGCTCTTAGCTCCGGAGAGCATCGTACCTTCGTCTTTAGCGTCTTTTGTGGTCTACATCCTAGCAGAAAGCTTTTCCACTCTGTCTGGCAAGGAAAACCTGCGGGAGCACAGAAAACATCTCCCATCGTGTTCTGGACGTTGCACGGAGGTCTGCCAAGTGTTTGGCATGAAGGAAAGAAAAGTTGTCCAAAACAGCTTCCAATCGAATATTCATGTGATTGGAAACGTCAGGAAAGTGGTAAGGTACTGTTTTCTATAAGTTGGCAAGCTGCGCACACAATCCCAGTGTTGTACAGCTTCCTTCTTCACCTTTCCGATGCTGCCGCTCTCTCCGGCTCCCGGAGCCGAAGAAGCGGCTTCTTCGCGCAAAGACGATTGTACCGCTCACAGTGCTCTCTTAGCGCCGCTTCTGCCGAAAGAAGCCCGGGAGCGGCTCTTAGCTCCGGAGAGCATCGTACCTTCGTCTTTAGCGTCTTTTGTGGTCTACATCCTAGCAGAAAGCTTTTCCACTCTGTCTGGCAAGGAAAACCTGCGGGAGAACAGAAAACATCTCCCATCGTGTTCTGGACGTTGCACGGAGGTCTGCCAAGTGTTTGGCATGAAGGAAAGAAAAGTTGTCCAAAACAGCTTCCAATCGAATATTCATGTGATTGGAAACGTCAGGAAAGTGGTAAGGTACTGCTTTCTATCCGTTGGCAAGCTGCGCACACAATCCCAGTGTTGTACAGCTTCCTTCTTCACCTTTCCGATGCTGCCGCTCTCTCCGGCTCCCGGAGCCGAAGAAGCGGCTTCTTCGCACAAAGACGATTGTACCGCTCACAGTGCTCTCTTAGCGCCGCTTCTGCCGAAAGAAGCCCGGGAGCGGCTCTTAGCTCCGGAGAGCATCGTACCTTCGTCTTTAGCGTCTTTTGTGGTCTACATCCTAGCAGAAAGCTTTTCCACTCTGTCTGGCAAGGAAAACCTGCGGGAGCACAGAAAACATCTCCCATCGTGTTCTGGACGTTGCACGGAGGTCTGCCAAGTGTTTGGCATGAAGGAAAGAAAAGTTGTCCAAAACAGCTTCCAATCGAATATTCATGTGATTGGAAACATCAGGAAAGTGGTAAGGTACTGTTTTCTATCAGTTGGAAAGTTGTGCACGCAATCCCAGTGTTGTACAGCTTCCTTCTTCACCTTTCTGATGCTGCCGCTCTCTCCGGCTCCCGGAGCCGAAGAAGCGGCTTCTTCGCGCAAAGACGATTGTACCGCTCACAGTGCTCTCTTAGCGCCGCTTCTGCCGAAAGAAGCCCGGGAGCGGCTCTTAGCTCCGGAGAGCATCGTACCTTCGTCTTTAGCGTCTTTTGTGGTCTACATCCTAGCAGAAAGCTTTTCCACTCTGTCTGGCAAGGAAAACCTGCGGGAGCACAGAAAACATCTCCCATCGTGTTCTGGACGCTGCACGGAGGTCTGCCAAGTGTTTGGCATGAAGGAAAGAAAAGTTGTCCAAAACAGCTTCTTATGAAATATTCATGTGATTGGAAACGTCAGGAAAGTGGTAAGGTACTGTTTTCTATCCGTTGGCAAGTTGCGCACACAATCCCAGTGTTGTACAGCTTCCTTCTTCACCTTTCCGATGCTGCCGCTCTCTCCGGCTCCCGGAGCCGAAGAAGCGGCTTCTTCGCGCAAAGACGATTGTACCGCTCACAGTGCTCTCTTAGCGCCGCTTCTGCCGAAAGAAGCCCGGGAGCGGCTCTTAGCTCCGGAGAGCATCGTACCTTCGTCTTTAGCGTCTTTTGTGGTCTACATCCTAGCAGAAAGCTTTTCCACTCTGTCTGGCAAGGAAAACCTGCGGGAGCACAGAAAACATCTCCCATCGTGTTCTGGACGTTGCACGGAGGTCTGCCAAGTGTTTGGCATGAAGGAAAGGAAAGTTGTCCGAAACAGCTTCTTATGGAATATTCATGTGATTTGAAACGTCAGGAAAGTGTAAGGTACTGTTTTCTATCAGTTGGAAAGTTGCGCACACAATCCCAGTGTTGTACAGCTTCCTTCTTCACCTTTCCGATGCTGCCGCTCTCTCCGGCTCCCGGAGCCGAAGAAGCGGCTTCTTCGCGCAAAGACGACTGTACCGCTCACAGTGCTCTCTTAGCGCAGCTTCTACCGAAAGAAGCCCGGGAGCGGCTCTTAGCTCCGGAGAGCATCGTACCTTCGTCTTTAGCGTCTTTTGTGGTCTACATCCTAGCAGAAAGCTTTTCCACTCTGTCTGGCAAGGAAAACCTGCGGGAGCACAGAAAACATCTCCCATCGTGTTCTGGACGTTGCACGGAGGTCTGCCAAGTGTTTGGCATGAAGGAAAGAAAAGTTGTCCAAAACAGCTTCCAATCGAATATTCATGTGATTGGAAACGTCAGGAAAGTGGTAAGGTACTGTTTTCTATAAGTTGGCAAGCTGCGCACACAATCCCAGTGTTGTACAGCTTCCTTCTTCACCTTTCCGATGCTGCCGCTCTCTCCGGCTCCCGGAGCCGAAGAAGCGGCTTCTTCGCGCAAAGACGATTGTACCGCTCACAGTGCTCTCTTAGCGCCGCTTCTGCCGAAAGAAGCCCGGCAGCGGCTCTTAGCTCTGGAGAGCATCGTACCTTCGTCTTTAGCGTCTTTTGTGGTCTACATCCTAGCAGAAAGCTTTTCCACTCTGTCTGGCAAGGAAAACCTGCGGGAGCACAGAAAACATCTCCCATCGTGTTCTGGACGGTGCACGGAGGTCTGCCAAGTGTTTGGCATGAAGGAAAGAAAAGTTGTCCAAAACAGCTTCCAATCGAATATTCATGTGATTGGAAACGTCAGGAAAGTGGTAAGGAACTGTTTTCTATCAGTTGGCAAGCTGCGCACACAATCCCAGTGTTGTACAGCTTCCTTCTTCACCTTTGCGATGCTGCCGCTCTCTCCGGCTCCCGGAGCCGAAGAAGCGGCTTCTTCGCGCAAAGACGATTGTACCGCTCACAGTGCTCTCTTAGCGCCGCTTCTGCCGAAAGAAGCCCGGGAGCGGCTCTTAGCTCCGGAGAGCATCGTACCTTCGTCTTTAGCGTCTTTTGTGGTCTACATCCTAGCAGAAAGCTTTTCCACTCTGTCTGGCAAGGAAAACCTGCGGGAGCACAGAAAACATCTCCCATCGTGTTCTGGACGTTGCACGGAGGTCTGCCAAGTGTTTGGCATGAAGGAAAGAAAAGTTGTCCAAAACAGCTTCCAATCGAATATTCATGTGATTGGAAACGTCAGGAAAGTGGTAAGGTACTGTTTTCTATCAGTTGGCAAGCTACGCACACAATCCCAGTGTTGTGCAGCTTCCTTCTTCACCTTTCCGATGCTGCCGCTCTCTCCGGCTCCCGGAGCCGAAGAAGCGGCTTCTTCGCGCAAAGACGATTGTACCGCTCACAGTGCTCTCTTAGCGCCGCTTCTGCCGAAAGAAGCCCGGGAGCGGCTCTTAGCTCCGGAGAGCATCGTACCTTCGTCTTTAGCGTCTTTTGTGGTCTACATCCTAGCAGAAATCTTTTCCACTCTGTCTGGCAAGGAAAACCTGCGGGAGCACAGAAAACATCTCCCATCGTGTTCTGGACCCTGCACGGAGGTCTGCCAAGTGTTTGGCATGAAGGAAAGAAAAGTTGTCCAAAACAGCTTCCAATCGAATATTCATGTGATTGGAAACGTCAGGAAAGTGTAAGGTACTGTTTTCTATCAGTTGGCAAGCTGCGCACACAATCCCAGTTTTGTACAGCTTCCTTCTTCACCTTTCCGATGCTGCCGCTCTCTCCGGCTCCCGGAGCCGAAGAAGCGGCTTCTTCGCGCAAAGACGATTGTACCGCTCACAGTGCTCTCTTAGCGCCGCTTCTGCCGAAAGAAGCCCGGGAGCGGCTCTTAGCTCCGGAGAGCATCGTACCTTCGTCTTTAGCGTCTTTTGTGGTCTACATCCTAGCAGAAAGCTTTTCCACTCTGTCTGGCAAGGAAAACCTGCGGGAGCACAGAAAACATCTCCCATCGTGTTCTGGACGTTGCACGGAGGTCTGCCAAGTGTTTGGCATGAAGGAAAGAAAAGTTGTCCAAAACAGCTTCCAATCGAATATTCATGTGATTGGAAACGTCAGGAAAGTGGTAAGGTACTGTTTTCTATAAGTTGGCAAGCTGCGCACACAATCCCAGTGTTGTACAGCTTCCTTCTTCACCTTTCCGATGCTGCCGCTCTCTCCGGCTCCCGGAGCCGAAGAAGCGGCTTCTTCGCGCAAAGACGATTGTACCGCTCACAGTGCTCTCTTAGCGCCGCTTCTGCCGAAAGAAGCCCGGGAGCGGCTCTTAGCTCCGGAGAGCATCGTACCTTCGTCTTTAGCGTCTTTTGTGGTCTACATCCTAGCAGAAAGCTTTTCCACTCTGTCTGGCAAGGAAAACCTGCGGGAGCACAGAAAACATCTCCCATCGTGTTCTGGACGTTGCACGGAGGTCTGCCAAGTGTTTGGCATGAAGGAAAGAAAAGTTGTCCAAAACAGCTTCCAATCGAATATTCATGTGATTGGAAACGTCAGGAAAGTGGTAAGGTACTGCTTTCTATCCGTTGGCAAGCTGCGCACACAATCCCAGTGTTGTACAGCTTCCTTCTTCACCTTTCCGATGCTGCCGCTCTCTCCGGCTCCCGGAGCCGAAGAAGCGGCTTCTTCGCGCAAAGACGATTGTACCGCTCACAGTGCTCTCTTAGCGCCGCTTCTGCCGAAAGAAGCCCGGGAGCGGCTCTTAGCTCCGGAGAGCATCGTACCTTCGTCTTTAGCGTCTTTTGTGGTCTACATCCTAGCAGAAAGCTTTTCCACTCTGTCTGGCAAGGAAAACCTGCGGGAGCACAGAAAACATCTCCCATCGTGTTCTGGACGTTGCACGGAGGTCTGCCAAGTGTTTGGCATGAAGGAAAGAAAAGTTGTCCAAAACAGCTTCCAATCGAATATTCATGTGATTGGAAACATCAGGAAAGTGGTAAGGTACGGTTTTCTATCAGTTGGAAAGTTGTGCACGCAATCCCAGTGTTGTACAGCTTCCTTCTTCACCTTTCTGATGCTGCCGCTCTCTCCGGCTCCCGGAGCCGAAGAAGCGGCTTCTTCGCGCAAAGACGATTGTACCGCTCACAGTGCTCTCTTAGCGCCGCTTCTGCCGAAAGAAGCCCGGGAGCGGCTCTTAGCTCCGGAGAGCACCGTACCTTCGTCTTTAGCGTCTTTTGTGGTCTACATCCTAGCAGAAAGCTTTTCCACTCTGTCTGGCAAGGAAAACCTGCGGGAGCACAGAAAACATCTCCCATCGTGTTCTGGACGTTGCACGGAGGTCTGCCAAGTGCTTGGCATGAAGGAAAGAAAAGTTGTCCAAAACAGCTTCCAATCGCAGATTCATGTGATTGGAAACGTCAGGAAAGTGGTAAGGTACTGTTTTCTATCAGTTGGCAAGCTGCGCACACAATCCCAGTGTTGTACAGCTTCCTTCTTCACTTTTCCGATGCTGCCGCTCTCTCCGGCTCCCGGAGCCGAAGAAGCGGCTTCTTCGCGCAAAGACGATTGTACCGCTCACAGTGCTCTCTTAGCGCCGCTTCTGCCGAAAGAAGCCCGGGAGCGGCTCTTAGCTCCGGAGAGCATCGTACCTTCGTCTTTAGCGTCTTTTGTGGTCTACATCCTAGCAGAAAGCTTTTCCACTCTGTCTGGCAAGGAAAACCTGCGGGAGCACAGAAAACATCTCCCATCGTGTTCTGGACGTTGCACGGAGGTCTGCCAAGTGCTTGGCATGAAGGAAAGAAAAGTTGTCCAAAACAGCTTCCAATCGAATATTCATGTGATTGGAAACGTCAGGAAAGTGTAAGGTACTGTTTTCTATCAGTTGGAAAGTTGCGCACACAATCCCAGTGTTGTACAGCTTCCTTCTTCACCTTTCCGATGCTGCCGCTCTCTCCGGCTCCCGGAGCCGAAGAAGCGGCTTCTTCGCGCAAAGACGATTGTACCGCTCACAGTGCTCTCTTAGCGCCGCTTCTGCCGAAAGAAGCCCGGGAGCGGCTCTTAGCTCCGGACAGCATCGTACCTTCGTCTTTAGCGTCTTTTGTGGTCTACATCCTAGCAGAAAGCTTTTCCACTCTGTCTGGCAAGGAAAACCTGAGGGAGCACAGAAAACATCTCCCATCGTGTTCTGGACGCTGCACACAGGTCTGCCAAGTGTTTGGCATGAATGAAAGAAAAGTTGTCCAAAACAGCTTCCAATCGAATATTCATGTGATTGGAAACGTCAGGAAAGTGGTAAGGTACTGTTTTCTATCCGTTGGCAAGCTGCGCACACAATCCCAGTGTTGTACAGCTTCCTTCTTCACCTTTCCGATGCTGCCGCTCTCTCCGGCTCCCGGAGCCGAAGAAGCGGCTTCTTCGCGCAAAGACGATTGTACCGCTCACAGTGCTCTCTTAGCGCCGCTTCTGCCGAAAGAAGCCCGGGAGCGGCTCTTAGCTCCGGAGAGCATCGTACCTTCGTCTTTAGCGTCTTTTGTGGTCTACATCCTAGCAGAAATCTTTTCCACTCTGTCTGGCAAGGAAAACCTGCGGGAGCACAGAAAACATCTCCCATCGTGTTCTGGACGTTGCACGGAGGTCTGCCAAGTGTTTGGCATGAAGGAAAGAAAAGTTGTCCAAAACAGCTTCCAATCGAATATTCATGTGATTGGAAACGTCAGGAAAGTGTAAGGTACTGTTTTCTATCAGTTGGCAAGCTGCGCACACAATCCCAGTTTTGTACAGCTTCCTTCTTCACCTTTCCGATGCTGCCGCTCTCTCCGGCTCCCGGAGCCGAAGAAGCGGCTTCTTCGCGCAAAGACAATTGTACCGCTCACAGTGCTCTCTTAGCGCCGCTTCTGCCGAAAGAAGCCCGGGAGCGGCTCTTAGCTCCGGAGAGCATCGTACCTTCGTCTTTAGCGTCTTTTGTGGTCTACATCCTAGCAGAAAGCTTTTCCACTCTGTCTGGCAAGGAAAACCTGCGGGAGCACAGAAAACATCTCCCATCGTGTTCTGGACGTTGCACGGAGGTCTGCCAAGTGTTTGGCATGAAGGAAAGAAAAGTTGTCCAAAACAGCTTCCAATCGAATATTCATGTGATTGGAAACGTCAGGAAAGTGGTAAGGTACTGTTTTCTATAAGTTGGCAAGCTGCGCACACAATCCCAGTGTTGTACAGCTTCCTTCTTCACCTTTCCGATGCTGCCGCTCTCTCCGGCTCCCGGAGCCGAAGAAGCGGCTTCTTCGCGCAAAGACGATTGTACCGCTCACAGTGCTCTCTTAGCGCCGCTTCTGCCGAAAGAAGCCCGGGAGCGGCTCTTAGCTCCGGAGAGCATCGTACCTTCGTCTTTAGCCTCTTTTGTGGTCTACATCCTAGCAGAAAGCTTTTCCACTCTGTCTGGCAAGGAAAACCTGCGGGAGAACAGAAAACATCTCCCATCGTGTTCTGGACGTTGCACGGAGGTCTGCCAAGTGTTTGGCATGAAGGAAAGAAAAGTTGTCCAAAACAGCTTCCAATCGAATATTCATGTGATTGGAAACGTCAGGAAAGTGGTAAGGTACTGCTTTCTATCCGTTGGCAAGCTGCGCACACAATCCCAGTGTTGTACAGCTTCCTTCTTCACTTTTCCGATGCTGCCGCTCTCTCCGGCTCCCGGAGCCGAAGAAGCGGCTTCTTCGCGCAAAGACGATTGTACCGCTCACAGTGCTCTCTTAGCGCCGCTTCTGCCGAAAGAAGCCCGGGAGCGGCTCTTAGCTCCGGAGAGCATCGTACCTTCGTCTTTAGCGTCTTTTGTGGTCTACATCCTAGCAGAAAGCTTTTCCACTCTGTCTGGCAAGGAAAACCTGCGGGAGCACAGAAAACATCTCCCATCGTGTTCTGGACGTTGCACGGAGGTCTGCCAAGTGTTTGGCATGAAGGAAAGAAAAGTTGTCCAAAACAGCTTCCAATCGAATATTCATGTGATTGGAAACATCAGGAAAGTGGTAAGGTACTGTTTTCTATCAGTTGGAAAGTTGTGCACGCAATCCCAGTGTTGTACAGCTTCCTTCTTCACCTTTCTGATGCTGCCGCTCTCTCTGGCTCCCGGAGCCGAAGAAGCGGCTTCTTCGCGCAAAGACGATTGTACCGCTCACAGTGCTCTCTTAGCGCCGCTTCTGCCGAAAGAAGCCCGGGAGCGGCTCTTAGCTCCGGAGAGCATCGTACCTTCGTCTTTAGCGTCTTTTGTGGTCTACATCCTAGCAGAAAGCTTTTCCACTCTGTCTGGCAAGGAAAACCTGCGGGAGCACAGAAAACATCTCCCATCGTGTTCTGGACGCTGCACGGAGGTCTGCCAAGTGTTTGGCATGAAGGAAAGAAAAGTTGTCCAAAACAGCTTCCAATCGAATATTCATGTGATTGGAAACGTCAGGAAAGTGGTAAGGTACTGTTTTCTATCCGTTGGCAAGTTGCGCACACAATCCCAGTGTTGTACAGCTTCCTTCTTCACCTTTCCGATGCTGCCGCTCTCTCCGGCTCCCGGAGCCGAAGAAGCGGCTTCTTCGCGCAAAGACGATTGTACCGCTCACAGTGCTCTCTTAGCGCCGCTTCTGCCGAAAGAAGCCCGGGAGCGGCTCTTAGCTCCGGAGAGCATCGTACCTTCGTCTTTAGCGTCTTTTGTGGTCTACATCCTAGCAGAAAGCTTTTCCACTCTGTCTGGCAAGGAAAACCTGCGGGAGCACAGAAAACATCTCCCATCGTGTTCTGGACGGTGCACGGAGGTCTGCCAAGTGTTTGGCATGAAGGAAAGGAAAGTTGTCCGAAACAGCTTCTTATGGAATATTCATGTGATTTGAAACGTCAGGAAAGTGTAAGGTACTGTTTTCTATCAGTTGGAAAGTTGCGCACACAATCCCAGTGTTGTACAGCTTCCTTCTTCACCTTTCCGATGCTGCCGCTCTCTCCGGCTCCCGGAGCCGAAGAAGCGGCTTCTTCGCGCAAAGACGATTGTACCGCTCACAGTGCTCTCTTAGCGCCGCTTCTGCCGAAAGAAGCCCGGGAGCGGCTCTTAGCTCCGGAGAGCATCGTACCTTCGTCTTTAGCGTCTTTTGTGGTCTACATCCTAGCAGAAAGCTTTTCCACTCTGTCTGGCAAGGAAAACCTGCGGGAGCACAGAAAACATCTCCCATCGTGTTCTGGACGTTGCACGGAGGTCTGCCAAGTGTTTGGCATGAAGGAAAGAAAAGTTGTCCAAAACAGCTTCCAATCGAATATTCATGTGATTGGAAACGTCAGGAAAGTGGTAAGGTACTGCTTTCTATCCGTTGGCAAGCTGCGCACACAATCCCAGTGTTGTACAGCTTCCTTCTTCACCTTTCCGATGCTGCCGCTCTCTCCGGCTCCCGGAGCCGAAGAAGCGGCTTCTTCGCGCAAAGACGATTGTACCGCTCACAGTGCTCTCTTAGCGCCGCTTCTGCCGAAAGAAGCCCGGGAGCGGCTCTTAGCTCCGGAGAGCATCGTACCTTCGTCTTTAGCGTCTTTTGTGGTCTACATCCTAGCAGAAAGCTTTTCCACTCTGTCTGGCAAGGAAAACCTGCGGGAGCACAGAAAACATCTCCCATCGTGTTCTGGACGTTGCACGGAGGTCTGCCAAGTGTTTGGCATGAAGGAAAGAAAAGTTGTCCAAAACAGCTTCCAATCGAATATTCATGTGATTGGAAACATCAGGAAAGTGGTAAGGTACTGTTTTCTATCAGTTGGAAAGTTATGCACGCAATCCCAGTGTTGTACAGCTTCCTTCTTCACCTTTCTGATGCTGCCGCTCTCTCTGGCTCCCGGAGCCGAAGAAGCGGCTTCTTCGCGCAAAGACGATTGTACCGCTCACAGTGCTCTCTTAGCGCCGCTTCTGCCGAAAGAAGCCCAGGAGCGGCTCTTAGCTCCGGAGAGCATCGTACCTTCGTCTTTAGCGTCTTTTGTGGTCTACATCCTAGCAGAAAGCTTTTCCACTCTGTCTGGCAAGGAAAACCTGCGGGAGCACAGAAAACATCTCCCATCGTGTTCTGGACGCTGCACGGAGGTCTGCCAAGTGTTTGGCATGAAGGAAAGAAAAGTTGTCCAAAACAGCTTCCAATCGCAGATTCATGTGATTGGAAACGTCAGGAAAGTGGTAAGGTACTGTTTTCTATAAGTTGGCAAGCTGCGCACACAATCCCAGTGTTGTACAGCTTCCTTCTTCACTTTTCCGATGCTGCCGCTCTCTCCGGCTCCCGGAGCCGAAGAAGCGGCTTCTTCGCGCAAAGACGATTGTACCGCTCACAGTGCTCTCTTAGCGCCGCTTCTGCCGAAAGAAGCCCGGGAGCGGCTCTTAGCTCCGGAGAGCATCGTACCTTCGTCTTTAGCGTCTTTTGTGGTCTACATCCTAGCAGAAAGCTTTTCCACTCTGTCTGGCAAGGAAAACCTGCGGGAGCACAGAAAACATCTCCCATCGTGTTCTGGACGTTGCACGGAGGTCTGCAAAATGTTTGGCATGAAGGAAAGAAAAGTTGTCCAAAACAGCTTCCAATCGAATACTCATGTGATTGGAAACGTCAGGAAAGTGGTAAGGTACTGTTTTCTATAAGTTGGCAAGCTGCGCACACAATCTCAGTGTTGTATAGCTTCCTTCTTCACCTTTCCGATGCTGCCGCTCTCTCCGGCTCCCGGAGCCGAAGAAGCGGCTTCTTCGCGCAAAGACGATTGTATCGCTCACAGTGCTCTCTTAGCGCCGCTTCTGCCGAAAGAAGCCCGGGAGCGGCTCTTAGCTCCGGAGAGCATCGTACCTTCGTCTTTAGCGTCTTTTGTGGTCTACATCCTAGCAGAAAGCTTTTCCACTCTGTCTGGCAAGGAAAACCTGCGGGAGCACAGAAAACATCTCCCATCGTGTTCTGGACGTTGCACGGAGGTCTGCCAAGTGCTTGGCATGAAGGAAAGAAAAGTTGTCCAAAACAGCTTCCAATCGAATATTCATGTGATTGGAAACGTCAGGAAAGTGTAAGGTACTGTTTTCTATCAGTTGGAAAGTTGCGCACACAATCCCAGTGTTGTACAGCTTCCTTCTTCACCTTTCCGATGCTGCCGCTCTCTCCGGCTCCCGGAGCCGAAGAAGCGGCTTCTTCGCGCAAAGACCATTGTACCGCTCACAGTGCTCTCTTAGCGCCGCTTCTGCCGAAAGAAGCCCGGGAGCGGCTCTTAGCTCCGGAGAGCATCGTACCTTCGTCTTTAGCGTCTTTTGTGGTCTACATCCTAGCAGAAAGCTTTTCCACTCTGTCTGGCAAGGAAAACCTGCGGGAGCACAGAAAACATCTCCCATCGTGTTCTGGACGCTGCACACAGGTCTGCCAAGTGTTTGGCATGAATGAAAGAAAAGTTGTCCAAAACAGCTTCCAATCGAATATTCATGTGATTGGAAACGTCAGGAAAGTGGTAAGGTACTGTTTTCTATCCGTTGGCAAGCTGCGCACACAATCCCAGTGTTGTACAGCTTCCTTCTTCACCTTTCCGATGCTGCCGCTCTCTCCGGCTCCCGGAGCCGAAGAAGCGGCTTCTTCGCGCAAAGACCATTGTACCGCTCACAGTGCTCTCTTAGCGCCGCTTCTGCCGAAAGAAGCCCGGGAGCGGCTCTTAGCTCCGGAGAGCATCGTACCTTCGTCTTTAGCGTCTTTTGTGGTCTACATCCTAGCAGAAAGCTTTTCCACTCTGTCTGGCAAGGAAAACCTGCGGGAGCACAGAAAACATCTCCCATCGTGTTCTGGACGTTGCACGGAGGTCTGCCAAGTGTTTGGCATGAAGGAAAGAAAAGTTGTCCAAAACAGCTTCCAATCGAATATTCATGTGATTGGAAACGTCAGGAAAGTGGTAAGGTACTGTTTTCTATCAGTTGGCAAGCTGCGCACACAATCCCAGTGTTGTACAGCTTCCTTCTTCACCTTTCCGATGCTGCCGCTCTCTCCGGCTCCCGGAGCCGAAGAAGCGGCTTCTTCGCGCAAAGACAATTGTACCGCTCACAGTGCTCTCTTAGCGCCGCTTCTGCCGAAAGAAGCCCGGGAGCGGCTCTTAGCTCCGGAGAGCATCGTACCTTCGTCTTTAGCGTCTTTTGTGGTCTACATCCTAGCAGAAAGCTTTTCCACTCTGTCTGGCAAGGAAAACCTGCGGGAGCACAGAAAACATCTCCCATCGTGTTCTGGACGGTGCACGGAGGTCTGCCAAGTGTTTGGCATGAAGGAAAGAAAAGTTGTCCAAAACAGCTTCCAATCGAATATTCATGTGATTGGAAACGTCAGGAAAGTGGTAAGGTACTGTTTTCTATAAGTTGGCAAGCTGCGCACACAATCCCAGTGTTGTACAGCTTCCTTCTTCACCTTTCCGATGCTGCCGCTCTCTCCGGCTCCCGGAGCCGAAGAAGCGGCTTCTTCGCGCAAAGACGATTGTACCGCTCACAGTGCTCTCTTAGCGCCGCTTCTGCCGAAAGAAGCCCGGGAGCGGCTCTTAGCTCCGGAGAGCATCGTACCTTCGTCTTTAGCGTCTTTTGTGGTCTACATCCTAGCAGAAAGCTTTTCCACTCTGTCTGGCAAGGAAAACCTGCGGGAGAACAGAAAACATCTCCCATCGTGTTCTGGACGTTGCACGGAGGTCTGCCAAGTGTTTGGCATGAAGGAAAGAAAAGTTGTCCAAAACAGCTTCCAATCGAATATTCATGTGATTGGAAACATCAGGAAAGTGGTAAGGTACTGCTTTCTATCCGTTGGCAAGCTGCGCACACAATCCCAGTGTTGTACAGCTTCCTTCTTCACCTTTCCGATGCTGCCGCTCTCTCCGGCTCCCGGAGCCGAAGAAGCGGCTTCTTCGCGCAAAGACGATTGTACCGCTCACAGTGCTCTCTTAGCGCCGCTTCTGCCGAAAGAAGCCCGGGAGCGGCTCTTAGCTCCGGAGAGCATCGTACCTTCGTCTTTAGCGTCTTTTGTGGTCTACATCCTAGCAGAAAGCTTTTCCACTCTGTCTGGCAAGGAAAACCTGCGGGAGCACAGAAAACATCTCCCATCGTGTTCTGGACGTTGCACGGAGGTCTGCCAAGTGTTTGGCATGAAGGAAAGAAAAGTTGTCCAAAACAGCTTCCAATCGAATATTCATGTGATTGGAAACATCAGGAAAGTGGTAAGGTACTGTTTTCTATCAGTTGGAAAGTTGTGCACGCAATCCCAGTGTTGTACAGCTTCCTTCTTCACCTTTCTGATGCTGCCGCTCTCTCTGGCTCCCGGAGCCGAAGAAGCGGCTTCTTCGCGCAAAGACGATTGTACCGCTCACAGTGCTCTCTTAGCGCCGCTTCTGCCGAAAGAAGCCCGGGAGCGGCTCTTAGCTCCGGAGAGCATCGTACCTTCGTCTTTAGCGTCTTTTGTGGTCTACATCCTAGCAGAAAGCTTTTCCACTCTGTCTGGCAAGGAAAACCTGCGGGAGCACAGAAAACATCTCCCATCGTGTTCTGGACGCTGCACGGAGGTCTGCCAAGTGTTTGGCATGAAGGAAAGAAAAGTTGTCCAAAACAGCTTCTTATGAAATATTCATGTGATTGGAAACGTCAGGAAAGTGGTAAGGTACTGTTTTCTATCCGTTGGCAAGTTGCGCACACAATCCCAGTGTTGTACAGCTTCCTTCTTCACCTTTCCGATGCTGCCGCTCTCTCCGGCTCCCGGAGCCGAAGAAGCGGCTTCTTCGCGCAAAGACGATTGTACCGCTCACAGTGCTCTCTTAGCGCCGCTTCTGCCGAAAGAAGCCCGGGAGCGGCTCTTAGCTCCGGAGAGCATCGTACCTTCGTCTTTAGCGTCTTTTGTGGTCTACATCCTAGCAGAAAGCTTTTCCACTCTGTCTGGCAAGGAAAACCTGCGGGAGCGCAGAAAACATCTCCCATCGTGTTCTGGACGTTGCACGGAGGTCTGCCAAGTGTTTGGCATGAAGGAAAGGAAAGTTGTCCGAAACAGCTTCTTATGGAATATTCATGTGATTTGAAACGTCAGGAAAGTGTAAGGTACTGTTTTCTATCAGTTGGAAAGTTGCGCACACAATCCCAGTGTTGTACAGCTTCCTTCTTCACCTTTCCGATGCTGCCGCTCTCTCCGGCTCCCGGAGCCGAAGAAGCGGCTTCTTCGCGCAAAGACGACTGTACCGCTCACAGTGCTCTCTTAGCGCCGCTTCTGCCGAAAGAAGCCCGGGAGCGGCTCTTAGCTCCGGAGAGCATCGTACCTTCGTCTTTAGCGTCTTTTGTGGTCTACATCCTAGCAGAAAGCTTTTCCACTCTGTCTGGCAAGGAAAACCTGCGGGAGCACAGAAAACATCTCCCATCGTGTTCTGGACGTTGCACGGAGGTCTGCCAAGTGTTTGGCATGAAGGAAAGAAAAGTTGTCCAAAACAGCTTCCAATCGAATATTCATGTGATTGGAAACGTCAGGAAAGTGGTAAGGTACTGTTTTCTATCAGTTGGCAAGCTGCGCACACAATCCCAGTGTTGTACAGCTTCCTTCTTCACCTTTCCGATGCTGCCGCTCTCTCCGGCTCCCGGAGCCGAAGAAGCGGCTTCTTCGCGCAAAGACGATTGTACCGCTCACAGTGCTCTCTTAGCGCCGCTTCTGCCGAAAGAAGCCCGGGAGCGGCTCTTAGCTCCGGAGAGCATCGTACCTTCGTCTTTAGCGTCTTTTGTGGTCTACATCCTAGCAGAAAGCTTTTCCACTCTGTCTGGCAAGGAAAACCTGCGGGAGCACAGAAAACATCTCCCATCGTGTTCTGGACGTTGCACGGAGGTCTGCCAAGTGTTTGGCATGAAGGAAAGAAAAGTTGTCCAAAACAGCTTCCAATCGAATATTCATGTGATTGGAAACGTCAGGAAAGTGGTAAGGTACTGCTTTCTATCCGTTGGCAAGCTGCGCACACAATCCCAGTGTTGTACAGCTTCCTTCTTCACCTTTCCGATGCTGCCGCTCTCTCCGGCTCCCGGAGCCGAAGAAGCGGCTTCTTCGCGCAAAGACGATTGTACCGCTCACAGTGCTCTCTTAGCGCCGCTTCTGCCGAAAGAAGCCCGGGAGCGGCTCTTAGCTCTGGAGAGCATCGTACCTTCGTCTTTAGCGTCTTTTGTGGTCTACATCCTAGCAGAAAGCTTTTCCACTCTGTCTGGCAAGGAAAACCTGCGGGAGCACAGAAAACATGTCCCATCGTGTTCTGGACGTTGCACGGAGGTCTGCCAAGTGTTTGGCATGAAGGAAAGAAAAGTTGTCCAAAACAGCTTCCAATCGAATATTCATGTGATTGGAAACGTCAGGAAAGTGGTAAGGAACTGTTTTCTATCAGTTGGCAAGCTGCGCACACAATCCCAGTGTTGTACAGCTTCCTTCTTCACCTTTGCGATGCTGCCGCTCTCTCCGGCTCCCGGAGCCGAAGAAGCGGCTTCTTCGCGCAAAGACGATTGTACCGCTCACAGTGCTCTCTTAGCGCCGCTTCTGCCGAAAGAAGCCCGGGAGCGGCTCTTAGCTCCGGAGAGCATCGTACCTTCGTCTTAAGCGTCTTTTGTGGTCTACATCCTAGCAGAAAGCTTTTCCACTCTGTCTGGCAAGGAAAACCTGCGGGAGCACAGAAAACATCTCCCATCGTGTTCTGGACGGTGCACGGAGGTCTGCCAAGTGTTTGGCATGAAGGAAAGAAAAGTTGTCCAAAACAGCTTCCAATCGAATATTCATGTGATTGGAAACGTCAGGAAAGTGGTAAGGTACTGTTTTCTATCAGTTGGCAAGCTACGCACACAATCCCAGTGTTGTGCAGCTTCCTTCTTCACCTTTCCGATGCTGCCGCTCTCTCCGGCTCCCGGAGCCGAAGAAGCGGCTTCTTCGCGCAAAGACGATTGTACCGCTCACAGTGCTCTCTTAGCGCCGCTTCTGCCGAAAGAAGCCCGGGAGCGGCTCTTAGCTCCGGAGAGCATCGTACCTTCGTCTTTAGCGTCTTTTGTGGTCTACATCCTAGCAGAAATCTTTTCCACTCTGTCTGGCAAGGAAAACCTGCGGGAGCACAGAAAACATCTCCCATCGTGTTCTGGACCCTGCACGGAGGTCTGCCAAGTGTTTGGCATGAAGGAAAGAAAAGTTGTCCAAAACAGCTTCCAATCGAATATTCATGTGATTGGAAACGTCAGGAAAGTGTAAGGTACTGTTTTCTATCCGTTGGCAAGCTGCGCACACAATCCCAGTTTTGTACAGCTTCCTTCTTCACCTTTCCGATGCTGCCGCTCTCTCCGGCTCCCGGAGCCGAAGAAGCGGCTTCTTCGCGCAAAGACGATTGTACCGCTCACAGTGCTCTCTTAGCGCCGCTTCTGCCGAAAGAAGCCCGGGAGCGGCTCTTAGCTCCGGAGAGCATCGTACCTTCGTCTTTAGCGTCTTTTGTGGTCTACATCCTAGCAGAAAGCTTTTCCACTCTGTCTGGCAAGGAAAACCTGCGGGAGCACAGAAAACATCTCCCATCGTGTTCTGGACGTTGCACGGAGGTCTGCCAAGTGTTTGGCATGAAGGAAAGAAAAGTTGTCCAAAACAGCTTCCAATCGAATATTCATGTGATTGGAAACGTCAGGAAAGTGGTAAGGTACTGTTTTCTATCCGTTGGCAAGCTGCGCACACAATCCCAGTGTTGTACAGCTTCCTTCTTCACCTTTCCGATGCTGCCGCTCTCTCCGGCTCCCGGAGCCGAAGAAGCGGCTTCTTCGCGCAAAGACGATTGTACCGCTCACAGTGCTCTCTTAGCGCCGCTTCTGCCGAAAGAAGCCCGGGAGCGGCTCTTAGCTCCGGAGAGCATCGTACCTTCGTCTTTAGCGTCTTTTGTGGTCTACATCCTAGCAGAAAGCTTTTCCACTCTGTCTGGCAAGGAAAACCTGCGGGAGCACAGAAAACATCTCCCATCGTGTTCTGGACGGTGCACGGAGGTCTGCCAAGTGTTTGGCATGAAGGAAAGAAAAGTTGTCCAAAACAGCTTCCAATCGAATATTCATGTGATTGGAAACGTCAGGAAAGTGGTAAGGTACTGCTTTCTATCCGTTGGCAAGCTGCGCACACAATCCCAGTGTTGTACAGCTTCCTTCTTCACCTTTCCGATGCTGCCGCTCTCTCCGGCTCCCGGAGCCGAAGAAGCGGCTTCTTCGCGCAAAGACGATTGTACCGCTCACAGTGCTCTCTTAGCGCCGCTTCTGCCGAAAGAAGCCCGGGAGCGGCTCTTAGCTCTGGAGAGCATCGTACCTTCGTCTTTAGCGTCTTTTGTGGTCTACATCCTAGCAGAAAGCTTTTCCACTCTGTCTGGCAAGGAAAACCTGCGGGAGCACAGAAAACATGTCCCATCGTGTTCTGGACGTTGCACGGAGGTCTGCCAAGTGTTTGGCATGAAGGAAAGAAAAGTTGTCCAAAACAGCTTCCAATCGAATATTCATGTGATTGGAAACGTCAGGAAAGTGGTAAGGAACTGTTTTCTATCAGTTGGCAAGCTGCGCACACAATCCCAGTGTTGTACAGCTTCCTTCTTCACCTTTGCGATGCTGCCGCTCTCTCCGGCTCCCGGAGCCGAAGAAGCGGCTTCTTCGCGCAAAGACGATTGTACCGCTCACAGTGCTCTCTTAGCGCCGCTTCTGCCGAAAGAAGCCCGGGAGCGGCTCTTAGCTCCGGAGAGCATCGTACCTTCGTCTTAAGCGTCTTTTGTGGTCTACATCCTAGCAGAAAGCTTTTCCACTCTGTCTGGCAAGGAAAACCTGCGGGAGCACAGAAAACATCTCCCATCGTGTTCTGGACGGTGCACGGAGGTCTGCCAAGTGTTTGGCATGAAGGAAAGAAAAGTTGTCCAAAACAGCTTCCAATCGAATATTCATGTGATTGGAAACGTCAGGAAAGTGGTAAGGTACTGTTTTCTATCAGTTGGCAAGCTACGCACACAATCCCAGTGTTGTGCAGCTTCCTTCTTCACCTTTCCGATGCTGCCGCTCTCTCCGGCTCCCGGAGCCGAAGAAGCGGCTTCTTCGCGCAAAGACGATTGTACCGCTCACAGTGCTCTCTTAGCGCCGCTTCTGCCGAAAGAAGCCCGGGAGCGGCTCTTAGCTCCGGAGAGCATCGTACCTTCGTCTTTAGCGTCTTTTGTGGTCTACATCCTAGCAGAAATCTTTTCCACTCTGTCTGGCAAGGAAAACCTGCGGGAGCACAGAAAACATCTCCCATCGTGTTCTGGACCCTGCACGGAGGTCTGCCAAGTGTTTGGCATGAAGGAAAGAAAAGTTGTCCAAAACAGCTTCCAATCGAATATTCATGTGATTGGAAACGTCAGGAAAGTGTAAGGTACTGTTTTCTATCCGTTGGCAAGCTGCGCACACAATCCCAGTTTTGTACAGCTTCCTTCTTCACCTTTCCGATGCTGCCGCTCTCTCCGGCTCCCGGAGCCGAAGAAGCGGCTTCTTCGCGCAAAGACGATTGTACCGCTCACAGTGCTCTCTTAGCGCCGCTTCTGCCGAAAGAAGCCCGGGAGCGGCTCTTAGCTCCGGAGAGCATCGTACCTTCGTCTTTAGCGTCTTTTGTGGTCTACATCCTAGCAGAAAGCTTTTCCACTCTGTCTGGCAAGGAAAACCTGCGGGAGCACAGAAAACATCTCCCATCGTGTTCTGGACGTTGCACGGAGGTCTGCCAAGTGTTTGGCATGAAGGAAAGAAAAGTTGTCCAAAACAGCTTCCAATCGAATATTCATGTGATTGGAAACGTCAGGAAAGTGGTAAGGTACTGTTTTCTATCCGTTGGCAAGCTGCGCACACAATCCCAGTGTTGTACAGCTTCCTTCTTCACCTTTCCGATGCTGCCGCTCTCTCCGGCTCCCGGAGCCGAAGAAGCGGCTTCTTCGCGCAAAGACGATTGTACCGCTCACAGTGCTCTCTTAGCGCCGCTTCTGCCGAAAGAAGCCCGGGAGCGGCTCTTAGCTCCGGAGAGCATCGTACCTTCGTCTTTAGCGTCTTTTGTGGTCTACATCCTAGCAGAAAGCTTTTCCACTCTGTCTGGCAAGGAAAACCTGCGGGAGCACAGAAAACATCTCCCATCGTGTTCTGGACGGTGCACGGAGGTCTGCCAAGTGTTTGGCATGAAGGAAAGAAAAGTTGTCCAAAACAGCTTCCAATCGAATATTCATGTGATTGGAAACGTCAGGAAAGTGGTAAGGTACTGCTTTCTATCCGTTGGCAAGCTGCGCACACAATCCCAGTGTTGTACAGCTTCCTTCTTCACCTTTCCGATGCTGCCGCTCTCTCCGGCTCCCGGAGCCGAAGAAGCGGCTTCTTCGCGCAAAGACGATTGTACCGCTCACAGTGCTCTCTTAGCGCCGCTTCTGCCGAAAGAAGCCCGGGAGCGGCTCTTAGCTCCGGAGAGCATCGTACCTTCGTCTTTAGCGTCTTTTGTGGTCTACATCCTAGCAGAAAGCTTTTCCACTCTGTCTGGCAAGGAAAACCTGCGGGAGCACAGAAAACATCTCCCATCGTGTTCTGGACGTTGCACGGAGGTCTGCCAAGTGTTTGGCATGAAGGAAAGAAAAGTTGTCCAAAACAGCTTCCAATCGAATATTCATGTGATTGGAAACATCAGGAAAGTGGTAAGGTACGGTTTTCTATCAGTTGGAAAGTTGTGCACGCAATCCCAGTGTTGTACAGCTTCCTTCTTCACCTTTCTGATGCTGCCGCTCTCTCCGGCTCCCGGAGCCGAAGAAGCGGCTTCTTCGCGCAAAGACGATTGTACCGCTCACAGTGCTCTCTTAGCGCCGCTTCTGCCGAAAGAAGCCCGGGAGCGGCTCTTAGCTCCGGAGAGCATCGTACCTTCGTCTTTAGCGTCTTTTGTGGTCTACATCCTAGCAGAAAGCTTTTCCACTCTGTCTGGCAAGGAAAACCTGCGGGAGCACAGAAAACATCTCCCATCGTGTTCTGGATGCTGCACGGAGGTCTGCCAAGTGTTTGGCATGAAGGAAAGAAAAGTTGTCCAAAACAGCTTCCAATCGCAGATTCATGTGATTGGAAACGTCAGGAAAGTGGTAAGGTACTGTTTTCTATCAGTTGGCAAGCTGCGCACACAATCCCAGTGTTGTACAGCTTCCTTCTTCACCTTTCCGATGCTGCCGCTCTCTCCGGCTCCCGGAGCCGAAGAAGCGGCTTCTTCGCGCAAAGACGATTGTACCGCTCACAGTGCTCTCTTAGCGCCGCTTCTGCCGAAAGAAGCCCGGGAGCGGCTCTTAGCTCCGGAGAGCATCGTACCTTCGTCTTTAGCGTCTTTTGTGGTCTACATCCTAGCAGAAAGCTTTTCCACTCTGTCTGGCAAGGAAAACCTGCGGGAGCACAGAAAACATCTCCCATCGTGTTCTGGACGTTGCACGGAGGTCTGCCAAGTGCTTGGCATGAAGGAAAGAAAAGTTGTCCAAAACAGCTTCCAATCGAATATTCATGTGATTGGAAACGTCAGGAAAGTGTAAGGTACGGTTTTCTATCAGTTGGAAAGTTGCGCACACAATCCCAGTGTTGTACAGCTTCCTTCTTCACCTTTCCGATGCTGCCGCTCTCTCCGGCTCCCGGAGCCGAAGAAGCGGCTTCTTCGCGCAAAGACGATTGTACCGCTCACAGTGCTCTCTTAGCGCCGCTTCTGCCGAAAGAAGCCCGGCAGCGGCTCTTAGCTCCGGACAGCATCGTACCTTCGTCTTTAGCGTCTTTTGTGGTCTACATCCTAGCAGAAAGCTTTTCCACTCTGTCTGGCAAGGAAAACCTGAGGGAGCACAGAAAACATCTCCCATCGTGTTCTGGACGCTGCACACAGGTCTGCCAAGTGTTTGGCATGAATGAAAGAAAAGTTGTCCAAAACAGCTTCCAATCGAATATTCATGTGATTGGAAACGTCAGGAAAGTGGTAAGGTACTGTTTTCTATCCGTTGGCAAGCTGCGCACACAATCCCAGTGTTGTACAGCTTCCTTCTTCACCTTTCCGATGCTGCCGCTCTCTCCGGCTCCCGGAGCCGAAGAAGCGGCTTCTTCGCGCAAAGACGATTGTACCGCTCACAGTGCTCTCTTAGCACCGCTTCTGCCGAAAGAAGCCCGGGAGCGGCTCTTAGCTCCGGAGAGCATCGTACCTTCGTCTTTAGCGTCTTTTGTGGTCTACATCCTAGCAGAAAGCTTTTCCACTCTGTCTGGCAAGGAAAACCTGCGGGAGAACAGAAAACATCTCCCATCGTGTTCTGGACGTTGCACGGAGGTCTGCCAAGTGTTTGGCATGAAGGAAAGAAAAGTTGTCCAAAACAGCTTCCAATCGAATATTCATGTGATTGGAAACGTCAGGAAAGTGGTAAGGTACTGCTTTCTATCCGTTGGCAAGCTGCGCACACAATCCCAGTGTTGTACAGCTTCCTTCTTCACCTTTCCGATGCTGCCGCTCTCTCCGGCTCCCGGAGCCGAAGAAGCGGCTTCTTCGCGCAAAGACGATTGTACCGCTCACAGTGCTCTCTTAGCGCCGCTTCTGCCGAAAGAAGCCCGGGAGCGGCTCTTAGCTCCGGAGAGCATCGTACCTTCGTCTTTAGCGTCTTTTGTGGTCTACATCCTAGCAGAAAGCTTTTCCACTCTGTCTGGCAAGGAAAACCTGCGGGAGCACAGAAAACATCTCCCATCGTGTTCTGGACGTTGCACGGAGGTCTGCCAAGTGTTTGGCATGAAGGAAAGAAAAGTTGTCCAAAACAGCTTCCAATCGAATATTCATGTGATTGGAAACATCAGGAAAGTGGTAAGGTACTGTTTTCTATCAGTTGGAAAGTTGTGCACGCAATCCCAGTGTTGTACAGCTTCCTTCTTCACCTTTCTGATGCTGCCGCTCTCTCTGGCTCCCGGAGCCGAAGAAGCGGCTTCTTCGCGCAAAGACGATTGTACCGCTCACAGTGCTCTCTTAGCGCCGCTTCTGCCGAAAGAAGCCCGGGAGCGGCTCTTAGCTCCGGACAGCATCGTACCTTCGTCTTTAGCGTCTTTTGTGGTCTACATCCTAGCAGAAAGCTTTTCCACTCTGTCTGGCAAGGAAAACCTGCGGGAGCACAGAAAACATCTCCCATCGTGTTCTGGACGCTGCACGGAGGTCTGCCAAGTGTTTGGCATGAAGGAAAGAAAAGTTGTCCAAAACAGCTTCCAATCGAATATTCATGTGATTGGAAACGTCAGGAAAGTGGTAAGGTACTGTTTTCTATCCGTTGGCAAGTTGCGCACACAATCCCAGTGTTGTACAGCTTCCTTCTTCACCTTTCCGATGCTGCCGCTCTCTCCGGCTCCCGGAGCCGAAGATGCGGCTTCTTCGCGCAAAGACGATTGTACCGCTCACAGTGCTCTCTTAGCGCCGCTTCTGCCGAAAGAAGCCCGGGAGCGGCTCTTAGCTCCGGAGAGCATCGTACCTTCGTCTTTAGCGTCTTTTGTGGTCTACATCCTAGCAGAAAGCTTTTCCACTCTGTCTGGCAAGGAAAACCTGCGGGAGCACAGAAAACATCTCCCATCGTGTTCTGGACGTTGCACGGAGGTCTGCCAAGTGTTTGGCATGAAGGAAAGGAAAGTTGTCCGAAACAGCTTCTTATGGAATATTCATGTGATTTGAAACGTCAGGAAAGTGTAAGGTACTGTTTTCTATCAGTTGGAAAGTTGCGCACACAATCCCAGTGTTGTACAGCTTCCTTCTTCACCTTTCCGATGCTGCCGCTCTCTCCGGCTCCCGGAGCCGAAGAAGCGGCTTCTTCGCGCAAAGACGACTGTACCGCTCACAGTGCTCTCTTAGCGCCGCTTCTGCCGAAAGAAGCCCGGGAGCGGCTCTTAGCTCCGGAGAGCATCGTACCTTCGTCTTTAGCGTCTTTTGTGGTCTACATCCTAGCAGAAAGCTTTTCCACTCTGTCTGGCAACGAAAACCTGCGGGAGCACAGAAAACATCTCCCATCGTGTTCTGGACGGTGCACGGAGGTCTGCCAAGTGTTTGGCATGAAGGAAAGAAAAGTTGTCCGAAACAGCTTCTTAAGGAATATTCATGTGATTTGAAACGTCAGGAAAGTGTAAGGTACTGTTTTCTATCAGTTGGAATGTTGCGCACACAATCCCAGTGTTGTACAGCTTCCTTCTTCACCTTTCCGATGCTGCCGCTCTCTCCGGCTCCCGGAGCCGAAGAAGCGGCTTCTTCGCGCAAAGACGATTGTACCGCTCACAGTGCTCTCTTAGCGCCGCTTCTGCCGAAAGAAGCCCGGGAGCGGCTCTTAGCTCCGGAGAGCATCGTACCTTCGTCTTTAGCGTCTTTTGTGGTCTACATCCTAGCAGAAAGCTTTTCCACTCTGTCTGGCAAGGAAAACCTGCGGGAGCACAGAAAACATCTCCCATCGTGTTCTGGACGTTGCACGGAGGTCTGCCAAGTGTTTGGCATGAAGGAAAGAAAAGTTGTCCAAAACAGCTTCCAATCGAATATTCATGTGATTGGAAACGTCAGGAAAGTGGTAAGGTACTGCTTTCTATCCGTTGGCAAGCTGCGCACACAATCCCAGTGTTGTACAGCTTCCTTCTTCACCTTTCCGATGCTGCCGCTCTCTCCGGCTCCCGGAGCCGAAGAAGCGGCTTCTTCGCGCAAAGACGATTGTACCGCTCACAGTGCTCTCTTAGCGCCGCTTCTGCCGAAAGAAGCCCGGGAGCGGCTCTTAGCTCCGGAGAGCATCGTACCTTCGTCTTTAGCGTCTTTTGTGGTCTACATCCTAGCAGAAAGCTTTTCCACTCTGTCTGGCAAGGAAAACCTGCGGGAGCACAGAAAACATCTCCCATCGTGTTCTGGACGTTGCACGGAGGTCTGCCAAGTGTTTGGCATGAAGGAAAGAAAAGTTGTCCAAAACAGCTTCCAATCGAATATTCATGTGATTGGAAACATCAGGAAAGTGGTAAGGTACTGTTTTCTATCAGTTGGAAAGTTGTGCACGCAATCCCAGTGTTGTACAGCTTCCTTCTTCACCTTTCTGATGCTGCCGCTCTCTCCGGCTCCCGGAGCCGAAGAAGCGGCTTCTTCGCGCAAAGACGATTGTACCGCTCACAGTGCTCTCTTAGCGCCGCTTCTGCCGAAAGAAGCCCAGGAGCGGCTCTTAGCTCCGGAGAGCATCGTACCTTCGTCTTTAGCGTCTTTTGTGGTCTACATCCTAGCAGAAAGCTTTTCCACTCTGTCTGGCAAGGAAAACCTGCGGGAGCACAGAAAACATCTCCCATCGTGTTCTGGACGCTGCACGGAGGTCTGCCAAGTGTTTGGCATGAAGGAAAGAAAAGTTGTCCAAAACAGCTTCCAATCGCAGATTCATGTGATTGGAAACGTCAGGAAAGTGTAAGGTACTGTTTTCTATCAGTTGGCAAGCTGCGCACACAATCCCAGTGTTGTACAGCTTCCTTCTTCACTTTTCCGATGCTGCCGCTCTCTCCGGCTCCCGGAGCCGAAGAAGCGGCTTCTTCGCGCAAAGACGATTGTACCGCTCACAGTGCTCTCTTAGCGCCGCTTCTGCCGAAAGAAGCCCGGGAGCGACTCTTAGCTCCGGAGAGCATCGTACCTTCGTCTTTAGCGTCTTTTGTGGTCTACATCCTAGCAGAAAGCTTTTCCACTCTGTCTGGCAAGGAAAACCTGCGGGAGCACAGAAAACATCTCCCATCGTGTTCTGGACGTTGCACGGAGGTCTGCAAAATGTTTGGCATGAAGGAAAGAAAAGTTGTCCAAAACAGCTTCCAATCGAATACTCATGTGATTGGAAACGTCAGGAAAGTGGTAAGGTACTGTTTTCTATCAGTTGGCAAGCTGCGCACACAATCTCAGTGTTGTATAGCTTCCTTCTTCACCTTTCCGATGCTGCCGCTCTCTCTGGCTCCCGGAGCCGAAGAAGCGGCTTCTTCGCGCAAAGACGATTCTATCGCTCACAGTGCTCTCTTAGCGCCGCTTCTGCCGAAAGAAGCCCGGGAGCGGCTCTTAGCTCCGGAGAGCATCGTACCTTCGTCTTTAGCGTCTTTTGTGGTCTACATCCTAGCAGAAAGCTTTTCCACTCTGTCTGGCAAGGAAAACCTGCGGGAGCACAGAAAACATCTCCCATCGTGTTCTGGACGTTGCACGGAGGTCTGCCAAGTGCTTGGCATGAAGGAAAGAAAAGTTGTCCAAAACAGCTTCCAATCGAATATTCATGTGATTGGAAACGTCAGGAAAGTGTAAGGTACTGTTTTCTATCAGTTGGAAAGTTGCGCACACAATCCCAGTGTTGTACAGCTTCCTTCTTCACCTTTCCGATGCTGCCGCTCTCTCCGGCTCCCGGAGCCGAAGAAGCGGCTTCTTCGCGCAAAGACCATTGTACCGCTCACAGTGCTCTCTTAGCGCCGCTTCTGCCGAAAGAAGCCCGGCAGCGGCTCTTAGCTCCGGACAGCATCGTACCTTCGTCTTTAGCGTCTTTTGTGGTCTACATCCTAGCAGAAAGCTTTTCCACTCTGTCTGGCAAGGAAAACCTGAGGGAGCACAGAAAACATCTCCCATCGTGTTCTGGACGCTGCACACAGGTCTGCCAAGTGTTTGGCATGAATGAAAGAAAAGTTGTCCAAAACAGCTTCCAATCGAATATTCATGTGATTGGAAACGTCAGGAAAGTGGTAAGGTACTGTTTTCTATCCGTTGGCAAGCTGCGCACACAATCCCAGTGTTGTACAGCTTCCTTCTTCACCTTTCCGATGCTGCCGCTCTCTCCGGCTCCCGGAGCCGAAGAAGCGGCTTCTTCGCGCAAAGACGATTGTACCGCTCACAGTGCTCTCTTAGCGCCGCTTCTGCCGAAAGAAGCCCGGGAGCGGCTCTTAGCTCCGGAGAGCATCGTACCTTCGTCTTTAGCGTCTTTTGTGGTCTACATCCTAGCAGAAAGCTTTTCCACTCTGTCTGGCAAGGAAAACCTGCGGGAGCACAGAAAACATCTCCCATCGTGTTCTGGACGTTGCACGGAGGTCTGCCAAGTGTTTGGCATGAAGGAAAGAAAAGTTGTCCAAAACAGCTTCCAATCGAATATTCATGTGATTGGAAACGTCAGGAAAGTGTAAGGTACTGTTTTCTATCAGTTGGCAAGCTGCGCACACAATCCCAGTGTTGTACAGCTTCCTTCTTCACCTTTCCGATGCTGCCGCTCTCTCCGGCTCCCGGAGCCGAAGAAGCGGCTTCTTCGCGCAAAGACAATTGTACCGCTCACAGTGCTCTCTTAGCGCCGCTTCTGCCGAAAGAAGCCCGGGAGCGGCTCTTAGCTCCGGAGAGCATCGTACCTTCGTCTTTAGCGTCTTTTGTGGTCTACATCCTAGCAGAAAGCTTTTCCACTCTGTCTGGCAAGGAAAACCTGCGGGAGCACAGAAAACATCTCCCATCGTGTTCTGGACGTTGCACGGAGGTCTGCCAAGTGTTTGGCATGAAGGAAAGAAAAGTTGTCCAAAACAGCTTCCAATCGAATATTCATGTGATTGGAAACGTCAGGAAAGTGGTAAGGTACTGTTTTCTATAAGTTGGCAAGCTGCGCACACAATCCCAGTGTTGTACAGCTTCCTTCTTCACCTTTCCGATGCTGCCGCTCTCTCCGGCTCCCGGAGCCGAAGAAGCGGCTTCTTCGCGCAAAGACGATTGTACCGCTCACAGTGCTCTCTTAGCGCCGCTTCTGCCGAAAGAAGCCCGGGAGCGGCTCTTAGCTCCGGAGAGCATCGTACCTTCGTCTTTAGCGTCTTTTGTGGTCTACATCCTAGCAGAAAGCTTTTCCACTCTGTCTGGCAAGGAAAACCTGCGGGAGAACAGAAAACATCTCCCATCGTGTTCTGGACGTTGCACGGAGGTCTGCCAAGTGTTTGGCATGAAGGAAAGAAAAGTTGTCCAAAACAGCTTCCAATCGAATATTCATGTGATTGGAAACGTCAGGAAAGTGGTAAGGTACTGCTTTCTATCCGTTGGCAAGCTGCGCACACAATCCCAGTGTTGTACAGCTTCCTTCTTCACCTTTCCGATGCTGCCGCTCTCTCCGGCTCCCGGAGCCGAAGAAGCGGCTTCTTCGCGCAAAGACGATTGTACCGCTCACAGTGCTCTCTTAGCGCCGCTTCTGCCGAAAGAAGCCCGGGAGCGGCTCTTAGCTCCGGAGAGCATCGTACCTTCGTCTTTAGCGTCTTTTGTGGTCTACATCCTAGCAGAAAGCTTTTCCACTCTGTCTGGCAAGGAAAACCTGCGGGAGCACAGAAAACATCTCCCATCGTGTTCTGGACGTTGCACGGAGGTCTGCCAAGTGTTTGGCATGAAGGAAAGAAAAGTTGTCCAAAACAGCTTCCAATCGAATATTCATGTGATTGGAAACATCAGGAAAGTGGTAAGGTACTGTTTTCTATCAGTTGGAAAGTTGTGCACGCAATCCCAGTGTTGTACAGCTTCCTTCTTCACCTTTCTGATGCTGCCGCTCTCTCTGGCTCCCGGAGCCGAAGAAGCGGCTTCTTCGCGCAAAGACGATTGTACCGCTCACAGTGCTCTCTTAGCGCCGCTTCTGCCGAAAGAAGCCCGGGAGCGGCTCTTAGCTCCGGAGAGCATCGTACCTTCGTCTTTAGCGTCTTTTGTGGTCTACATCCTAGCAGAAAGCTTTTCCACTCTGTCTGGCAAGGAAAACCTGCGGGAGCACAGAAAACATCTCCCATCGTGTTCTGGACCCTGCACGGAGGTCTGCCAAGTGTTTGGCATGAAGGAAAGAAAAGTTGTCCAAAACAGCTTCCAATCGAATATTCATGTGATTGGAAACGTCAGGAAAGTGGTAAGGTACTGTTTTCTATCCGTTGGCAAGTTGCGCACACAATCCCAGTGTTGTACAGCTTCCTTCTTCACCTTTCCGATGCTGCCGCTCTCTCCGGCTCCCGGAGCCGAAGAAGCGGCTTCTTCGCGCAAAGACGATTGTACCGCTCACAGTGCTCTCTTAGCGCCGCTTCTGCCGAAAGAAGCCCGGGAGCGGCTCTTAGCTCCGGAGAGCATCGTACCTTCGTCTTTAGCGTCTTTTGTGGTCTACATCCTAGCAGAAAGCTTTTCCACTCTGTCTGGCAAGGAAAACCTGCGGGAGCACAGAAAACATCTCCCATCGTGTTCTGGACGTTGCACGGAGGTCTGCCAAGTGTTTGGCATGAAGGAAAGGAAAGTTGTCCGAAACAGCTTCTTATGGAATATTCATGTGATTTGAAACGTCAGGAAAGTGTAAGGTACTGTTTTCTATCAGTTGGAAAGTTGCGCACACAATCCCAGTGTTGTACAGCTTCCTTCTTCACCTTTCCGATGCTGCCGCTCTCTCCGGCTCCCGGAGCCGAAGAAGCGGCTTCTTCGCGCAAAGACGACTGTACCGCTCACAGTGCTCTCTTAGCGCCGCTTCTGCCGAAAGAAGCCCGGGAGCGGCTCTTAGCTCCGGAGAGCATCGTACCTTCGTCTTTAGCGTCTTTTGTGGTCTACATCCTAGCAGAAAGCTTTTCCACTCTGTCTGGCAAGGAAAACCTGCGGGAGCACAGAAAACATCTCCCATCGTGTTCTGGACGGTGCACGGAGGTCTGCCAAGTGTTTGGCATGAAGGAAAGAAAAGTTGTCCGAAACAGCTTCTTAAGGAATATTCATGTGATTTGAAACGTCAGGAAAGTGTAAGGTACTGTTTTCTATCAGTTGGAATGTTGCGCACACAATCCCAGTGTTGTACAGCTTCCTTCTTCACCTTTCCGATGCTGCCGCTCTCTCCGGCTCCCGGAGCCGAAGAAGCGGCTTCTTCGCGCAAAGACGACTGTACCGCTTACAGTGCTCTCTTAGCGCCGCTTCTGCCGAAAGAAGCCCGGGAGCGGCTCTTAGCTCCGGAGAGCATCGTACCTTCGTCTTTAATGTCTTTTGTGGTCTACATCCTAGCAGAAAGCTTTTCCACTCTGTCTGGCAAGGAAAACCTGCGGGAGCACAGAAAACATCTCCCATCGTGTTCTGGACGGTGCACGGAGGTCTGCCAAGTGTTTGGCATGAAGGAAAGAAAAGTTGTCCTAAACAGCTTCCAATCGAAGATTCATGTGATTGGAAACGTCAGGAAAGTGGTAAGGTACTGTTTTCTATCAGTTGGCAAGCTGCGCACACAATCCCAGTGTTGTACAGCTTCCTTCTTCACCTTTCCGATGCTGCCGCTCTCTCCGGCTCCCGGAGCCGAAGAAGCGGCTTCTTCGCACAAAGACGATTGTACCGCTCACAGTGCTCTCTTAGCGCCGCTTCTGCCGAAAGAAGCCCGGGAGCGGCTCTTAGCTCCGGAGAGCATCGTACCTTCGTCTTTAGCGTCTTTTGTGGTCTACATCCTAGCAGAAAGCTTTTCCACTCTGTCTGGCAAGGAAAACCTGCGAGAGCACAGAAAACATCTCGCATCGTGTTCTGGACATTGCACGGAGGTCTGCCAAGTGTTTGGCATGAAGGAAAGAAAAGTTGTCCAAAACAGCTTCCAATCGAATATTCATGTGATTGGAAACGTCAGGAAAGTGGTAAGGTACTGTTTTCTATCAGTTGGCAAGCTGCGCACACAATCCCAGTGTTGTACAGCTTCCTTCTTCACCTTTCCGATGCTGCCGCTCTCTCCGGCTCCCGGAGCCGAAGAAGCGGCTTCTTCGCGCAAAGACGATTGTACCGCTCACAGTGCTCTCTTAGCGCCGCTTCTGCCGAAAGAAGCCCGGCTGCGGCTCTTAGCTCCGGAGAGCATCGTACCTTCGTCTTTAGCCTCTTTTGTGGTCTACATCCTAGCAGAAAGCTTTTCCACTCTGTCTGGCAAGGAAAACCTGCGGGAGCACAGAAAACATCTCCCATCGTGTTCTGGACGTTGCACGGAGGTCTGCCAAGTGTTTGGCATGAAGGAAAGAAAAGTTGTCCAAAACAGCTTCCAATCGAATATTCATGTGATTGGAAACGTCAGGAAAGTGGTAAGGTACTGTTTTCTATCAGTTGGCAAGCTGCGCACACAATCCCAGTGTTGTACAGCTTCCTTCTTCACCTTTCCGATGCTGCCGCTCTCTCCGGCTCCCGGAGCCGAAGAAGCGGCTTCTTCGCGCAAAGACGATTGTACCGCTCACAGTGCTCTCTTAGCGCCGCTTCTGCCGAAAGAAGCCCGGGAGCGGCTCTTAGCTCCGGAGAGCATCGTACCTTCGTCTTTAGCGTCTTTTGTGGTCTACATCCTAGCAGAAAGCTTTTCCACTCTGTCTGGCAAGGAAAACCTGCGGGAGCACAGAAAACATCTCCCATCGTGTTCTGGACGTTGCACGGAGGTCTGCCAAGTGCTTGGCATGAAGGAAAGAAAAGTTGTCCAAAACAGCTTCCAATCGAATATTCATGTGATTGGAAACTTCAGGAAAGTGGTAAGGTACTGTTTTCTATCAGTTGGCAAGTTGCGCACACAATCCCAGTGTTGTACAGCTTCCTTCTTCACCTTTCCGATGCTGCCGCTCTCTCCGGCTCCCGGAGCCGAAGATGCGGCTTCTTCGCGCAAAGACGATTGTACCGCTCACAGTGCTCTCTTAGCGCCGCTTCTGCCGAAAGAAGCCCGGGAGCGGCTCTTAGCTCCGGAGAGCATCGTACCTTCGTCTTTAATGTCTTTTGTGGTCTACATCCTAGCAGAAAGCTTTTCCACTCTGTCTGGCAAGGAAAACCTGCGGGAGCACAGAAAACATCTCCCATCGTGTTCTGGACGGTGCACGGAGGTCTGCCAAGTGCTTGGCATGAAGGAAAGAAAAGTTGTCCTAAACAGCTTCCAATCGAATATTCATGTGATTGGAAACGTCAGGAAAGTGGTAAGGTACTGTTTTCTATCAGTTGGCAACCTGCGCACACAATCCCAGTGTTGTACAGCTTCCTTCTTCACCTTTCCGATGCTGCCGCTCTCTCTGGCTCCCGGAGCCGAAGAAGCGGCTTCTTCGCGCAAAGACGATTGTACCGCTCACAGTGCTCTCTTAGCGCCGCTTCTGCCGAAAGAAGCCCGGGAGCGGCTCTTAGCTCCGGAGAGCATCGTACCTTCGTCTTTAGCGTCTTTTGTGGTCTACATCCTAGCAGAAAGCTTTTCCACTCTGTCTGGCAAGGAAAACCTGCGGGAGCACAGAAAACATCTCCCATCGTGTTCTGGACGCTGCACGGAGGTCTGCCAAGTGTTTGGCATGAAGGAAAGAAAAGTTGTCCAAAACAGCTTCTTATGAAATATTCATGTGATTGGAAACGTCAGGAAAGTGGTAAGGTACTGTTTTCTATCCGTTGGCAAGTTGCGCACACAATCCCAGTGTTGTACAGCTTCCTTCTTCACCTTTCCGATGCTGCCGCTCTCTCCGGCTCCCGGAGCCGAAGAAGCGGCTTCTTCGCGCAAAGACGATTGTACCGCTCACAGTGCTCTCTTAGCGCCGCTTCTGCCGAAAGAAGCCCGGGAGCGGCTCTTAGCTCCGGAGAGCATCGTACCTTCGTCTTTAGCGTCTTTTGTGGTCTACATCCTAGCAGAAAGCTTTTCCACTCTGTCTGGCAAGGAAAACCTGCGGGAGCACAGAAAACATCTCCCATCGTGTTCTGGACGTTGCACGGAGGTCTGCCAAGTGTTTGGCATGAAGGAAAGGAAAGTTTTCCGAAACAGCTTCTTATGGAATATTCATGTGATTTGAAACGTCAGGAAAGTGTAAGGTACTGTTTTCTATCAGTTGGAAAGTTGCGCACACAATCCCAGTGTTGTACAGCTTCCTTCTTCACCTTTCCGATGCTGCCGCTCTCTCCGGCTCCCGGAGCCGAAGAAGCGGCTTCTTCGCGCAAAGACGACTGTACCGCTCACAGTGCTCTCTTAGCGCCGCTTCTGCCGAAAGAAGCCCGGGAGCGGCTCTTAGCTCCGGAGAGCATCGTACCTTCGTCTTTAGCGTCTTTTGTGGTCTACATCCTAGCAGAAAGCTTTTCCACTCTGTCTGGCAAGGAAAACCTGCGGGAGCACAGAAAACATCTCCCATCGTGTTCTGGACGGTGCACAGAGGTCTGCCAAGTGTTTGGCATGAAGGAAAGAAAAGTTGTCCGAAACAGCTTCTTAAGGAATATTCATGTGATTTGAAACGTCAGGAAAGTGTAAGGTACTGTTTTCTATCAGTTGGAATGTTGCGCACACAATCCCAGTGTTGTACAGCTTCCTTCTTCACCTTTCCGATGCTGCCGCTCTCTCCGGCTCCCGGAGCCGAAGAAGCGGCTTCTTCGCGCAAAGACGACTGTACCGCTTACAGTGCTCTCTTAGCGCCGCTTCTGCCGAAAGAAGCCCGGGAGCGGCTCTTAGCTCCGGAGAGCATCGTACCTTCGTCTTTAATGTCTTTTGTGGTCTACATCCTAGCAGAAAGCTTTTCCACTCTGTCTGGCAAGGAAAACCTGCGGGAGCACAGAAAACATCTCCCATCGTGTTCTGGACGGTGCACGGAGGTCTGCCAAGTGTTTGGCATGAAGGAAAGAAAAGTTGTCCTAAACAGCTTCCAATCGAAGATTCATGTGATTGGAAACGTCAGGAAAGTGGTAAGGTACTGTTTTCTATCAGTTGGCAAGCTGCGCACACAATCCCAGTGTTGTACAGCTTCCTTCTTCACCTTTCCGATGCTGCCGCTCTCTCCGGCTCCCGGAGCCGAAGAAGCGGCTTCTTCGCGCAAAGACGATTGTACCGCTCACAGTGCTCTCTTAGCGCCGCTTCTGCCGAAAGAAGCCCGGGAGCGGCTCTTAGCTCCGGAGAGCATCGTACCTTCGTCTTTAGCGTCTTTTGTGGTCTACATCCTAGCAGAAAGCTTTTCCACTCTGTCTGGCAAGGAAAACCTGCGGGAGCACAGAAAACATCTCCCATCGTGTTCTGGACGTTGCACGGAGGTCTGCCAAGTGTTTGGCATGAAGGAAAGAAAAGTTGTCCAAAACAGCTTCCAATCGAATATTCATGTGATTGGAAACGTCAGGAAAGTGGTAAGGTACTGTTTTCTATCAGTTGGCAAGCTGCGCACACAATCCCAGTGTTGTACAGCTTCCTTCTTCACCTTTCCGATGCTGCCGCTCTCTCCGGCTCCCGGAGCCGAAGAAGCGGCTTCTTCGCGCAAAGACGATTGTACCGCTCACAGTGCTCTCTTAGCGCCGCTTCTGCCGAAAGAAGCCCGGGAGCGGCTCTTAGCTCCGGAGAGCATCGTACCTTCGTCTTTAGCGTCTTTTGTGGTCTACATCCTAGCAGAAAGCTTTTCCACTCTGTCTGGCAAGGAAAACCTGCGGGAGCACAGAAAACATCTCCCATCGTGTTCTGGACGTTGCACGGAGGTCTGCCAAGTGCTTGGCATGAAGGAAAGAAAAGTTGTCCAAAACAGCTTCCAATCGAATATTCATGTGATTGGAAACTTCAGGAAAGTGGTAAGGTACTGTTTTCTATCAGTTGGCAAGTTGCGCACACAATCCCAGTGTTGTACAGCTTCCTTCTTCACCTTTCCGATGCTGCCGCTCTCTCCGGCTCCCGGAGCCGAAGATGCGGCTTCTTCGCGCAAAGACGATTGTACCGCTCACAGTGCTCTCTTAGCGCCGCTTCTGCCGAAAGAAGCCCGGGAGCGGCTCTTAGCTCCGGAGAGCATCGTACCTTCGTCTTTAATGTCTTTTGTGGTCTACATCCTAGCAGAAAGCTTTTCCACTCTGTCTGGCAAGGAAAACCTGCGGGAGCACAGAAAACATCTCCCATCGTGTTCTGGACGGTGCACGGAGGTCTGCCAAGTGCTTGGCATGAAGGAAAGAAAAGTTGTCCTAAACAGCTTCCAATCGAATATTCATGTGATTGGAAACGTCAGGAAAGTGGTAAGGTACTGTTTTCTATCAGTTGGCAAGCTGCGCACACAATCCCAGTGTTGTACAGCTTCCTTCTTCACCTTTGCGATGCTGCCGCTCTCTCTGGCTCCCGGAGCCGAAGAAGCGGCTTCTTCGCGCAAAGACGATTGTACCGCTCACAGTGCTCTCTTAGCGCCGCTTCTGCCGAAAGAAGCCCGGGAGCGGCTCTTAGCTCCGGAGAGCATCGTACCTTCGTCTTTAGCGTCTTTTGTGGTCTACATCCTAGCAGAAAGCTTTTCCACTCTGTCTGGCAAGGAAAACCTGCGGGAGCACAGAAAACATCTCCCATCGTGTTCTGGACGCTGCACACAGGTCTGCCAAGTGTTTGGCATGAAGGAAAGAAAAGTTGTCCAAAACAGCTTCCAATCGAATATTCATGTGATTGGAAACGTCAGGAAAGTGGTAAGGTACTGTTTTCTATCCGTTGGCAAGTTGCGCACACAATCCCAGTGTTGTACAGCTTCCTTCTTCACCTTTCCGATGCTGCCGCTCTCTCCGGCTCCCGGAGCCGAAGAAGCGGCTTCTTCGCGCAAAGACGATTGTAGCGCTCACAGTGCTCTCTTAGCGCCGCTTCTGCCGAAAGAAGCCCGGGAGCGGCTCTTAGCTCCGGAGAGCATCGTACCTTCGTCTTTAGCGTCTTTTGTGGTCTACATCCTAGCAGAAAGCTTTTCCACTCTGTCTGGCAAGGAAAACCTGCGGGAGCACAGAAAACATCTCCCATCGTGTTCTGGACGTTGCACGGAGGTCTGCCAAGTGTTTGGCATGAAGGAAAGGAAAGTTGTCCGAAACAGCTTCTTATGGAATATTCATGTGATTTGAAACGTCAGGAAAGTGTAAGGTACTGTTTTCTATCAGTTGGAAAGTTGCGCACACAATCCCAGTGTTGTACAGCTTCCTTCTTCACCTTTCCGATGCTGCCGCTCTCTCCGGCTCCCGGAGCCGAAGAAGCGGCTTCTTCGCGCAAAGACGACTGTACCGCTCACAGTGCTCTCTTAGCGCCGCTTCTGCCGAAAGAAGCCCGGGAGCGGCTCTTAGCTCCGGAGAGCATCGTACCTTCGTCTTTAGCGTCTTTTGTGGTCTACATCCTAGCAGAAAGCTTTTCCACTCTGTCTGGCAAGGAAAACCTGCGGGAGCACAGAAAACATCTCCCATCGTGTTCTGGACGGTGCACAGAGGTCTGCCAAGTGTTTGGCATGAAGGAAAGAAAAGTTGTCCGAAACAGCTTCTTAAGGAATATTCATGTGATTTGAAACGTCAGGAAAGTGTAAGGTACTGTTTTCTATCAGTTGGAATGTTGCGCACACAATCCCAGTGTTGTACAGCTTCCTTCTTCACCTTTCCGATGCTGCCGCTCTCTCCGGCTCCCGGAGCCGAAGAAGCGGCTTCTTCGCGCAAAGACGACTGTACCGCTTACAGTGCTCTCTTAGCGCCGCTTCTGCCGAAAGAAGCCCGGGAGCGGCTCTTAGCTCCGGAGAGCATCGTCCCTTCGTCTTTAATGTCTTTTGTGGTCTACATCCTAGCAGAAAGCTTTTCCACTCTGTCTGGCAAGGAAAACCTGCGGGAGCACAGAAAACATCTCCCATCGTGTTCTGGACGGTGCACGGAGGTCTGCCAAGTGTTTGGCATGAAGGAAAGAAAAGTTGTCCTAAACAGCTTCCAATCGAAGATTCATGTGATTGGAAACGTCAGGAAAGTGGTAAGGTACTGTTTTCTATCAGTTGGCAAGCTGCGCACACAATCCCAGTGTTGTACAGCTTCCTTCTTCACCTTTCCGATGCTGCCGCTCTCTCCGGCTCCCGGAGCCGAAGAAGCGGCTTCTTCGCACAAAGACGATTGTACCGCTCACAGTGCTCTCTTAGCGCCGCTTCTGCCGAAAGAAGCCCGGGAGCGGCTCTTAGCTCCGGACAGCATCGTACCTTCGTCTTTAGCGTCTTTTGTGGTCTACATCCTAGCAGAAAGCTTTTCCACTCTGTCTGGCAAGGAAAACCTGCGAGAGCACAGAAAACATCTCGCATCGTGTTCTGGACATTGCAAGGAGGTCTGCCAAGTGTTTGGCATGAAGGAAAGAAAAGTTGTCCAAAACAGCTTCCAATCGAATATTCATGTGATTGGAAACGTCAGGAAAGTGGTAAGGTACTGTTTTCTATCAGTTGGCAAGCTGCGCACACAATCCCAGTGTTGTACAGCTTCCTTCTTCACCTTTCCGATGCTGCCGCTCTCTCCGGCTCCCGGAGCCGAAGAAGCGGCTTCTTCGCGCAAAGACGATTGTACCGCTCACAGTGCTCTCTTAGCGCCGCTTCTGCCGAAAGAAGCCCGGGAGCGGCTCTTAGCTCCGGAGAGCATCGTACCTTCGTCTTTAGCCTCTTTTGTGGTCTACATCCTAGCAGAAAGCTTTTCCACTCTGTCTGGCAAGGAAAACCTGCGGGAGCACAGAAAACATCTCCCATCGTGTTCTGGACGTTGCACGGAGGTCTGCCAAGTGTTTGGCATGAAGGAAAGAAAAGTTGTCCAAAACAGCTTCCAATCGAATATTCATGTGATTGGAAACGTCAGGAAAGTGGTAAGGTACTGTTTTCTATCAGTTGGCAAGCTGCGCACACAATCCCAGTGTTGTACAGCTTCCTTCTTCACCTTTCCGATGCTGCCGCTCTCTCCGGCTCCCGGAGCCGAAGAAGCGGCTTCTTCGCGCAAAGACGATTGTACCGCTCACAGTGCTCTCTTAGCGCCGCTTCTGCCGAAAGAAGCCCGGGAGCGGCTCTTAGCTCCGGAGAGCATCGTACCTTCGTCTTTAATGTCTTTTGTGGTCTACATCCTAGCAGAAAGCTTTTCCACTCTGTCTGGCAAGGAAAACCTGCGGGAGCACAGAAAACATCTCCCATCGTGTTCTGGACGGTGCACGGAGGTCTGCCAAGTGTTTGGCATGAAGGAAAGAAAAGTTGTCCTAAACAGCTTCCAATCGAAGATTCATGTGATTGGAAACGTCAGGAAAGTGGTAAGGTACTGTTTTCTATCAGTTGGCAAGCTGCGCACACAATCCCAGTGTTGTACAGCTTCCTTCTTCACCTTTCCGATGCTGCCGCTCTCTCCGGCTCCCGGAGCCGAAGAAGCGGCTTCTTCGCGCAAAGACGATTGTACCGCTCACAGTGCTCTCTTAGCGCCGCTTCTGCCGAAAGAAGCCCGGGAGCGGCTCTTAGCTCCGGAGAGCATCGTACCTTCGTCTTTAGCGTCTTTTGTGGTCTACATCCTAGCAGAAAGCTTTTCCACTCTGTCTGGCAAGGAAAACCTGCGGGAGCACAGAAAACATCTCCCATCGTGTTCTGGACGTTGCACGGAGGTCTGCCAAGTGTTTGGCATGAAGGAAAGAAAAGTTGTCCAAAACAGCTTCCAATCGAATATTCATGTGATTGGAAACGTCAGGAAAGTGGTAAGGTACTGTTTTCTATCAGTTGGCAAGCTGCGCACACAATCCCAGTGTTGTACAGCTTCCTTCTTCACCTTTCCGATGCTGCCGCTCTCTCCGGCTCCCGGAGCCGAAGAAGCGGCTTCTTCGCGCAAAGACGATTGTACCGCTCACAGTGCTCTCTTAGCGCCGCTTCTGCCGAAAGAAGCCCGGGAGCGGCTCTTAGCTCCGGAGAGCATCGTACCTTCGTCTTTAGCGTCTTTTGTGGTCTACATCCTAGCAGAAAGCTTTTCCACTCTGTCTGGCAAGGAAAACCTGCGGGAGCACAGAAAACATCTCCCATCGTGTTCTGGACGTTGCACGGAGGTCTGCCAAGTGCTTGGCATGAAGGAAAGAAAAGTTGTCCAAAACAGCTTCCAATCGAATATTCATGTGATTGGAAACTTCAGGAAAGTGGTAAGGTACTGTTTTCTATCAGTTGGCAAGTTGCGCACACAATCCCAGTGTTGTACAGCTTCCTTCTTCACCTTTCCGATGCTGCCGCTCTCTCCGGCTCCCGGAGCCGAAGATGCGGCTTCTTCGCGCAAAGACGATTGTACCGCTCACAGTGCTCTCTTAGCGCCGCTTCTGCCGAAAGAAGCCCGGGAGCGGCTCTTAGCTCCGGAGAGCATCGTACCTTCGTCTTTAATGTCTTTTGTGGTCTACATCCTAGCAGAAAGCTTTTCCACTCTGTCTGGCAAGGAAAACCTGCGGGAGCACAGAAAACATCTCCCATCGTGTTCTGGACGGTGCACGGAGGTCTGCCAAGTGCTTGGCATGAAGGAAAGAAAAGTTGTCCTAAACAGCTTCCAATCGAATATTCATGTGATTGGAAACGTCAGGAAAGTGGTAAGGTACTGTTTTCTATCAGTTGGCAAGCTGCGCACACAATCCCAGTGTTGTACAGCTTCCTTCTTCACCTTTGCGATGCTGCCGCTCTCTCTGGCTCCCGGAGCCGAAGAAGCGGCTTCTTCGCGCAAAGACGATTGTACCGCTCACAGTGCTCTCTTAGCGCCGCTTCTGCCGAAAGAAGCCCGGGAGCGGCTCTTAGCTCCGGAGAGCATCGTACCTTCGTCTTTAGCGTCTTTTGTGGTCTACATCCTAGCAGAAAGCTTTTCCACTCTGTCTGGCAAGGAAAACCTGCGGGAGCACAGAAAACATCTCCCATCGTGTTCTGGACGCTGCACACAGGTCTGCCAAGTGTTTGGCATGAAGGAAAGAAAAGTTGTCCAAAACAGCTTCCAATCGAATATTCATGTGATTGGAAACGTCAGGAAAGTGGTAAGGTACTGTTTTCTATCCGTTGGCAAGTTGCGCACACAATCCCAGTGTTGTACAGCTTCCTTCTTCACCTTTCCGATGCTGCCGCTCTCTCCGGCTCCCGGAGCCGAAGAAGCGGCTTCTTCGCGCAAAGACGATTGTAGCGCTCACAGTGCTCTCTTAGCGCCGCTTCTGCCGAAAGAAGCCCGGGAGCGGCTCTTAGCTCCGGAGAGCATCGTACCTTCGTCTTTAGCGTCTTTTGTGGTCTACATCCTAGCAGAAAGCTTTTCCACTCTGTCTGGCAAGGAAAACCTGCGGGAGCACAGAAAACATCTCCCATCGTGTTCTGGACGTTGCACGGAGGTCTGCCAAGTGTTTGGCATGAAGGAAAGGAAAGTTGTCCGAAACAGCTTCTTATGGAATATTCATGTGATTTGAAACGTCAGGAAAGTGTAAGGTACTGTTTTCTATCAGTTGGAAAGTTGCGCACACAATCCCAGTGTTGTACAGCTTCCTTCTTCACCTTTCCGATGCTGCCGCTCTCTCCGGCTCCCGGAGCCGAAGAAGCGGCTTCTTCGCGCAAAGACGACTGTACCGCTCACAGTGCTCTCTTAGCGCCGCTTCTGCCGAAAGAAGCCCGGGAGCGGCTCTTAGCTCCGGAGAGCATCGTACCTTCGTCTTTAGCGTCTTTTGTGGTCTACATCCTAGCAGAAAGCTTTTCCACTCTGTCTGGCAAGGAAAACCTGCGGGAGCACAGAAAACATCTCCCATCGTGTTCTGGACGGTGCACAGAGGTCTGCCAAGTGTTTGGCATGAAGGAAAGAAAAGTTGTCCGAAACAGCTTCTTAAGGAATATTCATGTGATTTGAAACGTCAGGAAAGTGTAAGGTACTGTTTTCTATCAGTTGGAATGTTGCGCACACAATCCCAGTGTTGTACAGCTTCCTTCTTCACCTTTCCGATGCTGCCGCTCTCTCCGGCTCCCGGAGCCGAAGAAGCGGCTTCTTCGCGCAAAGACGACTGTACCGCTTACAGTGCTCTCTTAGCGCCGCTTCTGCCGAAAGAAGCCCGGGAGCGGCTCTTAGCTCCGGAGAGCATCGTCCCTTCGTCTTTAATGTCTTTTGTGGTCTACATCCTAGCAGAAAGCTTTTCCACTCTGTCTGGCAAGGAAAACCTGCGGGAGCACAGAAAACATCTCCCATCGTGTTCTGGACGGTGCACGGAGGTCTGCCAAGTGTTTGGCATGAAGGAAAGAAAAGTTGTCCTAAACAGCTTCCAATCGAAGATTCATGTGATTGGAAACGTCAGGAAAGTGGTAAGGTACTGTTTTCTATCAGTTGGCAAGCTGCGCACACAATCCCAGTGTTGTACAGCTTCCTTCTTCACCTTTCCGATGCTGCCGCTCTCTCCGGCTCCCGGAGCCGAAGAAGCGGCTTCTTCGCACAAAGACGATTGTACCGCTCACAGTGCTCTCTTAGCGCCGCTTCTGCCGAAAGAAGCCCGGGAGCGGCTCTTAGCTCCGGACAGCATCGTACCTTCGTCTTTAGCGTCTTTTGTGGTCTACATCCTAGCAGAAAGCTTTTCCACTCTGTCTGGCAAGGAAAACCTGCGAGAGCACAGAAAACATCTCGCATCGTGTTCTGGACATTGCAAGGAGGTCTGCCAAGTGTTTGGCATGAAGGAAAGAAAAGTTGTCCAAAACAGCTTCCAATCGAATATTCATGTGATTGGAAACGTCAGGAAAGTGGTAAGGTACTGTTTTCTATCAGTTGGCAAGCTGCGCACACAATCCCAGTGTTGTACAGCTTCCTTCTTCACCTTTCCGATGCTGCCGCTCTCTCCGGCTCCCGGAGCCGAAGAAGCGGCTTCTTCGCGCAAAGACGATTGTACCGCTCACAGTGCTCTCTTAGCGCCGCTTCTGCCGAAAGAAGCCCGGGAGCGGCTCTTAGCTCCGGAGAGCATCGTACCTTCGTCTTTAGCCTCTTTTGTGGTCTACATCCTAGCAGAAAGCTTTTCCACTCTGTCTGGCAAGGAAAACCTGCGGGAGCACAGAAAACATCTCCCATCGTGTTCTGGACGTTGCACGGAGGTCTGCCAAGTGTTTGGCATGAAGGAAAGAAAAGTTGTCCAAAACAGCTTCCAATCGAATATTCATGTGATTGGAAACGTCAGGAAAGTGGTAAGGTACTGTTTTCTATCAGTTGGCAAGCTGCGCACACAATCCCAGTGTTGTACAGCTTCCTTCTTCACCTTTCCGATGCTGCCGCTCTCTCCGGCTCCCGGAGCCGAAGAAGCGGCTTCTTCGCGCAAAGACGATTGTAGCGCTCACAGTGCTCTCTTAGCGCCGCTTCTGCCGAAAGAAGCCCGGGAGCGGCTCTTAGCTCCGGAGAGCATCGTACCTTCGTCTTTAGCGTCTTTTGTGGTCTACATCCTAGCAGAAAGCTTTTCCACTCTGTCTGGCAAGGAAAACCTGCGGGAGCACAGAAAACATCTCCCATCGTGTTCTGGACGTTGCACGGAGGTCTGCCAAGTGCTTGGCATGAAGGAAAGAAAAGTTGTCCAAAACAGCTTCCAATCGAATATTCATGTGATTGGAAACGTCAGGAAAGTGGTAAGGTACTGTTTTCTATCAGTTGGCAAGCTGCGCACACAATCCCAGTGTTGTACAGCTTCCTTCTTCACCTTTCCGATGCTGCCGCTCTCTCCGGCTCCCGGAGCCGAAGATGCGGCTTCTTCGCGCAAAGACGATTGTACCGCTCACAGTGCTCTCTTAGCGCCGCTTCTGCCGAAAGAAGCCCGGGAGCGGCTCTTAGCTCCGGAGAGCATCGTACCTTCGTCTTTAATGTCTTTTGTGGTCTACATCCTAGCAGAAAGCTTTTCCACTCTGTCTGGCAAGGAAAACCTGCGGGAGCACAGAAAACATCTCCCATCGTGTTCTGGAGGGTGCACGGAGGTCTGCCAAGTGTTTGGCATGAAGGAAAGAAAAGTTGTCCTAAACAGCTTCCAATCGAAGATTCATGTGATTGGAAACGTCAGGAAAGTGGTAAGGTACTGTTTTCTATCAGTTGGCAAGCTGCGCACACAATCCCAGTGTTGTACAGCTTCCTTCTTCACCTTTGCGATGCTGCCGCTCTCTCCGGCTCCCGGAGCCGAAGAAGCGGCTTCTTCGCACAAAGACGATTGTACCGCTCACAGTGCTCTCTTAGCGCCGCTTCTGCCGAAAGAAGCCCGGGAGCGGCTCTTAGCTCCGGAGAGCATCGTACCTTCGTCTTTAGCGTCTTTTGTGGTCTACATCCTAGCAGAAAGCTTTTCCACTCTGTCTGGCAAGGAAAACCTGCGGGAGAACAGAAAACATCTCCCATCGTGTTCTGGACGTTGCACGGAGGTCTGCCAAGTGTTTGGCATGAAGGAAAGAAAAGTTGTCCAAAACAGCTTCCAATCGAATATTCATGTGATTGGAAACGTCAGGAAAGTGGTAAGGTACTGCTTTCTATCCGTTGGCAAGCTGCGCACACAATCCCAGTGTTGTACAGCTTCCTTCTTCACCTTTCCGATGCTGCCGCTCTCTCCGGCTCCCGGAGCCGAAGAAGCGGCTTCTTCGCGCAAAGACGATTGTACCGCTCACAGTGCTCTCTTAGCGCCGCTTCTGCCGAAAGAAGCCCGGGAGCGGCTCTTAGCTCCGGAGAGCATCGTACCTTCGTCTTTAGCGTCTTTTGTGGTCTACATCCTAGCAGAAAGCTTTTCCACTCTGTCTGGCAAGGAAAACCTGCGGGAGCACAGAAAACATCTCCCATCGTGTTCTGGACGTTGCACGGAGGTCTGCCAAGTGTTTGGCATGAAGGAAAGAAAAGTTGTCCAAAACAGCTTCCAATCGAATATTCATGTGATTGGAAACATCAGGAAAGTGGTAAGGTACTGTTTTCTATCAGTTGGAAAGTTGTGCACGCAATCCCGGTGTTGTACAGCTTCCTTCTTCACCTTTCCGATGCTGCCGCTCTCTCCGGCTCCCGGAGCCGAAGAAGCGGCTTCTTCGCGCAAAGACGATTGTACCGCTCACAGTGCTCTCTTAGCGCCGCTTCTGCCGAAAGAAGCCCGGGAGCGGCTCTTAGCTCCGGAGAGCATCGTACCTTCGTCTTTAGCGTCTTTTGTGGTCTACATCCTAGCAGAAAGCTTTTCCACTCTGTCTGGCAAGGAAAACCTGCGGGAGCACAGAAAACATCTCCCATCGTGTTCTGGACGCTGCACGGAGGTCTGCCAAGTGTTTGGCATGAAGGAAAGAAAAGTTGTCCAAAACAGCTTCCAATCGAATATTCATGTGATTGGAAACGTCAGGAAAGTGGTAAGGTACTGTTTTCTATCCGTTGGCAAGTTGCGCACACAATCCCAGTGTTGTACAGCTTCCTTCTTCACCTTTCCGATGCTGCCGCTCTCTCCGGCTCCCGGAGCCGAAGAAGCGGCTTCTTCGCGCAAAGACGATTGTACCGCTCACAGTGCTCTCTTAGCGCCGCTTCTGCCGAAAGAAGCCCGGGAGCGGCTCTTAGCTCCGGAGAGCATCGTACCTTCGTCTTTAGCGTCTTTTGTGGTCTACATCCTAGCAGAAAGCTTTTCCACTCTGTCTGGCAAGGAAAACCTGCGGGAGCACAGAAAACATCTCCCATCGTGTTCTGGACGGTGCACGGAGGTCTGCCAAGTGTTTGGCATGAAGGAAAGGAAAGTTGTCCGAAACAGCTTCTTATGGAATATTCATGTGATTTGAAACGTCAGGAAAGTGTAAGGTACTGTTTTCTATCAGTTGGAAAGTTGCGCACACAATCCCAGTGTTGTACAGCTTCCTTCTTCACCTTTCCGATGCTGCCGCTCTCTCCGGCTCCCGGAGCCGAAGAAGCGGCTTCTTCGCGCAAAGACGACTGTACCGCTCACAGTGCTCTCTTAGCGCCGCTTCTGCCGAAAGAAGCCCGGGAGCGGCTCTTAGCTCCGGAGAGCATCGTACCTTCGTCTTTAGCGTCTTTTGTGGTCTACATCCTAGCAGAAAGCTTTTCCACTCTGTCTGGCAAGGAAAACCTGCGGGAGCACAGAAAACATCTCCCATCGTGTTCTGGACGGTGCACGGAGGTCTGCCAAGTGTTTGGCATGAAGGAAAGAAAAGTTGTCCGAAACAGCTTCTTAAGGAATATTCATGTGATTTGAAACGTCAGGAAAGTGTAAGGTACTGTTTTCTATCAGTTGGAATGTTGCGCACACAATCCCAGTGTTGTACAGCTTCCTTCTTCACCTTTCCGATGCTGCCGCTCTCTCCGGCTCCCGGAGCCGAAGAAGCGGCTTCTTCGCGCAAAGACGACTGTACCGCTTACAGTGCTCTCTTAGCGCCGCTTCTGCCGAAAGAAGCCCGGGAGCGGCTCTTAGCTCCGGAGAGCATCGTACCTTCGTCTTTAATGTCTTTTGTGGTCTACATCCTAGCAGAAAGCTTTTCCACTCTGTCTGGCAAGGAAAACCTGCGGGAGCACAGAAAACATCTCCCATCGTGTTCTGGACGGTGCACGGAGGTCTGCCAAGTGTTTGGCATGAAGGAAAGAAAAGTTGTCCTAAACAGCTTCCAATCGAAGATTCATGTGATTGGAAACGTCAGGAAAGTGGTAAGGTACTGTTTTCTATCAGTTGGCAAGCTGCGCACACAATCCCAGTGTTGTACAGCTTCCTTCTTCACCTTTCCGATGCTGCCGCTCTCTCCGGCTCCCGGAGCCGAAGAAGCGGCTTCTTCGCGCAAAGACGATTGTACCGCTCACAGTGCTCTCTTAGCGCCGCTTCTGCCGAAAGAAGCCCGGGAGCGGCTCTTAGCTCCGGACAGCATCGTACCTTCGTCTTTAGCGTCTTTTGTGGTCTACATCCTAGCAGAAAGCTTTTCCACTCTGTCTGGCAAGGAAAACCTGCGAGAGCACAGAAAACATCTCGCATCGTGTTCTGGACATTGCACGGAGGTCTGCCAAGTGTTTGGCATGAAGGAAAGAAAAGTTGTCCAAAACAGCTTCCAATCGAATATTCATGTGATTGGAAACGTCAGGAAAGTGGTAAGGTACTGTTTTCTATCAGTTGGCAAGCTGCGCACACAATCCCAGTGTTGTACAGCTTCCTTCTTCACCTTTCCGATGCTGCCGCTCTCTCCGGCTCCCGGAGCCGAAGAAGCGGCTTCTTCGCGCAAAGACAATTGTACCGCTCACAGTGCTCTCTTAGCGCCGCTTCTGCCGAAAGAAGCCCGGGAGCGGCTCTTAGCTCCGGAGAGCATCGTACCTTCGTCTTTAGCCTCTTTTGTGGTCTACATCCTAGCAGAAAGCTTTTCCACTCTGTCTGGCAAGGAAAACCTGCGGGAGCACAGAAAACATCTCCCATCGTGTTCTGGACGTTGCACGGAGGTCTGCCAAGTGTTTGGCATGAAGGAAAGAAAAGTTGTCCAAAACAGCTTCCAATCGAATATTCATGTGATTGGAAACGTCAGGAAAGTGGTAAGGTACTGTTTTCTATCAGTTGGCAAGCTGCGCACACAATCCCAGTGTTGTACAGCTTCCTTCTTCACCTTTCCGATGCTGCCGCTCTCTCCGGCTCCCGGAGCCGAAGAAGCGGCTTCTTCGCGCAAAGACGATTGTACCGCTCACAGTGCTCTCTTAGCGCCGCTTCTGCCGAAAGAAGCCCGGGAGCGGCTCTTAGCTCCGGAGAGCATCGTACCTTCGTCTTTAGCGTCTTTTGTGGTCTACATCCTAGCAGAAAGCTTTTCCACTCTGTCTGGCAAGGAAAACCTGCGGGAGCACAGAAAACATCTCCCATCGTGTTCTGGACGTTGCACGGAGGTCTGCCAAGTGTTTGGCATGAAGGAAAGAAAAGTTGTCCAAAACAGCTTCCAATCGAATATTCATGTGATTGGAAACTTCAGGAAAGTGGTAAGGTACTGTTTTCTATCAGTTGGCAAGTTGCGCACACAATCCCAGTGTTGTACAGCTTCCTTCTTCACCTTTCCGATGCTGCCGCTATCTCTGGCTCCCGGAGCCGAAGATGCGGCTTCTTCGCGCAAAGACGATTGTACCGCTCACAGTGCTCTCTTAGCGCCGCTTCTGCCGAAAGAAGCCCGGGAGCGGCTCTTAGCTCCGGAGAGCATCGTACCTTCGTCTTTAATGTCTTTTGTGGTCTACATCCTAGCAGAAAGCTTTTCCACTCTGTCTGGCAAGGAAAACCTGCGGGAGCACAGAAAACATCTCCCATCGTGTTCTGGACGGTGCACGGAGGTCTGCCAAGTGCTTGGCATGAAGGAAAGAAAAGTTGTCCTAAACAGCTTCCAATCGAATATTCATGTGATTGGAAACGTCAGGAAAGTGGTAAGGTACTGTTTTCTATCAGTTGGCAAGCTGCGCACACAATCCCAGTGTTGTACAGCTTCCTTCTTCACCTTTGCGATGCTGCCGCTCTCTCCGGCTCCCGGAGCCGAAGAAGCGGCTTCTTCGCACAAAGACGATTGTACCGCTCACAGTGCTCTCTTAGCGCCGCTTCTGCCGAAAGAAGCCCGGGAGCGGCTCTTAGCTCCGGAGAGCATCGTACCTTCGTCTTTAGCGTCTTTTGTGGTCTACATCCTAGCAGAAAGCTTTTCCACTCTGTCTGGCAAGGAAAACCTGCGGGAGAACAGAAAACATCTCCCATCGTGTTCTGGACGTTGCACGGAGGTCTGCCAAGTGTTTGGCATGAAGGAAAGAAAAGTTGTCCAAAACAGCTTCCAATCGAATATTCATGTGATTGGAAACGTCAGGAAAGTGGTAAGGTACTGCTTTCTATCCGTTGGCAAGCTGCGCACACAATCCCAGTGTTGTACAGCTTCCTTCTTCACCTTTCCGATGCTGCCGCTCTCTCCGGCTCCCGGAGCCGAAGAAGCGGCTTCTTCGCGCAAAGACGATTGTACCGCTCACAGTGCTCTCTTAGCGCCGCTTCTGCCGAAAGAAGCCCGGGAGCGGCTCTTAGCTCCGGAGAGCATCGTACCTTCGTCTTTAGCGTCTTTTGTGGTCTACATCCTAGCAGAAAGCTTTTCCACTCTGTCTGGCAAGGAAAACCTGCGGGAGCACAGAAAACATCTCCCATCGTGTTCTGGACGTTGCACGGAGGTCTGCCAAGTGTTTGGCATGAAGGAAAGAAAAGTTGTCCAAAACAGCTTCCAATCGAATATTCATGTGATTGGAAACATCAGGAAAGTGGTAAGGTACTGTTTTCTATCAGTTGGAAAGTTGTGCACGCAATCCCAGTGTTGTACAGCTTCCTTCTTAACCTTTCTGATGCTGCCGCTCTCTCTGGCTCCCGGAGCCGAAGAAGCGGCTTCTTCGCGCAAAGACGATTGTACCGCTCACAGTGCTCTCTTAGCGCCGCTTCTGCCGAAAGAAGCCCGGGAGCGGCTCTTAGCTCCGGAGAGCATCGTACCTTCGTCTTTAGCGTCTTTTGTGGTCTACATCCTAGCAGAAAGCTTTTCCACTCTGTCTGGCAAGGAAAACCTGCGGGAGCACAGAAAACATCTCCCATCGTGTTCTGGACGCTGCACGGAGGTCTGCCAAGTGTTTGGCATGAAGGAAAGAAAAGTTGTCCAAAACAGCTTCTTATGAAATATTCATGTGATTGGAAACGTCAGGAAAGTGGTAAGGTACTGTTTTCTATCCGTTGGCAAGTTGCGCACACAATCCCAGTGTTGTACAGCTTCCTTCTTCACCTTTCCGATGCTGCCGCTCTCTCCGGCTCCCGGAGCCGAAGAAGCGGCTTCTTCGCGCAAAGACGATTGTACCGCTCACAGTGCTCTCTTAGCGCCGCTTCTGCCGAAAGAAGCCCGGGAGCGGCTCTTAGCTCCGGAGAGCATCGTACCTTCGTCTTTAGCGTCTTTTGTGGTCTACATCCTAGCAGAAAGCTTTTCCACTCTGTCTGGCAAGGAAAACCTGCGGGAGCACAGAAAACATCTCCCATCGTGTTCTGGACGTTGCACGGAGGTCTGCCAAGTGTTTGGCATGAAGGAAAGGAAAGTTGTCCGAAACAGCTTCTTATGGAATATTCATGTGATTTGAAACGTCAGGAAAGTGTAAGGTACTGTTTTCTATCAGTTGGAAAGTTGCGCACACAATCCCAGTGTTGTACAGCTTCCTTCTTCACCTTTCCGATGCTGCCGCTCTCTCCGGCTCCCGGAGCCGAAGAAGCGGCTTCTTCGCGCAAAGACGACTGTACCGCTCACAGTGCTCTCTTAGCGCCGCTTCTGCCGAAAGAAGCCCGGGAGCGGCTCTTAGCTCCGGAGAGCATCGTACCTTCGTCTTTAGCGTCTTTTGTGGTCTACATCCTAGCAGAAAGCTTTTCCACTCTGTCTGGCAAGGAAAACCTGCGGGAGCACAGAAAACATCTCCCATCGTGTTCTGGACGGTGCACGGAGGTCTGCCAAGTGTTTGGCATGAAGGAAAGAAAAGTTGTCCGAAACAGCTTCTTAAGGAATATTCATGTGATTTGAAACGTCAGGAAAGTGTAAGGTACTGTTTTCTATCAGTTGGAATGTTGCGCACACAATCCCAGTGTTGTACAGCTTCCTTCTTCACCTTTCCGATGCTGCCGCTCTCTCCGGCTCCCGGAGCCGAAGAAGCGGCTTCTTCGCGCAAAGACGATTGTACCGCTCACAGTGCTCTCTTAGCGCCGCTTCTGCCGAAAGAAGCCCGGGAGCGGCTCTTAGCTCCGGAGAGCATCGTACCTTCGTCTTTAGCGTCTTTTGTGGTCTACATCCTAGCAGAAAGCTTTTCCACTCTGTCTGGCAAGGAAAACCTGCGGGAGCACAGAAAACATCTCCCATCGTGTTCTGGACGTTGCACGGAGGTCTGCCAAGTGTTTGGCATGAAGGAAAGAAAAGTTGTCCAAAACAGCTTCCAATCGAAGATTCATGTGATTGGAAACGTCAGGAAAGTGGTAAGGTACTGCTTTCTATCCGTTGGCAAGCTGCGCACACAATCCCAGTGTTGTACAGCTTCCTTCTTCACCTTTCCGATGCTGCCGCTCTCTCCGGCTCCCGGAGCCGAAGAAGCGGCTTCTTCGCGCAAAGACGATTGTACCGCTCACAGTGCTCTCTTAGCGCCGCTTCTGCCGAAAGAAGCCCGGGAGCGGCTCTTAGCTCCGGAGAGCATCGTACCTTCGTCTTTAGCGTCTTTTGTGGTCTACATCCTAGCAGAAAGCTTTTCCACTCTGTCTGGCAAGGAAAACCTGCGGGAGCACAGAAAACATCTCCCATCGTGTTCTGGACGTTGCACGGAGGTCTGCCAAGTGTTTGGCATGAAGGAAAGAAAAGTTGTCCAAAACAGCTTCCAATCGAATATTCATGTGATTGGAAACATCAGGAAAGTGGTAAGGTACTGTTTTCTATCAGTTGGAAAGTTGTGCACGCAATCCCAGTGTTGTACAGCTTCCTTCTTCACCTTTCTGATGCTGCCGCTCTCTCTGGCTCCCGGAGCCGAAGAAGCGGCTTCTTCGCGCAAAGACGATTGTACCGCTCACAGTGCTCTCTTAGCGCCGCTTCTGCCGAAAGAAGCCCGGGAGCGGCTCTTAGCTCCGGAGAGCATCGTACCTTCGTCTTTAGTGTCTTTTGTGGTCTACATCCTAGCAGAAAGCTTTTCCACTCTGTCTGGCAAGGAAAACCTGCGGGAGCACAGAAAACATCTCCCATCGTGTTCTGGACGCTGCACGGAGGTCTGCCAAGTGTTTGGCATGAAGGAAAGAAAAGTTGTCCAAAACAGCTTCTTATGAAATATTCATGTGATTGGAAACGTCAGGAAAGTGGTAAGGTACTGTTTTCTATCCGTTGGCAAGTTGCGCACACAATCCCAGTGTTGTACAGCTTCCTTCTTCACCTTTCCGATGCTGCCGCTCTCTCCGGCTCCCGGAGCCGAAGAAGCGGCTTCTTCGCGCAAAGACGATTGTACCGCTCACAGTGCTCTCTTAGCGCCGCTTCTGCCGAAAGAAGCCCGGGAGCGGCTCTTAGCTCCGGAGAGCATCGTACCTTCGTCTTTAGCGTCTTTTGTGGTCTACATCCTAGCAGAAAGCTTTTCCACTCTGTCTGGCAAGGAAAACCTGCGGGAGCACAGAAAACATCTCCCATCGTGTTCTGGACGGTGCACGGAGGTCTGCCAAGTGTTTGGCATGAAGGAAAGAAAAGTTGTCCGAAACAGCTTCTTAAGGAATATTCATGTGATTTGAAACGTCAGGAAAGTGTAAGGTACTGTTTTCTATCAGTTGGAATGTTGCGCACACAATCCCAGTGTTGTACAGCTTCCTTCTTCACCTTTCCGATGCTGCCGCTCTCTCCGGCTCCCGGAGCCGAAGAAGCGGCTTCTTCGCGCAAAGACGATTGTACCGCTCACAGTGCTCTCTTAGCGCCGCTTCTGCCGAAAGAAGCCCGGGAGCGGCTCTTAGCTCCGGAGAGCATCGTACCTTCGTCTTTAGCGTCTTTTGTGGTCTACATCCTAGCAGAAAGCTTTTCCACTCTGTCTGGCAAGGAAAACCTGCGGGAGCACAGAAAACATCTCCCATCGTGTTCTGGACGTTGCACGGAGGTCTGCCAAGTGTTTGGCATGAAGGAAAGAAAAGTTGTCCAAAACAGCTTCCAATCGAATATTCATGTGATTGGAAACGTCAGGAAAGTGGTAAGGTACTGCTTTCTATCCGTTGGCAAGCTGCATACACAATCCCAGTGTTGTACAGCTTCCTTCTTCACCTTTCCGATGCTGCCGCTCTCTCCGGCTCCCGGAGCCGAAGAAGCGGCTTCTTCGCGCAAAGACGATTGTACCGCTCACAGTGCTCTCTTAGCGCCGCTTCTGCCGAAAGAAGCCCGGGAGCGGCTCTTAGCTCCGGAGAGCATCGTACCTTCGTCTTTAGCGTCTTTTGTGGTCTACATCCTAGCAGAAAGCTTTTCCACTCTGTCTGGCAAGGAAAACCTGCGGGAGCACAGAAAACATCTCCCATCGTGTTCTGGACGTTGCACGGAGGTCTGCCAAGTGTTTGGCATGAAGGAAAGAAAAGTTGTCCAAAACAGCTTCCAATCGAATATTCATGTGATTGGAAACATCAGGAAAGTGGTAAGGTACTGTTTTCTATCAGTTGGAAAGTTGTGCACGCAATCCCAGTGTTGTACAGCTTCCTTCTTCACCTTTCTGATGCTGCCGCTCTCTCTGGCTCCCGGAGCCGAAGAAGCGGCTTCTTCGCGCAAAGACGATTGTACCGCTCACAGTGCTCTCTTAGCGCCGCTTCTGCCGAAAGAAGCCCGGGAGCGGCTCTTAGCTCCGGAGAGCATCGTACCTTCGTCTTTAGCGTCTTTTGTGGTCTACATCCTAGCAGAAAGCTTTTCCACTCTGTCTGGCAAGGAAAACCTGCGGGAGCACAGAAAACATCTCCCATCGTGTTCTGGACGCTGCACGGAGGTCTGCCAAGTGTTTGGCATGAAGGAAAGAAAAGTTGTCCAAAACAGCTTCCAATCGCAGATTCATGTGATTGGAAACGTCAGGAAAGTGTAAGGTACTGTTTTCTATCAGTTGGCAAGCTGCGCACACAATCCCAGTGTTGTACAGCTTCCTTCTTCACTTTTCCGATGCTGCCGCTCTCTCCGGCTCCCGGAGCCGAAGAAGCGGCTTCTTCGCGCAAAGACGATTGTACCGCTCACAGTGCTCTCTTAGCGCCGCTTCTGCCGAAAGAAGCCCGGGAGCGGCTCTTAGCTCCGGAGAGCATCGTACCTTCGTCTTTAGCGTCTTTTGTGGTCTACATCCTAGCAGAAAGCTTTTCCACTCTGTCTGGCAAGGAAAACCTGCGAGAGCACAGAAAACATCTCGCATCGTGTTCTGGACATTGCACGGAGGTCTGCCAAGTGTTTGGCATGAAGGAAAGAAAAGTTGTCCAAAACAGCTTCCAATCGAATATTCATGTGATTGGAAACGTCAGGAAAGTGGTAAGGTACTGTTTTCTATCAGTTGGCAAGCTGCGCACACAATCCCAGTGTTGTACAGCTTCCTTCTTCACCTTTCCGATGCTGCCGCTCTCTCCGGCTCCCGGAGCCGAAGAAGCGGCTTCTTCGCGCAAAGACGATTGTACCGCTCACAGTGCTCTCTTAGCGCCGCTTCTGCCGAAAGAAGCCCGGGAGCGGCTCTTAGCTCCGGAGAGCATCGTACCTTCGTCTTTAGCGTCTTTTGTGGTCTACATCCTAGCAGAAAGCTTTTCCACTCTGTCTGGCAAGGAAAACCTGCGAGAGCACAGAAAACATCTCGCATCGTGTTCTGGACATTGCACGGAGGTCTGCCAAGTGTTTGGCATGAAGGAAAGAAAAGTTGTCCAAAACAGCTTCCAATCGAATATTCATGTGATTGGAAACGTCAGGAAAGTGGTAAGGTACTGTTTTCTATCAGTTGGCAAGCTGCGCACACAATCCCAGTGTTGTACAGCTTCCTTCTTCACCTTTCCGATGCTGCCGCTCTCTCCGGCTCCCGGAGCCGAAGAAGCGGCTTCTTCGCGCAAAGACGATTGTACCGCTCACAGTGCTCTCTTAGCGCCGCTTCTGCCGAAAGAAGCCCGGGAGCGGCTCTTAGCTCCGGAGAGCATCGTACCTTCGTCTTTAGCCTCTTTTGTGGTCTACATCCTAGCAGAAAGCTTTTCCACTCTGTCTGGCAAGGAAAACCTGCGGGAGCACAGAAAACATCTCCCATCGTGTTCTGGACGTTGCACGGAGGTCTGCCAAGTGTTTGGCATGAAGGAAAGAAAAGTTGTCCAAAACAGCTTCCAATCGAATATTCATGTGATTGGAAACATCAGGAAAGTGGTAAGGTACTGTTTTCTATCAGTTGGAAAGTTGTGCACGCAATCCCAGTGTTGTACAGCTTCCTTCTTCACCTTTCTGATGCTGCCGCTCTCTCTGGCTCCCGGAGCCGAAGAAGCGGCTTCTTCGCGCAAAGACGATTGTACCGCTCACAGTGCTCTCTTAGCGCCGCTTCTGCCGAAAGAAGCCCGGGAGCGGCTCTTAGCTCCGGAGAGCATCGTACCTTCGTCTTTAGCGTCTTTTGTGGTCTACATCCTAGCAGAAAGCTTTTCCACTCTGTCTGGCAAGGAAAACCTGCGGGAGCACAGAAAACATCTCCCATCGTGTTCTGGACGCTGCACGGAGGTCTGCCAAGTGTTTGGCATGAAGGAAAGAAAAGTTGTCCAAAACAGCTTCTTATGAAATATTCATGTGATTGGAAACGTCAGGAAAGTGGTAAGGTACTGTTTTCTATCCGTTGGCAAGTTGCGCACACAATCCCAGTGTTGTACAGCTTCCTTCTTCACCTTTCCGATGCTGCCGCTCTCTCCGGCTCCCGGAGCCGAAGAAGCGGCTTCTTCGCGCAAAGACGATTGTACCGCTCACAGTGCTCTCTTAGCGCCGCTTCTGCCGAAAGAAGCCCGGGAGCGGCTCTTAGCTCCGGAGAGCATCGTACCTTCGTCTTTAGCGTCTTTTGTGGTCTACATCCTAGCAGAAAGCTTTTCCACTCTGTCTGGCAAGGAAAACCTGCGGGAGCACAGAAAACATCTCCCATCGTGTTCTGGACGTTGCACGGAGGTCTGCCAAGTGTTTGGCATGAAGGAAAGGAAAGTTGTCCGAAACAGCTTCTTATGGAATATTCATGTGATTTGAAACGTCAGGAAAGTGTAAGGTACTGTTTTCTATCAGTTGGAAAGTTGCGCACACAATCCCAGTGTTGTACAGCTTCCTTCTTCACCTTTCCGATGCTGCCGCTCTCTCCGGCTCCCGGAGCCGAAGAAGCGGCTTCTTCGCGCAAAGACGACTGTACCGCTCACAGTGCTCTCTTAGCGCCGCTTCTGCCGAAAGAAGCCCGGGAGCGGCTCTTAGCTCCGGAGAGCATCGTACCTTCGTCTTTAGTGTCTTTTGTGGTCTACATCCTAGCAGAAAGCTTTTCCACTCTGTCTGGCAAGGAAAACCTGCGGGAGCACAGAAAACATCTCCCATCGTGTTCTGGACGGTGCACGGAGGTCTGCCAAGTGTTTGGCATGAAGGAAAGAAAAGTTGACCGAAACAGCTTCTTAAGGAATATTCATGTGATTTGAAACGTCAGGAAAGTGTAAGGTACTGTTTTCTATCAGTTGGAATGTTGCGCACACAATCCCAGTGTTGTACAGCTTCCTTCTTCACCTTTCCGATGCTGCCGCTCTCTCCGGCTCCCGGAGCCGAAGAAGCGGCTTCTTCGCGCAAAGACGATTGTACCGCTCACAGTGCTCTCTTAGCGCCGCTTCTGCCGAAAGAAGCCCGGGAGCGGCTCTTAGCTCCGGAGAGCATCGTACCTTCGTCTTTAGCGTCTTTTGTGGTCTACATCCTAGCAGAAAGCTTTTCCACTCTGTCTGGCAAGGAAAACCTGCGGGAGCACAGAAAACATCTCCCATCGTGTTCTGGACGTTGCACGGAGGTCTGCCAAGTGTTTGGCATGAAGGAAAGAAAAGTTGTCCAAAACAGCTTCCAATCGAATATTCATGTGATTGGAAACGTCAGGAAAGTGGTAAGGTACTGCTTTCTATCCGTTGGCAAGCTGCGCACACAATCCCAGTGTTGTACAGCTTCCTTCTTCACCTTTCCGATGCTGCCGCTCTCTCCGGCTCCCGGAGCCGAAGAAGCGGCTTCTTCGCGCAAAGACGATTGTACCGCTCACAGTGCTCTCTTAGCGCCGCTTCTGCCGAAAGAAGCCCGGGAGCGGCTCTTAGCTCCGGAGAGCATCGTACCTTCGTCTTTAGCGTCTTTTGTGGTCTACATCCTAGCAGAAAGCTTTTCCACTCTGTCTGGCAAGGAAAACCTGCGGGAGCACAGAAAACATCTCCCATCGTGTTCTGGACGTTGCACGGAGGTCTGCCAAGTGTTTGGCATGAAGGAAAGAAAAGTTGTCCAAAACAGCTTCCAATTGAATATTCATGTGATTGGAAACATCAGGAAAGTGGTAAGGTACTGTTTTCTATCAGTTGGAAAGTTGTGCACGCAATCCCAGTGTTGTACAGCTTCCTTCTTCACCTTTCTGATGCTGCCGCTCTCTCTGGCTCCCGGAGCCGAAGAAGCGGCTTCTTCGCGCAAAGACGATTGTACCGCTCACAGTGCTCTCTTAGCGCCGCTTCTGCCGAAAGAAGCCCGGGAGCGGCTCTTAGCTCCGGAGAGCATCGTACCTTCGTCTTTAGTGTCTTTTGTGGTCTACATCCTAGCAGAAAGCTTTTCCACTCTGTCTGGCAAGGAAAACCTGCAGGAGCACAGAAAACATCTCCCATCATGTTCTGGACGCTGCACGGAGGTCTGCCAAGTGTTTGGCATGAAGGAAAGAAAAGTTGTCCAAAACAGCTTCTTATGAAATATTCATGTGATTGGAAACGTCAGGAAAGTGGTAAGGTACTGTTTTCTATCCGTTGGCAAGCTGCGCACACAATCCCAGTGTTGTACAGCTTCCTTCTTCACCTTTCCGATGCTGCCGCTCTCTCTGGCTCCCGGAGCCGAAGAAGCGGCTTCTTCGCGCAAAGACGATTGTACCGCTCACAGTGCTCTCTTAGCGCCGCTTCTGCCGAAAGAAGCCCGGGAGCGGCTCTTAGCTCCGGAGAGCATCGTACCTTCGTCTTTAGCGTCTTTTGTGGTCTACATCCTAGCAGAAAGCTTTTCCACTCTGTCTGGCAAGGAAAACCTGCGGGAGCACAGAAAACATCTCCCATCGTGTTCTGGACGTTGCACGGAGGTCTGCCAAGTGTTTGGCATGAAGGAAAGGAAAGTTGTCCGAAACAGCTTCTTATGGAATATTCATGTGATTTGAAACGTCAGGAAAGTGTAAGGTACTGTTTTCTATCAGTTGGAATGTTGCGCACACAATCCCAGTGTTGTACAGCTTCCTTCTTCACCTTTCCGATGCTGCCGCTCTCTCCGGCTCCCGGAGCCGAAGAAGCGGCTTCTTCGCGCAAAGACGATTGTACCGCTCACAGTGCTCTCTTAGCGCCGCTTCTGCCGAAAGAAGCCCGGGAGCGGCTCTTAGCTCCGGAGAGCATCGTACCTTCGTCTTTAGCGTCTTTTGTGGTCTACATCCTAGCAGAAAGCTTTTCCACTCTGTCTGGCAAGGAAAACCTGCGGGAGCACAGAAAACATCTCCCATCGTGTTCTGGACGTTGCACGGAGGTCTGCCAAGTGTTTGGCATGAAGGAAAGAAAAGTTGTCCAAAACAGCTTCCAATCGAATATTCATGTGATTGGAAACGTCAGGAAAGTGGTAAGGTACTGCTTTCTATCCGTTGGCAAGCTGCGCACACAATCCCAGTGTTGTACAGCTTCCTTCTTCACCTTTCCGATGCTGCCGCTCTCTCCGGCTCCCGGAGCCGAAGAAGCGGCTTCTTCGCGCAAAGACGATTGTACCGCTCACAGTGCTCTCTTAGCGCCGCTTCTGCCGAAAGAAGCCCGGGAGCGGCTCTTAGCTCCGGAGAGCATCGTACCTTCGTCTTTAGCGTCTTTTGTGGTCTACATCCTAGCAGAAAGCTTTTCCACTCTGTCTGGCAAGGAAAACCTGCGGGAGCACAGAAAACATCTCCCATCGTGTTCTGGACGTTGCACGGAGGTCTGCCAAGTGTTTGGCATGAAGGAAAGAAAAGTTGTCCAAAACAGCTTCCAATCGAATATTCATGTGATTGGAAACATCAGGAAAGTGGTAAGGTACTGTTTTCTATCAGTTGGAAAGTTGTGCACGCAATCCCAGTGTTGTACAGCTTCCTTCTTCACCTTTCTGATGCTGCCGCTCTCTCTGGCTCCCGGAGCCGAAGAAGCGGCTTCTTCGCGCAAAGACGATTGTACCGCTCACAGTGCTCTCTTAGCGCCGCTTCTGCCGAAAGAAGCCCGGGAGCGGCTCTTAGCTCCGGAGAGCATCGTACCTTCGTCTTTAGCGTCTTTTGTGGTCTACATCCTAGCAGAAAGCTTTTCCACTCTGTCTGGCAAGGAAAACCTGCGGGAGCACAGAAAACATCTCCCATCGTGTTCTGGACGCTGCACGGAGGTCTGCCAAGTGTTTGGCATGAAGGAAAGAAAAGTTGTCCAAAACAGCTTCCAATCGCAGATTCATGTGATTGGAAACGTCAGGAAAGTGGTAAGGTACTGTTTTCTATCAGTTGGCAAGCTGCGCACACAATCCCAGTGTTGTACAGCTTCCTTCTTCACTTTTCCGATGCTGCCGCTCTCTCCGGCTCCCGGAGCCGAAGAAGCGGCTTCTTCGCGCAAAGACGATTGTACCGCTCACAGTGCTCTCTTAGCGCCGCTTCTGCCGAAAGAAGCCCGGGAGCGGCTCTTAGCTCCGGAGAGCATCGTACCTTCGTCTTTAGCGTCTTTTGTGGTCTACATCCTAGCAGAAAGCTTTTCCACTCTGTCTGGCAAGGAAAACCTGCGAGAGCACAGAAAACATCTCGCATCGTGTTCTGGACGCTGCACGGAGGTCTGCCAAGTGTTTGGCATGAAGGAAAGAAAAGTTGTCCAAAACAGCTTCCAATCGAATATTCATGTGATTGGAAACGTCAGGAAAGTGGTAAGGTACTGTTTTCTATCAGTTGGCAAGCTGCGCACACAATCCCAGTGTTGTACAGCTTCCTTCTTCACCTTTCCGATGCTGCCGCTCTCTCCGGCTCCCGGAGCCGAAGAAGCGGCTTCTTCGCGCAAAGACGATTGTACCGCTCACAGTGCTCTCTTAGCGCCGCTTCTGCCGAAAGAAGCCCGGGAGCGGCTCTTAGCTCCGGAGAGCATCGTACCTTCGTCTTTAGCCTCTTTTGTGGTCTACATCCTAGCAGAAAGCTTTTCCACTCTGTCTGGCAAGGAAAACCTGCGGGAGCACAGAAAACATCTCCCATCGTGTTCTGGACGTTGCACGGAGGTCTGCCAAGTGTTTGGCATGAAGGAAAGAAAAGTTGTCCAAAACAGCTTCCAATCGAATATTCATGTGATTGGAAACGTCAGGAAAGTGGTAAGGTACTGTTTTCTATCAGTTGGCAAGCTGCGCACACAATCCCAGTGTTGTACAGCTTCCTTCTTCACCTTTCCGATGCTGCCGCTCTCTCCGGCTCCCGGAGCCGAAGAAGCGGCTTCTTCGCGCAAAGACGATTGTACCGCTCACAGTGCTCTCTTAGCGCCGCTTCTGCCGAAAGAAGCCCGGCAGCGGCTCTTAGCTCCGGAGAGCATCGTACCTTCGTCTTTAGCGTCTTTTGTGGTCTACATCCTAGCAGAAAGCTTTTCCACTCTGTCTGGCAAGGAAAACCTGCGGGAGCACAGAAAACATCTCCCATCGTGTTCTGGACGTTGCACGGAGGTCTGCCAAGTGCTTGGCATGAAGGAAAGAAAAGTTGTCCAAAACAGCTTCCAATCGAATATTCATGTGATTGGAAACGTCAGGAAAGTGGTAAGGTACTGTTTTCTATCAGTTGGCAAGTTGCGCACACAATCCCAGTGTTGTACAGCTTCCTTCTTCACCTTTCCGATGCTGCCGCTCTCTCCGGCTCCCGGAGCCGAAGATGCGGCTTCTTCGCGCAAAGACGATTGTACCGCTCACAGTGCTCTCTTAGCGCCGCTTCTGCCGAAAGAAGCCCGGGAGCGGCTCTTAGCTCCGGAGAGCATCGTACCTTCGTCTTTAATGTCTTTTGTGGTCTACATCCTAGCAGAAAGCTTTTCCACTCTGTCTGGCAAGGAAAACCTGCGAGAGCACAGAAAACATCTCCCATCGTGTTCTGGACGGTGCACGGAGGTCTGCCAAGTGCTTGGCATGAAGGAAAGAAAAGTTGTCCTAAACAGCTTCCAATCGAATATTCATGTGATTGGAAACGTCAGGAAAGTGGTAAGGTACTGTTTTCTATCAGTTGGCAAGCTGCGCACACAATCCCAGTGTTGTACAGCTTCCTTCTTCACCTTTCCGATGCTGCCGCTCTCTCCGGCTCCCGGAGCCGAAGAAGCGGCTTCTTCGCACAAAGACGATTGTACCGCTCACAGTGCTCTCTTAGCGCCGCTTCTGCCGAAAGAAGCCCGGGAGCGGCTCTTAGCTCCGGAGAGCATCGTACCTTCGTCTTTAGCGTCTTTTGTGGTCTACATCCTAGCAGAAAGCTTTTCCACTCTGTCTGGCAAGGAAAACCTGCGGGAGCACAGAAAACATCTCCCATCGTGTTCTGGACGTTGCACGGAGGTCTGCCAAGTGTTTGGCATGAAGGAAAGAAAAGTTGTCCAAAACAGCTTCCAATCGAATATTCATGTGATTGGAAACGTCAGGAAAGTGGTAAGGTACTGCTTTCTATCCGTTGGCAAGCTGCGCACACAATCCCAGTGTTGTACAGCTTCCTTCTTCACCTTTCCGATGCTGCCGCTCTCTCCGGCTCCCGGAGCCGAAGAAGCGGCTTCTTCGCGCAAAGACGATTGTACCGCTCACAGTGCTCTCTTAGCGCCGCTTCTGCCGAAAGAAGCCCGGGAGCGGCTCTTAGCTCCGGAGAGCATCGTACCTTCGTCTTTAGCGTCTTTTGTGGTCTACATCCTAGCAGAAAGCTTTTCCACTCTGTCTGGCAAGGAAAACCTGCGGGAGCACAGAAAACATCTCCCATCGTGTTCTGGACGTTGCACGGAGGTCTGCCAAGTGTTTGGCATGAAGGAAAGAAAAGTTGTCCAAAACAGCTTCCAATCGAATATTCATGTGATTGGAAACATCAGGAAAGTGGTAAGGTACTGTTTTCTATCAGTTGGAAAGTTGTGCACGCAATCCCAGTGTTGTACAGCTTCCTTCTTCACCTTTCCGATGCTGCCGCTCTCTCTGGCTCCCGGAGCCGAAGAAGCGGCTTCTTCGCGCAAAGACGATTGTACCGCTCACAGTGCTCTCTTAGCGCCGCTTCTGCCGAAAGAAGCCCGGGAGCGGCTCTTAGCTCCGGAGAGCATCGTACCTTCGTCTTTAGCGTCTTTTGTGGTCTACATCCTAGCAGAAAGCTTTTCCACTCTGTCTGGCAAGGAAAACCTGCGGGAGCACAGAAAACATCTCCCATCGTGTTCTGGACGCTGCACGGAGGTCTGCCAAGTGTTTGGCATGAAGGAAAGAAAAGTTGTCCAAAACAGCTTCTTATGAAATATTCATGTGATTGGAAACGTCAGGAAAGTGGTAAGGTACTGTTTTCTATCCGTTGGCAAGTTGCGCACACAATCCCAGTGTTGTACAGCTTCCTTCTTCACCTTTCCGATGCTGCCGCTCTCTCCGGCTCCCGGAGCCGAAGAAGCGGCTTCTTCGCGCAAAGACGATTGTACCGCTCACAGTGCTCTCTTAGCGCCGCTTCTGCCGAAAGAAGCCCGGCAGCGGCTCTTAGCTCCGGAGAGCATCGTACCTTCGTCTTTAGCGTCTTTTGTGGTCTACATCCTAGCAGAAAGCTTTTCCACTCTGTCTGGCAAGGAAAACCTGCGGGAGCACAGAAAACATCTCCCATCGTGTTCTGGACGTTGCACGGAGGTCTGCCAAGTGTTTGGCATGAAGGAAAGGAAAGTTGTCCGAAGCAGCTTCTTATGGAATATTCATGTGATTTGAAACGTCAGGAAAGTGTAAGGTACTGTTTTCTATCAGTTGGAAATTTGCGCACACAATCCCAGTGTTGTACAGCTTCCTTCTTCACCTTTCCGATGCTGCCGCTCTCTCCGGCTCCCGGAGCCGAAGAAGCGGCTTCTTCGCGCAAAGACGACTGTACCGCTCACAGTGCTCTCTTAGCGCCGCTTCTGCCGAAAGAAGCCCGGGAGCGGCTCTTAGCTCCGGAGAGCATCGTACCTTCGTCTTTAGCGTCTTTTGTGGTCTACATCCTAGCAGAAAGCTTTTCCACTCTGTCTGGCAAGGAAAACCTGCGGGAGAACAGAAAACATCTCCCATCGTGTTCTGGACGGTGCACGGAGGTCTGCCAAGTGTTTGGCATAAAGGAAAGAAAAGTTGTCCGAAACAGCTTCTTAAGGAATATTCATGTGATTTGAAACGTCAGGAAAGTGTAAGGTACTGTTTTCTATCAGTTGGAATGTTGCGCACACAATCCCAGTGTTGTACAGCTTCCTTCTTCACCTTTCCGATGCTGCCGCTCTCTCCGGCTCCCGGAGCCGAAGAAGCGGCTTCTTCGCGCAAAGACGATTGTACCGCTCACAGTGCTCTCTTAGCGCCGCTTCTGCCGAAAGAAGCCCGGGAGCGGCTCTTAGCTCCGGAGAGCATCGTACCTTCGTCTTTAGCGTCTTTTGTGGTCTACATCCTAGCAGAAAGCTTTTCCACTCTGTCTGGCAAGGAAAACCTGCGGGAGCACAGAAAACATCTCCCATCGTGTTCTGGACGTTGCACGGAGGTCTGCCAAGTGTTTGGCATGAAGGAAAGAAAAGTTGTCCAAAACAGCTTCCAATCGAATATTCATGTGATTGGAAACGTCAGGAAAGTGGTAAGGTACTGCTTTCTATCCGTTGGCAAGCTGCGCACACAATCCCAGTGTTGTACAGCTTCCTTCTTCACCTTTCCGATGCTGCCGCTCTCTCCGGCTCCCGGAGCCGAAGAAGCGGCTTCTTCGCGCAAAGACGATTGTACCGCTCACAGTGCTCTCTTAGCGCCGCTTCTGCCGAAAGAAGCCCGGGAGCGGCTCTTAGCTCCGGAGAGCATCGTACCTTCGTCTTTAGCGTCTTTTGTGGTCTACATCCTAGCAGAAAGCTTTTCCACTCTGTCTGGCAAGGAAAACCTGCGGGAGCACAGAAAACATCTCCCATCGTGTTCTGGACGTTGCACGGAGGTCTGCCAAGTGTTTGGCATGAAGGAAAGAAAAGTTGTCCAAAACAGCTTCCAATCGAATATTCATGTGATTGGAAACATCAGGAAAGTGGTAAGGTACTGTTTTCTATCAGTTGGAAAGTTGTGCACGCAATCCCAGTGTTGTACAGCTTCCTTCTTCACCTTTCTGATGCTGCCGCTCTCTCTGGCTCCCGGAGCCGAAGAAGCGGCTTCTTCGCGCAAAGACGATTGTACCGCTCACAGTGCTCTCTTAGCGCCGCTTCTGCCGAAAGAAGCCCGGGAGCGGCTCTTAGCTCCGGAGAGCATCGTACCTTCGTCTTTAGCGTCTTTTGTGGTCTACATCCTAGCAGAAAGCTTTTCCACTCTGTCTGGCAAGGAAAACCTGCGGGAGCACAGAAAACATCTCCCATCGTGTTCTGGACGCTGCACGGAGGTCTGCCAAGTGTTTGGCATGAAGGAAAGAAAAGTTGTCCAAAACAGCTTCTTATGAAATATTCATGTGATTGGAAACGTCAGGAAAGTGGTAAGGTACTGTTTTCTATCAGTTGGCAAGCTGCGCACACAATCCCAGTGTTGTACAGCTTCCTTCTTCACTTTTCCGATGCTGCCGCTCTCTCCGGCTCCCGGAGCCGAAGAAGCGGCTTCTTCGCGCAAAGACGATTGTACCGCTCACAGTGCTCTCTTAGCGCCGCTTCTGCCGAAAGAAGCCCGGGAGCGGCTCTTAGCTCCGGACAGCATCGTACCTTCGTCTTTAGCGTCTTTTGTGGTCTACATCCTAGCAGAAAGCTTTTCCACTCTGTCTGGCAAGGAAAACCTGCGGGAGCACAGAAAACATCTCCCATCGTGTTCTGGACGTTGCACGGAGGTCTGCAAAATGTTTGGCATGAAGGAAAGAAAAGTTGTCCAAAACAGCTTCCAATCGAATACTCATGTGATTGGAAACGTCAGGAAAGTGGTAAGGTACTGTTTTCTATCAGTTGGCAAGCTGCGCACACAATCTCAGTGTTGTACAGCTTCCTTCTTCACCTTTCCGATGCTGCCGCTCTCTCTGGCTCCCGGAGCCGAAGAAGCGGCTTCTTCGCGCAAAGACGATTGTATCGCTCACAGTGCTCTCTTAGCGCCGCTTCTGCCGAAAGAAGCCCGGGAGCGGCTCTTAGCTCCGGAGAGCATCGTACCTTCGTCTTTAGCGTCTTTTGTGGTCTACATCCTAGCAGAAAGCTTTTCCACTCTGTCTGGCAAGGAAAACCTGCGGGAGCACAGAAAACATCTCCCATCGTGTTCTGGACGTTGCACGGAGGTCTGCCAAGTGCTTGGCATGAAGGAAAGAAAAGTTGTCCAAAACAGCTTCCAATCGAATATTCATGTGATTGGAAACGTCAGGAAAGTGTAAGGTACTGTTTTCTATCAGTTGGAAAGTTGCGCACACAATCCCAGTGTTGTACAGCTTCCTTCTTCACCTTTCCGATGCTGCCGCTCTCTCCGGCTCCCGGAGCCGAAGAAGCGGCTTCTTCGCGCAAAGACGATTGTACCGCTCACAGTGCTCTCTTAGCGCCGCTTCTGCCGAAAGAAGCCCGGCAGCGGCTCTTAGCTCCGGACAGCATCGTACCTTCGTCTTTAGCGTCTTTTGTGGTCTACATCCTAGCAGAAAGCTTTTCCACTCTGTCTGGCAAGGAAAACCTGCGGGAGCACAGAAAACATCTCCCATCGTGTTCTGGACGGTGCACGGAGGTCTGCCAAGTGTTTGGCATGAAGGAAAGAAAAGTTGTCCTAAACAGCTTCCAATCGAAGATTCATGTGATTGGAAACGTCAGGAAAGTGGTAAGGTACTGTTTTCTATCAGTTGGCAAGCTGCGCACACAATCCCAGTGTTGTACAGCTTCCTTCTTCACCTTTCCGATGCTGCCGCTCTCTCCGGCTCCCGGAGCCGAAGAAGCGGCTTCTTCGCACAAAGACGATTGTACCGCTCACAGTGCTCTCTTAGCGCCGCTTCTGCCGAAAGAAGCCCGGGAGCGGCTCTTAGCTCCGGACAGCATCGTACCTTCGTCTTTAGCGTCTTTTGTGGTCTACATCCTAGCAGAAAGCTTTTCCACTCTGTCTGGCAAGGAAAACCTGCGAGAGCACAGAAAACATCTCGCATCGTGTTCTGGACGTTGCACGGAGGTCTGCCAAGTGTTTGGCATGAAGGAAAGAAAAGTTGTCCAAAACAGCTTCCAATCGAATATTCATGTGATTGGAAACGTCAGGAAAGTGGTAAGGTACTGTTTTCTATCAGTTGGCAAGCTGCGCACACAATCCCAGTGTTGTACAGCTTCCTTCTTCACCTTTCCGATGCTGCCGCTCTCTCCGGCTCCCGGAGCCGAAGAAGCGGCTTCTTCGCGCAAAGACGATTGTACCGCTCACAGTGCTCTCTTAGCGCCGCTTCTGCCGAAAGAAGCCCGGGAGCGGCTCTTAGCTCCGGAGAGCATCGTACCTTCGTCTTTAGCGTCTTTTGTGGTCTACATCCTAGCAGAAAGCTTTTCCACTCTGTCTGGCAAGGAAAACCTGCGGGAGCACAGAAAACATCTCCCATCGTGTTCTGGACGTTGCACGGAGGTCTGCCAAGTGTTTGGCATGAAGGAAAGGAAAGTTGTCCGAAACAGCTTCTTATGGAATATTCATGTGATTTGAAACGTCAGGAAAGTGTAAGGTACTGTTTTCTATCAGTTGGAATGTTGCGCACACAATCCCAGTGTTGTACAGCTTCCTTCTTCACCTTTCCGATGCTGCCGCTCTCTCCGGCTCCCGGAGCCGAAGAAGCGGCTTCTTCGCGCAAAGACGATTGTACCGCTCACAGTGCTCTCTTAGCGCCGCTTCTGCCGAAAGAAGCCCGGGAGCGGCTCTTAGCTCCGGAGAGCATCGTACCTTCGTCTTTAGCGTCTTTTGTGGTCTACATCCTAGCAGAAAGCTTTTCCACTCTGTCTGGCAAGGAAAACCTGCGGGAGCACAGAAAACATCTCCCATCGTGTTCTGGACGTTGCACGGAGGTCTGCCAAGTGTTTGGCATGAAGGAAAGAAAAGTTGTCCAAAACAGCTTCCAATCGAATATTCATGTGATTGGAAACGTCAGGAAAGTGGTAAGGTACTGCTTTCTATCCGTTGGCAAGCTGCGCACACAATCCCAGTGTTGTACAGCTTCCTTCTTCACCTTTCCGATGCTGCCGCTCTCTCCGGCTCCCGGAGCCGAAGAAGCGGCTTCTTCGCGCAAAGACGATTGTACCGCTCACAGTGCTCTCTTAGCGCCGCTTCTGCCGAAAGAAGCCCGGGAGCGGCTCTTAGCTCCGGAGAGCATCGTACCTTCGTCTTTAGCGTCTTTTGTGGTCTACATCCTAGCAGAAAGCTTTTCCACTCTGTCTGGCAAGGAAAACCTGCGGGAGCACAGAAAACATCTCCCATCGTGTTCTGGACGTTGCACGGAGGTCTGCCAAGTGTTTGGCATGAAGGAAAGAAAAGTTGTCCAAAACAGCTTCCAATCGAATATTCATGTGATTGGAAACATCAGGAAAGTGGTAAGGTACTGTTTTCTATCAGTTGGAAAGTTGTGCACGCAATCCCAGTGTTGTACAGCTTCCTTCTTCACCTTTCTGATGCTGCCGCTCTCTCTGGCTCCCGGAGCCGAAGAAGCGGCTTCTTCGCGCAAAGACGATTGTACCGCTCACAGTGCTCTCTTAGCGCCGCTTCTGCCGAAAGAAGCCCGGGAGCGGCTCTTAGCTCCGGAGAGCATCGTACCTTCGTCTTTAGCGTCTTTTGTGGTCTACATCCTAGCAGAAAGCTTTTCCACTCTGTCTGGCAAGGAAAACCTGCGGGAGCACAGAAAACATCTCCCATCGTGTTCTGGACGCTGCACGGAGGTCTGCCAAGTGTTTGGCATGAAGGAAAGAAAAGTTGTCCAAAACAGCTTCCAATCGCAGATTCATGTGATTGGAAACGTCAGGAAAGTGGTAAGGTACTGTTTTCTATCAGTTGGCAAGCTGCGCACACAATCCCAGTGTTGTACAGCTTCCTTCTTCACTTTTCCGATGCTGCCGCTCTCTCCGGCTCCCGGAGCCGAAGAAGCGGCTTCTTCGCGCAAAGACGATTGTACCGCTCACAGTGCTCTCTTAGCGCCGCTTCTGCCGAAAGAAGCCCGGGAGCGGCTCTTAGCTCCGGAGAGCATCGTACCTTCGTCTTTAGCGTCTTTTGTGGTCTACATCCTAGCAGAAAGCTTTTCCACTCTGTCTGGCAAGGAAAACCTGCGAGAGCACAGAAAAAATCTCGCATCGTGTTCTGGACATTGCACGGAGGTCTGCCAAGTGTTTGGCATGAAGGAAAGAAAAGTTGTCCAAAACAGCTTCCAATCGAATATTCATGTGATTGGAAACGTCAGGAAAGTGGTAAGGTACTGTTTTCTATCAGTTGGCAAGCTGCGCACACAATCCCAGTGTTGTACAGCTTCCTTCTTCACCTTTCCGATGCTGCCGCTCTCTCCGGCTCCCGGAGCCGAAGAAGCGGCTTCTTCGCGCAAAGACGATTGTACCGCTCACAGTGCTCTCTTAGCGCCGCTTCTGCCGAAAGAAGCCCGGGAGCGGCTCTTAGCTCCGGAGAGCATCGTACCTTCGTCTTTAGCCTCTTTTGTGGTCTACATCCTAGCAGAAAGCTTTTCCACTCTGTCTGGCAAGGAAAACCTGCGGGAGCACAGAAAACATCTCCCATCGTGTTCTGGACGTTGCACGGAGGTCTGCCAAGTGTTTGGCATGAAGGAAAGAAAAGTTGTCCAAAACAGCTTCCAATCGAATATTCATGTGATTGGAAACGTCAGGAAAGTGGTAAGGTACTGTTTTCTATCAGTTGGCAAGCTGCGCACACAATCCCAGTGTTGTACAGCTTCCTTCTTCACCTTTCCGATGCTGCCGCTCTCTCCGGCTCCCGGAGCCGAAGAAGCGGCTTCTTCGCGCAAAGACGATTGTACCGCTCACAGTGCTCTCTTAGCGCCGCTTCTGCCGAAAGAAGCCCGGCAGCGGCTCTTAGCTCCGGAGAGCATCGTACCTTCGTCTTTAGCGTCTTTTGTGGTCTACATCCTAGCAGAAAGCTTTTCCACTCTGTCTGGCAAGGAAAACCTGCGGGAGCACAGAAAACATCTCCCATCGTGTTCTGGACGTTGCACGGAGGTCTGCCAAGTGCTTGGCATGAAGGAAAGAAAAGTTGTCCAAAACAGCTTCCAATCGAATATTCATGTGATTGGAAACGTCAGGAAAGTGGTAAGGTACTGTTTTCTATCAGTTGGCAAGTTGCGCACACAATCCCAGTGTTGTACAGCTTCCTTCTTCACCTTTCCGATGCTGCCGCTCTCTCCGGCTCCCGGAGCCGAAGATGCGGCTTCTTCGCGCAAAGACGATTGTACCGCTCACAGTGCTCTCTTAGCGCCGCTTCTGCCGAAAGAAGCCCGGGAGCGGCTCTTAGCTCCGGAGAGCATCGTACCTTCGTCTTTAATGTCTTTTGTGGTCTACATCCTAGCAGAAAGCTTTTCCACTCTGTCTGGCAAGGAAAACCTGCGAGAGCACAGAAAACATCTCCCATCGTGTTCTGGACGGTGCACGGAGGTCTGCCAAGTGCTTGGCATGAAGGAAAGAAAAGTTGTCCTAAACAGCTTCCAATCGAATATTCATGTGATTGGAAACGTCAGGAAAGTGGTAAGGTACTGTTTTCTATCAGTTGGCAAGCTGCGCACACAATCCCAGTGTTGTACAGCTTCCTTCTTCACCTTTCCGATGCTGCCGCTCTCTCCGGCTCCCGGAGCCGAAGAAGCGGCTTCTTCGCACAAAGACGATTGTACCGCTCACAGTGCTCTCTTAGCGCCGCTTCTGCCGAAAGAAGCCCGGGAGCGGCTCTTAGCTCCGGAGAGCATCGTACCTTCGTCTTTAGCGTCTTTTGTGGTCTACATCCTAGCAGAAAGCTTTTCCACTCTGTCTGGCAAGGAAAACCTGCGGGAGCACAGAAAACATCTCCCATCGTGTTCTGGACGTTGCACGGAGGTCTGCCAAGTGTTTGGCATGAAGGAAAGAAAAGTTGTCCAAAACAGCTTCCAATCGAATATTCATGTGATTGGAAACGTCAGGAAAGTGGTAAGGTACTGCTTTCTATCCGTTGGCAAGCTGCGCACACAATCCCAGTGTTGTACAGCTTCCTTCTTCACCTTTCCGATGCTGCCGCTCTCTCCGGCTCCCGGAGCCGAAGAAGCGGCTTCTTCGCGCAAAGACGATTGTACCGCTCACAGTGCTCTCTTAGCGCCGCTTCTGCCGAAAGAAGCCCGGGAGCGGCTCTTAGCTCCGGAGAGCATCGTACCTTCGTCTTTAGCGTCTTTTGTGGTCTACATCCTAGCAGAAAGCTTTTCCACTCTGTCTGGCAAGGAAAACCTGCGGGAGCACAGAAAACATCTCCCATCGTGTTCTGGACGTTGCACGGAGGTCTGCCAAGTGTTTGGCATGAAGGAAAGAAAAGTTGTCCAAAACAGCTTCCAATCGAATATTCATGTGATTGGAAACATCAGGAAAGTGGTAAGGTACTGTTTTCTATCAGTTGGAAAGTTGTGCACGCAATCCCAGTGTTGTACAGCTTCCTTCTTCACCTTTCCGATGCTGCCGCTCTCTCTGGCTCCCGGAGCCGAAGAAGCGGCTTCTTCGCGCAAAGACGATTGTACCGCTCACAGTGCTCTCTTAGCGCCGCTTCTGCCGAAAGAAGCCCGGGAGCGGCTCTTAGCTCCGGAGAGCATCGTACCTTCGTCTTTAGCGTCTTTTGTGGTCTACATCCTAGCAGAAAGCTTTTCCACTCTGTCTGGCAAGGAAAACCTGCGGGAGCACAGAAAACATCTCCCATCGTGTTCTGGACGCTGCACGGAGGTCTGCCAAGTGTTTGGCATGAAGGAAAGAAAAGTTGTCCAAAACAGCTTCTTATGAAATATTCATGTGATTGGAAACGTCAGGAAAGTGGTAAGGTACTGTTTTCTATCCGTTGGCAAGTTGCGCACACAATCCCAGTGTTGTACAGCTTCCTTCTTCACCTTTCCGATGCTGCCGCTCTCTCCGGCTCCCGGAGCCGAAGAAGCGGCTTCTTCGCGCAAAGACGATTGTACCGCTCACAGTGCTCTCTTAGCGCCGCTTCTGCCGAAAGAAGCCCGGCAGCGGCTCTTAGCTCCGGAGAGCATCGTACCTTCGTCTTTAGCGTCTTTTGTGGTCTACATCCTAGCAGAAAGCTTTTCCACTCTGTCTGGCAAGGAAAACCTGCGGGAGCACAGAAAACATCTCCCATCGTGTTCTGGACGTTGCACGGAGGTCTGCCAAGTGTTTGGCATGAAGGAAAGGAAAGTTGTCCGAAGCAGCTTCTTATGGAATATTCATGTGATTTGAAACGTCAGGAAAGTGTAAGGTACTGTTTTCTATCAGTTGGAAATTTGCGCACACAATCCCAGTGTTGTACAGCTTCCTTCTTCACCTTTCCGATGCTGCCGCTCTCTCCGGCTCCCGGAGCCGAAGAAGCGGCTTCTTCGCGCAAAGACGACTGTACCGCTCACAGTGCTCTCTTAGCGCCGCTTCTGCCGAAAGAAGCCCGGGAGCGGCTCTTAGCTCCGGAGAGCATCGTACCTTCGTCTTTAGCGTCTTTTGTGGTCTACATCCTAGCAGAAAGCTTTTCCACTCTGTCTGGCAAGGAAAACCTGCGGGAGAACAGAAAACATCTCCCATCGTGTTCTGGACGGTGCACGGAGGTCTGCCAAGTGTTTGGCATAAAGGAAAGAAAAGTTGTCCGAAACAGCTTCTTAAGGAATATTCATGTGATTTGAAACGTCAGGAAAGTGTAAGGTACTGTTTTCTATCAGTTGGAATGTTGCGCACACAATCCCAGTGTTGTACAGCTTCCTTCTTCACCTTTCCGATGCTGCCGCTCTCTCCGGCTCCCGGAGCCGAAGAAGCGGCTTCTTCGCGCAAAGACGATTGTACCGCTCACAGTGCTCTCTTAGCGCCGCTTCTGCCGAAAGAAGCCCGGGAGCGGCTCTTAGCTCCGGAGAGCATCGTACCTTCGTCTTTAGCGTCTTTTGTGGTCTACATCCTAGCAGAAAGCTTTTCCACTCTGTCTGGCAAGGAAAACCTGCGGGAGCACAGAAAACATCTCCCATCGTGTTCTGGACGTTGCACGGAGGTCTGCCAAGTGTTTGGCATGAAGGAAAGAAAAGTTGTCCAAAACAGCTTCCAATCGAATATTCATGTGATTGGAAACGTCAGGAAAGTGGTAAGGTACTGCTTTCTATCCGTTGGCAAGCTGCGCACACAATCCCAGTGTTGTACAGCTTCCTTCTTCACCTTTCCGATGCTGCCGCTCTCTCCGGCTCCCGGAGCCGAAGAAGCGGCTTCTTCGCGCAAAGACGATTGTACCGCTCACAGTGCTCTCTTAGCGCCGCTTCTGCCGAAAGAAGCCCGGGAGCGGCTCTTAGCTCCGGAGAGCATCGTACCTTCGTCTTTAGCGTCTTTTGTGGTCTACATCCTAGCAGAAAGCTTTTCCACTCTGTCTGGCAAGGAAAACCTGCGGGAGCACAGAAAACATCTCCCATCGTGTTCTGGACGTTGCACGGAGGTCTGCCAAGTGTTTGGCATGAAGGAAAGAAAAGTTGTCCAAAACAGCTTCCAATCGAATATTCATGTGATTGGAAACATCAGGAAAGTGGTAAGGTACTGTTTTCTATCAGTTGGAAAGTTGTGCACGCAATCCCAGTGTTGTACAGCTTCCTTCTTCACCTTTCTGATGCTGCCGCTCTCTCTGGCTCCCGGAGCCGAAGAAGCGGCTTCTTCGCGCAAAGACGATTGTACCGCTCACAGTGCTCTCTTAGCGCCGCTTCTGCCGAAAGAAGCCCGGGAGCGGCTCTTAGCTCCGGAGAGCATCGTACCTTCGTCTTTAGCGTCTTTTGTGGTCTACATCCTAGCAGAAAGCTTTTCCACTCTGTCTGGCAAGGAAAACCTGCGGGAGCACAGAAAACATCTCCCATCGTGTTCTGGACGCTGCACGGAGGTCTGCCAAGTGTTTGGCATGAAGGAAAGAAAAGTTGTCCAAAACAGCTTCTTATGAAATATTCATGTGATTGGAAACGTCAGGAAAGTGGTAAGGTACTGTTTTCTATCAGTTGGCAAGCTGCGCACACAATCCCAGTGTTGTACAGCTTCCTTCTTCACTTTTCCGATGCTGCCGCTCTCTCCGGCTCCCGGAGCCGAAGAAGCGGCTTCTTCGCGCAAAGACGATTGTACCGCTCACAGTGCTCTCTTAGCGCCGCTTCTGCCGAAAGAAGCCCGGGAGCGGCTCTTAGCTCCGGACAGCATCGTACCTTCGTCTTTAGCGTCTTTTGTGGTCTACATCCTAGCAGAAAGCTTTTCCACTCTGTCTGGCAAGGAAAACCTGCGGGAGCACAGAAAACATCTCCCATCGTGTTCTGGACGTTGCACGGAGGTCTGCAAAATGTTTGGCATGAAGGAAAGAAAAGTTGTCCAAAACAGCTTCCAATCGAATACTCATGTGATTGGAAACGTCAGGAAAGTGGTAAGGTACTGTTTTCTATCAGTTGGCAAGCTGCGCACACAATCTCAGTGTTGTACAGCTTCCTTCTTCACCTTTCCGATGCTGCCGCTCTCTCTGGCTCCCGGAGCCGAAGAAGCGGCTTCTTCGCGCAAAGACGATTGTATCGCTCACAGTGCTCTCTTAGCGCCGCTTCTGCCGAAAGAAGCCCGGGAGCGGCTCTTAGCTCCGGAGAGCATCGTACCTTCGTCTTTAGCGTCTTTTGTGGTCTACATCCTAGCAGAAAGCTTTTCCACTCTGTCTGGCAAGGAAAACCTGCGGGAGCACAGAAAACATCTCCCATCGTGTTCTGGACGTTGCACGGAGGTCTGCCAAGTGCTTGGCATGAAGGAAAGAAAAGTTGTCCAAAACAGCTTCCAATCGAATATTCATGTGATTGGAAACGTCAGGAAAGTGTAAGGTACTGTTTTCTATCAGTTGGAAAGTTGCGCACACAATCCCAGTGTTGTACAGCTTCCTTCTTCACCTTTCCGATGCTGCCGCTCTCTCCGGCTCCCGGAGCCGAAGAAGCGGCTTCTTCGCGCAAAGACGATTGTACCGCTCACAGTGCTCTCTTAGCGCCGCTTCTGCCGAAAGAAGCCCGGCAGCGGCTCTTAGCTCCGGACAGCATCGTACCTTCGTCTTTAGCGTCTTTTGTGGTCTACATCCTAGCAGAAAGCTTTTCCACTCTGTCTGGCAAGGAAAACCTGCGGGAGCACAGAAAACATCTCCCATCGTGTTCTGGACGCTGCACGGAGGTCTGCCAAGTGTTTGGCATGAAGGAAAGAAAAGTTGTCCAAAACAGCTTCTTATGAAATATTCATGTGATTGGAAACGTCAGGAAAGTGGTAAGGTACTGTTTTCTATCCGTTGGCAAGTTGCGCACACAATCCCAGTGTTGTACAGCTTCCTTCTTCACCTTTCCGATGCTGCCGCTCTCTCCGGCTCCCGGAGCCGAAGAAGCGGCTTCTTCGCGCAAAGACGATTGTACCGCTCACAGTGCTCTCTTAGCGCCGCTTCTGCCGAAAGAAGCCCGGCAGCGGCTCTTAGCTCCGGAGAGCATCGTACCTTCGTCTTTAGCGTCTTTTGTGGTCTACATCCTAGCAGAAAGCTTTTCCACTCTGTCTGGCAAGGAAAACCTGCGGGAGCACAGAAAACATCTCCCATCGTGTTCTGGACGTTGCACGGAGGTCTGCCAAGTGTTTGGCATGAAGGAAAGGAAAGTTGTCCGAAGCAGCTTCTTATGGAATATTCATGTGATTTGAAACGTCAGGAAAGTGTAAGGTACTGTTTTCTATCAGTTGGAAATTTGCGCACACAATCCCAGTGTTGTACAGCTTCCTTCTTCACCTTTCCGATGCTGCCGCTCTCTCCGGCTCCCGGAGCCGAAGAAGCGGCTTCTTCGCGCAAAGACGACTGTACCGCTCACAGTGCTCTCTTAGCGCCGCTTCTGCCGAAAGAAGCCCGGGAGCGGCTCTTAGCTCCGGAGAGCATCGTACCTTCGTCTTTAGCGTCTTTTGTGGTCTACATCCTAGCAGAAAGCTTTTCCACTCTGTCTGGCAAGGAAAACCTGCGGGAGAACAGAAAACATCTCCCATCGTGTTCTGGACGGTGCACGGAGGTCTGCCAAGTGTTTGGCATAAAGGAAAGAAAAGTTGTCCGAAACAGCTTCTTAAGGAATATTCATGTGATTTGAAACGTCAGGAAAGTGTAAGGTACTGTTTTCTATCAGTTGGAATGTTGCGCACACAATCCCAGTGTTGTACAGCTTCCTTCTTCACCTTTCCGATGCTGCCGCTCTCTCCGGCTCCCGGAGCCGAAGAAGCGGCTTCTTCGCGCAAAGACGATTGTACCGCTCACAGTGCTCTCTTAGCGCCGCTTCTGCCGAAAGAAGCCCGGGAGCGGCTCTTAGCTCCGGAGAGCATCGTACCTTCGTCTTTAGCGTCTTTTGTGGTCTACATCCTAGCAGAAAGCTTTTCCACTCTGTCTGGCAAGGAAAACCTGCGGGAGCACAGAAAACATCTCCCATCGTGTTCTGGACGTTGCACGGAGGTCTGCCAAGTGTTTGGCATGAAGGAAAGAAAAGTTGTCCAAAACAGCTTCCAATCGAATATTCATGTGATTGGAAACGTCAGGAAAGTGGTAAGGTACTGCTTTCTATCCGTTGGCAAGCTGCGCACACAATCCCAGTGTTGTACAGCTTCCTTCTTCACCTTTCCGATGCTGCCGCTCTCTCCGGCTCCCGGAGCCGAAGAAGCGGCTTCTTCGCGCAAAGACGATTGTACCGCTCACAGTGCTCTCTTAGCGCCGCTTCTGCCGAAAGAAGCCCGGGAGCGGCTCTTAGCTCCGGAGAGCATCGTACCTTCGTCTTTAGCGTCTTTTGTGGTCTACATCCTAGCAGAAAGCTTTTCCACTCTGTCTGGCAAGGAAAACCTGCGGGAGCACAGAAAACATCTCCCATCGTGTTCTGGACGTTGCACGGAGGTCTGCCAAGTGTTTGGCATGAAGGAAAGAAAAGTTGTCCAAAACAGCTTCCAATCGAATATTCATGTGATTGGAAACATCAGGAAAGTGGTAAGGTACTGTTTTCTATCAGTTGGAAAGTTGTGCACGCAATCCCAGTGTTGTACAGCTTCCTTCTTCACCTTTCTGATGCTGCCGCTCTCTCTGGCTCCCGGAGCCGAAGAAGCGGCTTCTTCGCGCAAAGACGATTGTACCGCTCACAGTGCTCTCTTAGCGCCGCTTCTGCCGAAAGAAGCCCGGGAGCGGCTCTTAGCTCCGGAGAGCATCGTACCTTCGTCTTTAGCGTCTTTTGTGGTCTACATCCTAGCAGAAAGCTTTTCCACTCTGTCTGGCAAGGAAAACCTGCGGGAGCACAGAAAACATCTCCCATCGTGTTCTGGACGCTGCACGGAGGTCTGCCAAGTGTTTGGCATGAAGGAAAGAAAAGTTGTCCAAAACAGCTTCTTATGAAATATTCATGTGATTGGAAACGTCAGGAAAGTGGTAAGGTACTGTTTTCTATCAGTTGGCAAGCTGCGCACACAATCCCAGTGTTGTACAGCTTCCTTCTTCACTTTTCCGATGCTGCCGCTCTCTCCGGCTCCCGGAGCCGAAGAAGCGGCTTCTTCGCGCAAAGACGATTGTACCGCTCACAGTGCTCTCTTAGCGCCGCTTCTGCCGAAAGAAGCCCGGGAGCGGCTCTTAGCTCCGGACAGCATCGTACCTTCGTCTTTAGCGTCTTTTGTGGTCTACATCCTAGCAGAAAGCTTTTCCACTCTGTCTGGCAAGGAAAACCTGCGGGAGCACAGAAAACATCTCCCATCGTGTTCTGGACGTTGCACGGAGGTCTGCAAAATGTTTGGCATGAAGGAAAGAAAAGTTGTCCAAAACAGCTTCCAATCGAATACTCATGTGATTGGAAACGTCAGGAAAGTGGTAAGGTACTGTTTTCTATCAGTTGGCAAGCTGCGCACACAATCTCAGTGTTGTACAGCTTCCTTCTTCACCTTTCCGATGCTGCCGCTCTCTCTGGCTCCCGGAGCCGAAGAAGCGGCTTCTTCGCGCAAAGACGATTGTATCGCTCACAGTGCTCTCTTAGCGCCGCTTCTGCCGAAAGAAGCCCGGGAGCGGCTCTTAGCTCCGGAGAGCATCGTACCTTCGTCTTTAGCGTCTTTTGTGGTCTACATCCTAGCAGAAAGCTTTTCCACTCTGTCTGGCAAGGAAAACCTGCGGGAGCACAGAAAACATCTCCCATCGTGTTCTGGACGTTGCACGGAGGTCTGCCAAGTGCTTGGCATGAAGGAAAGAAAAGTTGTCCAAAACAGCTTCCAATCGAATATTCATGTGATTGGAAACGTCAGGAAAGTGTAAGGTACTGTTTTCTATCAGTTGGAAAGTTGCGCACACAATCCCAGTGTTGTACAGCTTCCTTCTTCACCTTTCCGATGCTGCCGCTCTCTCCGGCTCCCGGAGCCGAAGAAGCGGCTTCTTCGCGCAAAGACGATTGTACCGCTCACAGTGCTCTCTTAGCGCCGCTTCTGCCGAAAGAAGCCCGGCAGCGGCTCTTAGCTCCGGACAGCATCGTACCTTCGTCTTTAGCGTCTTTTGTGGTCTACATCCTAGCAGAAAGCTTTTCCACTCTGTCTGGCAAGGAAAACCTGCGGGAGCACAGAAAACATCTCCCATCGTGTTCTGGACGGTGCACGGAGGTCTGCCAAGTGTTTGGCATGAAGGAAAGAAAAGTTGTCCTAAACAGCTTCCAATCGAAGATTCATGTGATTGGAAACGTCAGGAAAGTGGTAAGGTACTGTTTTCTATCAGTTGGCAAGCTGCGCACACAATCCCAGTGTTGTACAGCTTCCTTCTTCACCTTTCCGATGCTGCCGCTCTCTCCGGCTCCCGGAGCCGAAGAAGCGGCTTCTTCGCACAAAGACGATTGTACCGCTCACAGTGCTCTCTTAGCGCCGCTTCTGCCGAAAGAAGCCCGGGAGCGGCTCTTAGCTCCGGACAGCATCGTACCTTCGTCTTTAGCGTCTTTTGTGGTCTACATCCTAGCAGAAAGCTTTTCCACTCTGTCTGGCAAGGAAAACCTGCGAGAGCACAGAAAACATCTCGCATCGTGTTCTGGACGTTGCACGGAGGTCTGCCAAGTGTTTGGCATGAAGGAAAGAAAAGTTGTCCAAAACAGCTTCCAATCGAATATTCATGTGATTGGAAACGTCAGGAAAGTGGTAAGGTACTGTTTTCTATCAGTTGGCAAGCTGCGCACACAATCCCAGTGTTGTACAGCTTCCTTCTTCACCTTTCCGATGCTGCCGCTCTCTCCGGCTCCCGGAGCCGAAGAAGCGGCTTCTTCGCGCAAAGACGATTGTACCGCTCACAGTGCTCTCTTAGCGCCGCTTCTGCCGAAAGAAGCCCGGGAGCGGCTCTTAGCTCCGGAGAGCATCGTACCTTCGTCTTTAGCGTCTTTTGTGGTCTACATCCTAGCAGAAAGCTTTTCCACTCTGTCTGGCAAGGAAAACCTGCGGGAGCACAGAAAACATCTCCCATCGTGTTCTGGACGTTGCACGGAGGTCTGCCAAGTGTTTGGCATGAAGGAAAGGAAAGTTGTCCGAAACAGCTTCTTATGGAATATTCATGTGATTTGAAACGTCAGGAAAGTGTAAGGTACTGTTTTCTATCAGTTGGAATGTTGCGCACACAATCCCAGTGTTGTACAGCTTCCTTCTTCACCTTTCCGATGCTGCCGCTCTCTCCGGCTCCCGGAGCCGAAGAAGCGGCTTCTTCGCGCAAAGACGATTGTACCGCTCACAGTGCTCTCTTAGCGCCGCTTCTGCCGAAAGAAGCCCGGGAGCGGCTCTTAGCTCCGGAGAGCATCGTACCTTCGTCTTTAGCGTCTTTTGTGGTCTACATCCTAGCAGAAAGCTTTTCCACTCTGTCTGGCAAGGAAAACCTGCGGGAGCACAGAAAACATCTCCCATCGTGTTCTGGACGTTGCACGGAGGTCTGCCAAGTGTTTGGCATGAAGGAAAGAAAAGTTGTCCAAAACAGCTTCCAATCGAATATTCATGTGATTGGAAACGTCAGGAAAGTGGTAAGGTACTGCTTTCTATCCGTTGGCAAGCTGCGCACACAATCCCAGTGTTGTACAGCTTCCTTCTTCACCTTTCCGATGCTGCCGCTCTCTCCGGCTCCCGGAGCCGAAGAAGCGGCTTCTTCGCGCAAAGACGATTGTACCGCTCACAGTGCTCTCTTAGCGCCGCTTCTGCCGAAAGAAGCCCGGCAGCGGCTCTTAGCTCCGGAGAGCATCGTACCTTCGTCTTTAGCGTCTTTTGTGGTCTACATCCTAGCAGAAAGCTTTTCCACTCTGTCTGGCAAGGAAAACCTGCGGGAGCACAGAAAACATCTCCCATCGTCTTCTGGACGTTGCACGGAGGTCTGCCAAGTGTTTGGCATGAAGGAAAGAAAAGTTGTCCAAAACAGCTTCCAATCGAATATTCATGTGATTGGAAACATCAGGAAAGTGGTAAGGTACTGTTTTCTATCAGTTGGAAAGTTGTGCACGCAATCCCAGTGTTGTACAGCTTCCTTCTTCACCTTTCTGATGCTGCCGCTCTCTCTGGCTCCCGGAGCCGAAGAAGCGGCTTCTTCGCGCAAAGACGATTGTACCGCTCACAGTGCTCTCTTAGCGCCGCTTCTGCCGAAAGAAGCCCGGGAGCGGCTCTTAGCTCCGGAGAGCATCGTACCTTCGTCTTTAGCGTCTTTTGTGGTCTACATCCTAGCAGAAAGCTTTTCCACTCTGTCTGGCAAGGAAAACCTGCGGGAGCACAGAAAACATCTCCCATCGTGTTCTGGACGCTGCACGGAGGTCTGCCAAGTGTTTGGCATGAAGGAAAGAAAAGTTGTCCTAAACAGCTTCCAATCGCAGATTCATGTGATTGGAAACGTCAGGAAAGTGGTAAGGTACTGTTTTCTATCAGTTGGCAAGCTGCGCACACAATCCCAGTGTTGTACAGCTTCCTTCTTCACTTTTCCGATGCTGCCGCTCTCTCCGGCTCCCGGAGCCGAAGAAGCGGCTTCTTCGCGCAAAGACGATTGTACCGCTCACAGTGCTCTCTTAGCGCCGCTTCTGCCGAAAGAAGCCCGGGAGCGGCTCTTAGCTCCGGAGAGCATCGTACCTTCGTCTTTAGCGTCTTTTGTGGTCTACATCCTAGCAGAAAGCTTTTCCACTCTGTCTGGCAAGGAAAACCTGCGAGAGCACAGAAAACATCTCGCATCGTGTTCTGGACATTGCACGGAGGTCTGCCAAGTGTTTGGCATGAAGGAAAGAAAAGTTGTCCAAAACAGCTTCCAATCGAATATTCATGTGATTGGAAACGTCAGGAAAGTGGTAAGGTACTGTTTTCTATCAGTTGGCAAGCTGCGCACACAATCCCAGTGTTGTACAGCTTCCTTCTTCACCTTTCCGATGCTGCCGCTCTCTCCGGCTCCCGGAGCCGAAGAAGCGGCTTCTTCGCGCAAAGACGATTGTACCGCTCACAGTGCTCTCTTAGCGCCGCTTCTGCCGAAAGAAGCCCGGGAGCGGCTCTTAGCTCCGGAGAGCATCGTACCTTCGTCTTTAGCCTCTTTTGTGGTCTACATCCTAGCAGAAAGCTTTTCCACTCTGTCTGGCAAGGAAAACCTGCGGGAGCACAGAAAACATCTCCCATCGTGTTCTGGACGTTGCACGGAGGTCTGCCAAGTGTTTGGCATGAAGGAAAGAAAAGTTGTCCAAAACAGCTTCCAATCGAATATTCATGTGATTGGAAACGTCAGGAAAGTGGTAAGGTACTGTTTTCTATCAGTTGGCAAGCTGCGCACACAATCCCAGTGTTGTACAGCTTCCTTCTTCACCTTTCCGATGCTGCCGCTCTCTCCGGCTCCCGGAGCCGAAGAAGCGGCTTCTTCGCGCAAAGACGATTGTACCGCTCACAGTGCTCTCTTAGCGCCGCTTCTGCCGAAAGAAGCCCGGCAGCGGCTCTTAGCTCCGGAGAGCATCGTACCTTCGTCTTTAGCGTCTTTTGTGGTCTACATCCTAGCAGAAAGCTTTTCCACTCTGTCTGGCAAGGAAAACCTGCGGGAGCACAGAAAACATCTCCCATCGTGTTCTGGACGTTGCACGGAGGTCTGCCAAGTGCTTGGCATGAAGGAAAGAAAAGTTGTCCAAAACAGCTTCCAATCGAATATTCATGTGATTGGAAACGTCAGGAAAGTGGTAAGGTACTGTTTTCTATCAGTTGGCAAGTTGCGCACACAATCCCAGTGTTGTACAGCTTCCTTCTTCACCTTTCCGATGCTGCCGCTCTCTCCGGCTCCCGGAGCCGAAGATGCGGCTTCTTCGCGCAAAGACGATTGTACCGCTCACAGTGCTCTCTTAGCGCCGCTTCTGCCGAAAGAAGCCCGGGAGCGGCTCTTAGCTCCGGAGAGCATCGTACCTTCGTCTTTAATGTCTTTTGTGGTCTACATCCTAGCAGAAAGCTTTTCCACTCTGTCTGGCAAGGAAAACCTGCGAGAGCACAGAAAACATCTCCCATCGTGTTCTGGACGGTGCACGGAGGTCTGCCAAGTGCTTGGCATGAAGGAAAGAAAAGTTGTCCTAAACAGCTTCCAATCGAATATTCATGTGATTGGAAACGTCAGGAAAGTGGTAAGGTACTGTTTTCTATCAGTTGGCAAGCTGCGCACACAATCCCAGTGTTGTACAGCTTCCTTCTTCACCTTTCCGATGCTGCCGCTCTCTCCGGCTCCCGGAGCCGAAGAAGCGGCTTCTTCGCACAAAGACGATTGTACCGCTCACAGTGCTCTCTTAGCGCCGCTTCTGCCGAAAGAAGCCCGGGAGCGGCTCTTAGCTCCGGAGAGCATCGTACCTTCGTCTTTAGCGTCTTTTGTGGTCTACATCCTAGCAGAAAGCTTTTCCACTCTGTCTGGCAAGGAAAACCTGCGGGAGCACAGAAAACATCTCCCATCGTGTTCTGGACGTTGCACGGAGGTCTGCCAAGTGTTTGGCATGAAGGAAAGAAAAGTTGTCCAAAACAGCTTCCAATCGAATATTCATGTGATTGGAAACGTCAGGAAAGTGGTAAGGTACTGCTTTCTATCCGTTGGCAAGCTGCGCACACAATCCCAGTGTTGTACAGCTTCCTTCTTCACCTTTCCGATGCTGCCGCTCTCTCCGGCTCCCGGAGCCGAAGAAGCGGCTTCTTCGCGCAAAGACGATTGTACCGCTCACAGTGCTCTCTTAGCGCCGCTTCTGCCGAAAGAAGCCCGGGAGCGGCTCTTAGCTCCGGAGAGCATCGTACCTTCGTCTTTAGCGTCTTTTGTGGTCTACATCCTAGCAGAAAGCTTTTCCACTCTGTCTGGCAAGGAAAACCTGCGGGAGCACAGAAAACATCTCCCATCGTGTTCTGGACGTTGCACGGAGGTCTGCCAAGTGTTTGGCATGAAGGAAAGAAAAGTTGTCCAAAACAGCTTCCAATCGAATATTCATGTGATTGGAAACATCAGGAAAGTGGTAAGGTACTGTTTTCTATCAGTTGGAAAGTTGTGCACGCAATCCCAGTGTTGTACAGCTTCCTTCTTCACCTTTCCGATGCTGCCGCTCTCTCTGGCTCCCGGAGCCGAAGAAGCGGCTTCTTCGCGCAAAGACGATTGTACCGCTCACAGTGCTCTCTTAGCGCCGCTTCTGCCGAAAGAAGCCCGGGAGCGGCTCTTAGCTCCGGAGAGCATCGTACCTTCGTCTTTAGCGTCTTTTGTGGTCTACATCCTAGCAGAAAGCTTTTCCACTCTGTCTGGCAAGGAAAACCTGCGGGAGCACAGAAAACATCTCCCATCGTGTTCTGGACGCTGCACGGAGGTCTGCCAAGTGTTTGGCATGAAGGAAAGAAAAGTTGTCCAAAACAGCTTCTTATGAAATATTCATGTGATTGGAAACGTCAGGAAAGTGGTAAGGTACTGTTTTCTATCCGTTGGCAAGTTGCGCACACAATCCCAGTGTTGTACAGCTTCCTTCTTCACCTTTCCGATGCTGCCGCTCTCTCCGGCTCCCGGAGCCGAAGAAGCGGCTTCTTCGCGCAAAGACGATTGTACCGCTCACAGTGCTCTCTTAGCGCCGCTTCTGCCGAAAGAAGCCCGGCAGCGGCTCTTAGCTCCGGAGAGCATCGTACCTTCGTCTTTAGCGTCTTTTGTGGTCTACATCCTAGCAGAAAGCTTTTCCACTCTGTCTGGCAAGGAAAACCTGCGGGAGCACAGAAAACATCTCCCATCGTGTTCTGGACGTTGCACGGAGGTCTGCCAAGTGTTTGGCATGAAGGAAAGGAAAGTTGTCCGAAGCAGCTTCTTATGGAATATTCATGTGATTTGAAACGTCAGGAAAGTGTAAGGTACTGTTTTCTATCAGTTGGAAATTTGCGCACACAATCCCAGTGTTGTACAGCTTCCTTCTTCACCTTTCCGATGCTGCCGCTCTCTCCGGCTCCCGGAGCCGAAGAAGCGGCTTCTTCGCGCAAAGACGACTGTACCGCTCACAGTGCTCTCTTAGCGCCGCTTCTGCCGAAAGAAGCCCGGGAGCGGCTCTTAGCTCCGGAGAGCATCGTACCTTCGTCTTTAGCGTCTTTTGTGGTCTACATCCTAGCAGAAAGCTTTTCCACTCTGTCTGGCAAGGAAAACCTGCGGGAGAACAGAAAACATCTCCCATCGTGTTCTGGACGGTGCACGGAGGTCTGCCAAGTGTTTGGCATAAAGGAAAGAAAAGTTGTCCGAAACAGCTTCTTAAGGAATATTCATGTGATTTGAAACGTCAGGAAAGTGTAAGGTACTGTTTTCTATCAGTTGGAATGTTGCGCACACAATCCCAGTGTTGTACAGCTTCCTTCTTCACCTTTCCGATGCTGCCGCTCTCTCCGGCTCCCGGAGCCGAAGAAGCGGCTTCTTCGCGCAAAGACGATTGTACCGGTCACAGTGCTCTCTTAGCGCCGCTTCTGCCGAAAGAAGCCCGGGAGCGGCTCTTAGCTCCGGAGAGCATCGTACCTTCGTCTTTAGCGTCTTTTGTGGTCTACATCCTAGCAGAAAGCTTTTCCACTCTGTCTGGCAAGGAAAACCTGCGGGAGCACAGAAAACATCTCCCATCGTGTTCTGGACGTTGCACGGAGGTCTGCCAAGTGTTTGGCATGAAGGAAAGAAAAGTTGTCCAAAACAGCTTCCAATCGAATATTCATGTGATTGGAAACGTCAGGAAAGTGGTAAGGTACTGCTTTCTATCCGTTGGCAAGCTGCGCACACAATCCCAGTGTTGTACAGCTTCCTTCTTCACCTTTCCGATGCTGCCGCTCTCTCCGGCTCCCGGAGCCGAAGAAGCGGCTTCTTCGCGCAAAGACGATTGTACCGCTCACAGTGCTCTCTTAGCGCCGCTTCTGCCGAAAGAAGCCCGGGAGCGGCTCTTAGCTCCGGAGAGCATCGTACCTTCGTCTTTAGCGTCTTTTGTGGTCTACATCCTAGCAGAAAGCTTTTCCACTCTGTCTGGCAAGGAAAACCTGCGGGAGCACAGAAAACATCTCCCATCGTGTTCTGGACGTTGCACGGAGGTCTGCCAAGTGTTTGGCATGAAGGAAAGAAAAGTTGTCCAAAACAGCTTCCAATCGAATATTCATGTGATTGGAAACATCAGGAAAGTGGTAAGGTACTGTTTTCTATCAGTTGGAAAGTTGTGCACGCAATCCCAGTGTTGTACAGCTTCCTTCTTCACCTTTCTGATGCTGCCGCTCTCTCTGGCTCCCGGAGCCGAAGAAGCGGCTTCTTCGCGCAAAGACGATTGTACCGCTCACAGTGCTCTCTTAGCGCCGCTTCTGCCGAAAGAAGCCCGGGAGCGGCTCTTAGCTCCGGAGAGCATCGTACCTTCGTCTTTAGCGTCTTTTGTGGTCTACATCCTAGCAGAAAGCTTTTCCACTCTGTCTGGCAAGGAAAACCTGCGGGAGCACAGAAAACATCTCCCATCGTGTTCTGGACGCTGCACGGAGGTCTGCCAAGTGTTTGGCATGAAGGAAAGAAAAGTTGTCCAAAACAGCTTCTTATGAAATATTCATGTGATTGGAAACGTCAGGAAAGTGGTAAGGTACTGTTTTCTATCAGTTGGCAAGCTGCGCACACAATCCCAGTGTTGTACAGCTTCCTTCTTCACTTTTCCGATGCTGCCGCTCTCTCCGGCTCCCGGAGCCGAAGAAGCGGCTTCTTCGCGCAAAGACGATTGTACCGCTCACAGTGCTCTCTTAGCGCCGCTTCTGCCGAAAGAAGCCCGGGAGCGGCTCTTAGCTCCGGACAGCATCGTACCTTCGTCTTTAGCGTCTTTTGTGGTCTACATCCTAGCAGAAAGCTTTTCCACTCTGTCTGGCAAGGAAAACCTGCGGGAGCACAGAAAACATCTCCCATCGTGTTCTGGACGTTGCACGGAGGTCTGCAAAATGTTTGGCATGAAGGAAAGAAAAGTTGTCCAAAACAGCTTCCAATCGAATACTCATGTGATTGGAAACGTCAGGAAAGTGGTAAGGTACTGTTTTCTATCAGTTGGCAAGCTGCGCACACAATCTCAGTGTTGTACAGCTTCCTTCTTCACCTTTCCGATGCTGCCGCTCTCTCTGGCTCCCGGAGCCGAAGAAGCGGCTTCTTCGCGCAAAGACGATTGTATCGCTCACAGTGCTCTCTTAGCGCCGCTTCTGCCGAAAGAAGCCCGGGAGCGGCTCTTAGCTCCGGAGAGCATCGTACCTTCGTCTTTAGCGTCTTTTGTGGTCTACATCCTAGCAGAAAGCTTTTCCACTCTGTCTGGCAAGGAAAACCTGCGGGAGCACAGAAAACATCTCCCATCGTGTTCTGGACGTTGCACGGAGGTCTGCCAAGTGCTTGGCATGAAGGAAAGAAAAGTTGTCCAAAACAGCTTCCAATCGAATATTCATGTGATTGGAAACGTCAGGAAAGTGTAAGGTACTGTTTTCTATCAGTTGGAAAGTTGCGCACACAATCCCAGTGTTGTACAGCTTCCTTCTTCACCTTTCCGATGCTGCCGCTCTCTCCGGCTCCCGGAGCCGAAGAAGCGGCTTCTTCGCGCAAAGACGATTGTACCGCTCACAGTGCTCTCTTAGCGCCGCTTCTGCCGAAAGAAGCCCGGCAGCGGCTCTTAGCTCCGGACAGCATCGTACCTTCGTCTTTAGCGTCTTTTGTGGTCTACATCCTAGCAGAAAGCTTTTCCACTCTGTCTGGCAAGGAAAACCTGCGGGAGCACAGAAAACATCTCCCATCGTGTTCTGGACGGTGCACGGAGGTCTGCCAAGTGTTTGGCATGAAGGAAAGAAAAGTTGTCCTAAACAGCTTCCAATCGAAGATTCATGTGATTGGAAACGTCAGGAAAGTGGTAAGGTACTGTTTTCTATCAGTTGGCAAGCTGCGCACACAATCCCAGTGTTGTACAGCTTCCTTCTTCACCTTTCCGATGCTGCCGCTCTCTCCGGCTCCCGGAGCCGAAGAAGCGGCTTCTTCGCACAAAGACGATTGTACCGCTCACAGTGCTCTCTTAGCGCCGCTTCTGCCGAAAGAAGCCCGGGAGCGGCTCTTAGCTCCGGACAGCATCGTACCTTCGTCTTTAGCGTCTTTTGTGGTCTACATCCTAGCAGAAAGCTTTTCCACTCTGTCTGGCAAGGAAAACCTGCGAGAGCACAGAAAACATCTCGCATCGTGTTCTGGACGTTGCACGGAGGTCTGCCAAGTGTTTGGCATGAAGGAAAGAAAAGTTGTCCAAAACAGCTTCCAATCGAATATTCATGTGATTGGAAACGTCAGGAAAGTGGTAAGGTACTGTTTTCTATCAGTTGGCAAGCTGCGCACACAATCCCAGTGTTGTACAGCTTCCTTCTTCACCTTTCCGATGCTGCCGCTCTCTCCGGCTCCCGGAGCCGAAGAAGCGGCTTCTTCGCGCAAAGACGATTGTACCGCTCACAGTGCTCTCTTAGCGCCGCTTCTGCCGAAAGAAGCCCGGGAGCGGCTCTTAGCTCCGGAGAGCATCGTACCTTCGTCTTTAGCGTCTTTTGTGGTCTACATCCTAGCAGAAAGCTTTTCCACTCTGTCTGGCAAGGAAAACCTGCGGGAGCACAGAAAACATCTCCCATCGTGTTCTGGACGTTGCACGGAGGTCTGCCAAGTGTTTGGCATGAAGGAAAGAAAAGTTGTCCAAAACAGCTTCCAATCGAATATTCATGTGATTGGAAACGTCAGGAAAGTGGTAAGGTACTGTTTTCTATCAGTTGGCAAGCTGCGCACACAATCCCAGTGTTGTACAGCTTCCTTCTTCACCTTTCCGATGCTGCCGCTCTCTCCGGCTCCCGGAGCCGAAGAAGCGGCTTCTTCGCGCAAAGACGATTGTACCGCTCACAGTGCTCTCTTAGCGCCGCTTCTGCCGAAAGAAGCCCGGGAGCGGCTCTTAGCTCCGGAGAGCATCGTACCTTCGTCTTTAGCGTCTTTTGTGGTCTACATCCTAGCAGAAAGCTTTTCCACTCTGTCTGGCAAGGAAAACCTGCGGGAGCACAGAAAACATCTCCCATCGTGTTCTGGACGTTGCACGGAGGTCTGCCAAGTGCTTGGCATGAAGGAAAGAAAAGTTGTCCAAAACAGCTTCCAATCGAATATTCATGTGATTGGAAACGTCAGGAAAGTGGTAAGGTACTGTTTTCTATCAGTTGGCAAGCTGCGCACACAATCCCAGTGTTGTACAGCTTCCTTCTTCACCTTTCCGATGCTGCCGCTCTCTCCGGCTCCCGGAGCCGAAGATGCGGCTTCTTCGCGCAAAGACGATTGTACCGCTCACAGTGCTCTCTTAGCGCCGCTTCTGCCGAAAGAAGCCCGGGAGCGGCTCTTAGCTCCGGAGAGCATCGTACCTTCGTCTTTAATGTCTTTTGTGGTCTACATCCTAGCAGAAAGCTTTTCCACTCTGTCTGGCAAGGAAAACCTGCGGGAGCACAGAAAACATCTCCCATCGTGTTCTGGACGGTGCACGGAGGTCTGCCAAGTGTTTGGCATGAAGGAAAGAAAAGTTGTCCTAAACAGCTTCCAATCGAATATTCATGTGATTGGAAACGTCAGGAAAGTGGTAAGGTACTGTTTTCTATCAGTTGGCAAGCTGCGCACACAATCCCAGTGTTGTACAGCTTCCTTCTTCACCTTTCCGATGCTGCCGCTCTCTCCGGCTCCCGGAGCCGAAGAAGCGGCTTCTTCGCACAAAGACGATTGTACCGCTCACAGTGCTCTCTTAGCGCCGCTTCTGCCGAAAGAAGCCCGGGAGCGGCTCTTAGCTCCGGAGAGCATCGTACCTTCGTCTTTAGCGTCTTTTGTGGTCTACATCCTAGCAGAAAGCTTTTCCACTCTGTCTGGCAAGGAAAACCTGCGGGAGCACAGAAAACATCTCCCATCGTGTTCTGGACGCTGCACGGAGGTCTGCCAATTGTTTGCCATGAAGGAAAGGAAAGTTGTCCAAAACAGCTTCTTATGAAATATTCATGTGATTGGAAACGTCAGGAAAGTGTAAGGTACTGTTTTCTATCAGTTGTAAAGTTGCGCACACAATCCCAGTGTTGTACAGCTTCCTTCTTCACCTTTCCGATGCTGCCGCTCTCTCCGGCTCCCGGAGCCGAAGAAGCGGCTTCTTCGCGCAAAGACGATTGTACCGCTCACAGTGCTCTCTTAGCGCCGCTTCTGCCGAAAGAAGCCCGGGAGCGGCTCTTAGCTCCGGAGAGCATCGTACCTTCGTCTTTAATGTCTTTTGTGGTCTACATCCTAGCAGAAAGCTTTTCCACTCTGTCTGGCAAGGAAAACCTGCGGGAGCACAGAAAACATCTCCCATCGTGTTCTGGACGCTGCACGGAGGTCTGCCAAGTGCTTGGCATGAAGGAAAGAAAAGTTGTCCTAAACAGCTTCCAATCGAAGATTCATGTGATTGGAAACGTCAGGAAAGTGGTAAGGTACTGTTTTCTATCAGTTGGCAAGCTGCGCACACAATCCCAGTGTTGTACAGCTTCCTTCTTCACCTTTCCGATGCTGCCGCTCTCTCCGGCTCCCGGAGCCGAAGAAGCGGCTTGTTCGCGCAAAGACGATTGTACCGCTCACAGTGCTCTCTTAGCGCCGCTTCTGCCGAAAGAAGCCCGGGAGAGGCTCTTAGCTCCGGAGAGCATCGTACCTTCGTCTTTAGCGTCTTTTGTGGTCTACATCCTAGCAGAAAGCTTTTCCACTCTGTCTGGCAAGGAAAACCTGCGGGAGCACAGAAAACATCTCCCATCGTGTTCTGGACGCTGCACGGAGGTCTGCCAAGTGTTTGGCATGAAGGAAAGAAAAGTTGTCCTAAACAGCTTCCAATCGAATATTCATGTGATTGGAAACGTCAGGAAAGTGGTAAGGTACTGTTTTCTATCAGTTGGCAAGCTGCGCACACAATCCCAGTGTTGTACAGCTTCCTTCTTCAACTTTCCGATGCTGCCGCTCTCTCCGGCTCCCGGAGCCGAAGAAGCGGCTTCTTCGCGCAAAGACGATTGTACCGCTCACAGTGCTCTCTTAGCGCCGCTTCTGCCGAAAGAAGCCCGGGAGCGGCTCTTAGCTCCGGAGAGCATCGTACCTTCGTCTTTAGCGTCTTTTGTGGTCTACATCCTAGCAGAAAGCTTTTCCACTCTGTCTGGCAAGGAAAACCTGCGGGAGCACAGAAAACATCTCCCATCGTGTTCTGGACGTTGCACGGAGGTCTGCCAAGTGCTTGGCATGAAGGAAAGAAAAGTTGTCCAAAACAGCTTCCAATCGAATATTCATGTGATTGGAAACGTCAGGAAAGTGGTAAGGTACTGTTTTCTATCCGTTGGCAAGCTGCGCACACAATCCCAGTGTTGTACAGCTTCCTTCTTCACCTTTCCGATGCTGCCGCTCTCTCTGGCTCCCGGAGCCGAAGAAGCGGCTTCTTCGCGCAAAGACGATTGTACCGCTCACAGTGCTCTCTTAGCGCCGCTTCTGCCGAAAGAAGCCCGGGAGCGGCTCTTAGCTCCGGACAGCATCGTACCTTCGTCTTTAGCGTCTTTTGTGGTCTACATCCTAGCAGAAAGCTTTTCCACTCTGTCTGGCAAGGAAAACCTGCGGGAGCACAGAAAACATCTCCCATCGTGTTCTGGACGTTGCACGGAGGTCTGCCAAGTGTTTGGCATAAAGGAAAGAAAAGTTGTCCAAAACAGCTTCCAATCGAATATTCATGTGATTGGAAACGTCAGGAAAGTGGTAAGGTACTGTTTTCTATCCGTTGGCAAGCTGCGCACACAATCCCAGTGTTGTACAGCTTCCTTCTTCACCTTTCCGATGCTGCCGCTCTCTCCGGCTCCCGGAGCCGAAGAAGCGGCTTCTTCGCGCAAAGACGATTGTACCGCTCACAGTGCTCTCTTAGCGCCGCTTCTGCCGAAAGAAGCCCGGGAGCGGCTCTTAGCTCCGGAGAGCATCGTACCTTCGTCTTTAGCGTCTTTTGTGGTCTACATCCCAGCAGAAAGCTTTTCCACTCTGTCTGGCAAGGAAAACCTGCGGGAGCACAGAAAACATCTCCCATCGTGTTCTGGACGTTGCACGGAGGTCTGCCAAGTGTTTGGCATGAAGGAAAGAAAAGTTGTCCAAAACAGCTTCCAATCGAATATTCATGTGATTGGAAACATCAGGAAAGTGGTAAGGTACTGTTTTCTATCAGTTGGAAAGTTGCGCACGCAATCCCAGTGTTGTACAGCTTCCTTCTTCACTTTTCCGATGCTGCCGCTCTCTCCGGCTCCCGGAGCCGAAGAAGCGGCTTCTTTGCGCAAAGACGATTGTACCGCTCACAGTGCTCTCTTAGCGCCGCTTCTGCCGAAAGAAGCCCGGGAGCGGCTCTTAGCTCCGGAGAGCATCGTACCTTCGTGTTTAGTGTCTTTTGTGGTCTACATCCTAGCAGAAAGCTTTTCCACTCTGTCTGGCAAGGAAAACCTGCGGGAGCACAGAAAACATCTCCCATCGTGTTCTGGACGTTGCACGGAGGTCTGCCAAGTGTTTGGCATGAAGGAAAGAAAAGTTGTCCAAAACAGCTTCCAATCGAATACTCATGTGATTGGAAACGTCAGGAAAGTGGTAAGGTACTGTTTTCTATCAGTTGGCAAGCTGCGCACACAATCTCAGTGTTGTATAGCTTCCTTCTTCACCTTTCCGATGCTGCCGCTCTCTCCGGCTCCCGGAGCCGAAGAAGCGGCTTCTTCGCGCAAAGACGATTGTACCGCTCACAGTGCTCTCTTAGCGCCGCTTCTGCCGAAAGAAGCCCGGGAGCGGCTCTTAGCTCCGGAGAGCATCGTACCTTCGTCTTTAGCGTCTTTTGTGGTCTACATCCTAGCAGAAAGCTTTTCCACTCTGTCTGGCAAGGAAAACCTGCGGGAGCACAGAAAACATCTCCCATCGTGTTCTGGACGTTGCACGGAGGTCTGCCAAGTGCTTGGCATGAAGGAAAGAAAAGTTGTCCAAAACAGCTTCCAATCGAATATTCATGTGATTGGAAACGTCAGGAAAGTGGTAAGGTACTGTTTTCTATCAGTTGGCAAGCTGCGCACACAATCCCAGTGTTGTACAGCTTCCTTCTTCACCTTTCCGATGCTGCCGCTCTCTCCGGCTCCCGGAGCCGAAGAAGCGGCTTCTTCGCGCAAAGACGATTGTACCGCTCACAGTGCTCTCTTAGCGCCGCTTCTGCCGAAAGAAGCCCGGGAGCGGCTCTTAGCTCCGGAGAGCATCGTACCTTCGTCTTTAGCGTCTTTTGTGGTCTACATCCTAGCAGAAAGCTTTTCCACTCTGTCTGGCAAGGAAAACCTGCGGGAGCACAGAAAACATCTCCCATCGTGTTCTGGACGTTGCACGGAGGTCTGCCAAGTGTTTGGCATGAAGGAAAGAAAAGTTGTCCAAAACAGCTTCCAATCGAATATTCATGTGATTGGAAACGTCAGGAAAGTGGTAAGGTACTGTTTTCTGGCCGTTGGCAAGCTGCGCACACAATCCCAGTGTTGTACAGCTTCCTTCTTCACCTTTCCGATGCTGCCGCTCTCTCCGGCTCCCGGAGCCGAAGAAGCGGCTTCTTCGCGCAAAGACGATTGTACCGCTCACAGTGCTCTCTTAGCGCGGCTTCTGCCGAAAGAAGCCCGGGAGCGGCTCTTAGCTCCGGAGAGCATCGTACCTTCGTCTTTAGCGTCTTTTGTGGTCTACATCCTAGCAGAAAGCTTTTCCACTCTGTCTGGCAAGGAAAACCTGCGGGAGCACAGAAAACATCTCCCATCGTGTTCTGGACGTTGCACGGAGGTCTGCCAAGTGCTTGGCATGAAGGAAAGAAAAGTTGTCCAAAACAGCTTCCAATCGAATATTCATGTGATTGGAAACGTCAGGAAAGTGGTAAGGTACTGTTTTCTATCAGTTGGCAAGCTGCGCACACAATCCCAGTGTTGTACAGCTTCCTTCTTCACCTTTCCGATGCTGCCGCTCTCTCCGGCTCCCGGAGCCGAAGAAGCGGCTTCTTCGCGCAAAGACGATTGTAGCGCTCACAGTGCTCTCTTAGCGCCGCTTCTGCCGAAAGAAGCCCGGGAGCGGCTCTTAGCTCCGGAGAGCATCGTACCTTCGTCTTTAGCGTCTTTTGTGGTCTACATCCTAGCAGAAAGCTTTTCCACTCTGTCTGGCAAGGAAAACCTGCGGGAGCACAGAAAACATCTCCCATCGTGTTCTGGACGTTGCACGGAGGTCTGCCAAGTGTTTGGCATGAAGGAAAGAAAAGTTGTCCAAAACAGCTTCCAATCGAATATTCATGTGATTGGAAACGTCAGGAAAGTGGTAAGGTACTGTTTTCTATCAGTTGGCAAGCTGCGCACACAATCCCAGTGTTGTACAGCTTCCTTCTTCACCTTTCCGATGCTGCCGCTCTCTCCGGCTCCCGGAGCCGAAGAAGCGGCTTCTTCGCGCAAAGACGATTGTACCGCTCACAGTGCTCTCTTAGCGCCGCTTCTGCCGAAAGAAGCCCGGGAGCGGCTCTTAGCTCCGGAGAGCATCGTACCTTCGTCTTTAGCATCTTTTGTGGTCTACATCCTAGCAGAAAGCTTTTCCACTCTGTCTGGCAAGGAAAACCTGCGGGAGCACAGAAAACATCTCCCATCGTGTTCTGGACGCTGCACACAGGTCTGCCAAGTGTTTGGCATGAAGGAAAGAAAAGTTGTCCAAAACAGCTTCCAATCGCAGATTCATGGGATTGGAAACGTCAGGAATGTGGTAAGGTACTGTTTTCTATCAGTTGGCAAGCTGCGCACACAATCCCAGTGTTGTACAGCTTCCTTCTTCACTTTTCCGATGCTGCCGCTCTCTCCGGCTCCCGGAGCCGAAGAAGCGGCTTCTTTGCGCAAAGACGATTGTACCGCTCACAGTGCTCTCTTAGCGCCGCTTCTGCCGAAAGAAGCCCGGGAGCGGCTCTTAGCTCCGGAGAGCATCGTACCTTCGTCTTTAGCGTCTTTTGTGGTCTACATCCTAGCAGAAAGCTTTTCCACTCTGTCTGGCAAGGAAAACCTGCGGGAGCACAGAAAACATCTCCCATCGTGTTCTGGACGTTGCACGGAGGTCTGCCAAGTGTTTGGCATGAAGGAAAGAAAAGTTGTCCAAAACAGCTTCCAATCGAATACTCATGTGATTGGAAACGTCAGGAAAGTGGTAAGGTACTGTTTTCTATCAGTTGGCAAGCTGTGCACACAATCTCAGTGTTGTACAGCTTCCTTCTTCACCTTTCCGATGCTGCCGCTCTCTCCGGCTCCCGGAGCCGAAGAAGCGGCTTCTTCGCGCAAAGACGATTGTACCGCTCACAGTGCTCTCTTAGCGCCGCTTCTGCCGAAAGAAGCCCGGCAGCGGCTCTTAGCTCCGGAGAGCATCGTACCTTCGTCTTTAGCGTCTTTTGTGGTCTACATCCTAGCAGAAAGCTTTTCCACTCTGTCTGGCAAGGAAAACCTGCGGGAGCACAGAAAACATCTCCCATCGTGTTCTGGACGGTGCACGGAGGTCTGCCAAGTGCTTGGCATGAAGGAAAGAAAAGTTGTCCAAAACAGCTTCCAATCGAATATTCATGTGATTGGAAACGTCAGGAAAGTGGTAAGGTACTGTTTTCTATCAGTTGGCAAGCTGCGCACACAATCCCAGTGTTGTACAGCTTCCTTCTTCACCTTTCCGATGCTGCCGCTCTCTCCGGCTCCCGGAGCCGAAGAAGCGGCTTCTTCGCGCAAAGACGATTGTACCGCTCACAGTGCTCTCTTAGCGCCGCTTCTGCCGAAAGAAGCCCGGGAGCGGCTCTTAGCTCCGGAGAGCATCGTACCTTCGTCTTTAGCGTCTTTTGTGGTCTACATCCTAGCAGAAAGCTTTTCCACTCTGTCTGGCAAGGAAAACCTGCGGGAGCACAGAAAACATCTCCCATCGTGTTCTGGACGTTGCACGGAGGTCTGCCAAGTGCTTGGCATGAAGGAAAGAAAAGTTGTCCAAAACAGCTTCCAATCGAATATTCATGTGATTGGAAACGTCAGGAAAGTGGTAAGGTACTGTTTTCTAGCCGTTGGCAAGCTGCGCACACAATCCCAGTGTTGTACAGCTTCCTTCTTCACCTTTCCGATGCTGCCGCTCTCTCCGGCTCCCGGAGCCGAAGAAGCGGCTTCTTCGCGCAAAGACGATTGTACCGCTCACAGTGCTCTCTTAGCGCCGCTTCTGCCGAAAGAAGCCCGGCAGCGGCTCTTAGCTCCGGAGAGCATCGTACCTTCGTCTTTAGCGTCTTTTGTGGTCTACATCCTAGCAGAAAGCTTTTCCACTCTGTCTGGCAAGGAAAACCTGCGGGAGCACAGAAAACATCTCCCATCGTGTTCTGGACGTTGCACGGAGGTCTGCCAAGTGTTTGGCATGAAGGAAAGAAAAGTTGTCCAAAACAGCTTCCAATCGAATATTCATGTGATTGGAAACGTCAGGAAAGTGGTAAGGTACTGTTTTCTATCAGTTGGCAAGCTGCGCACACAATCCCAGTGTTGTACAGCTTCCTTCTTCACCTTTCCGATGCTGCCGCTCTCTCCGGCTCCCGGAGCCGAAGAAGCGGCTTCTTCGTGCAAAGACGATTGTAGCGCTCACAGTGCTCTCTTAGCGCCGCTTCTGCCGAAAGAAGCCCGGGAGCGGCTCTTAGCTCCGGAGAGCATCGTACCTTCGTCTTTAGCGTCTTTTGTGGTCTACATCCTAGCAGAAAGCTTTTCCACTCTGTCTGGCAAGGAAAACCTGCGGGAGCACAGAAAACATCTCCCATCGTGTTCTGGACGTTGCACGGAGGTCTGCCAAGTGTTTGGCATGAAGGAAAGAAAAGTTGTCCAAAACAGCTTCCAATCGAATATTCATGTGATTGGAAACGTCAGGAAAGTGGTAAGGTACTGTTTTCTATCAGTTGGCAAGCTGCGCACACAATCCCAGTGTTGTACAGCTTCCTTCTTCACCTTTCCGATGCTGCCGCTCTCTCCGGCTCCCGGAGCCGAAGAAGCGGCTTCTTCGCGCAAAGACGATTGTACCGCTCACAGTGCTCTCTTAGCGCCGCTTCTGCCGAAAGAAGCCCGGGAGCGGCTCTTAGCTCCGGAGAGCATCGTACCTTCGTCTTTAGCGTCTTTTGTGGTCTACATCCTAGCAGAAAGCTTTTCCACTCTGTCTGGCAAGGAAAACCTGCGGGAGCACAGAAAACATCTCCCATCGTGTTCTGGACGTTGCACGGAGGTCTGCCAAGTGCTTGGCATGAAGGAAAGAAAAGTTGTCCAAAACAGCTTCCAATCGAATATTCATGTGATTGGAAACGTCAGGAAAGTGGTAAGGTACTGTTTTCTATCAGTTGGAAAGTTGCGCACGCAATCCCAGTGTTGTACAGCTTCCTTCTTCACCTTTCCGATGCTGCCGCTCTCTCCGGCTCCCGGAGCCGAAGAAGCGGCTTCTTCGCGCAAAGACGATTGTACCGCTCACAGTGCTCTCTTAGCGCCGCTTCTGCCGAAAGAAGCCCGGGAGCGGCTCTTAGCTCCGGAGAGCATCGTACCTTCGTCTTTAGCGTCTTTTGTGGTCTACATCCTAGCAGAAAGCTTTTCCACTCTGTCTGGCAAGGAAAACCTGCGGGAGCACAGAAAACATCTCCCATCGTGTTCTGGACGTTGCACGGAGGTCTGCCAAGTGTTTGGCATGAAGGAAAGAAAAGTTGTCCAAAACAGCTTCCAATCGCATATTCATGTGATTGGAAACGTCAGGAAAGTGGTAAGGTACTGTTTTCTATCAGTTGGCAAGCTGCGCACACAATCCCAGTGTTGTACAGCTTCCTTCTTCACCTTTCCGATGCTGCCGCTCTCTCCGGCTCCCGGAGCCGAAGAAGCGGCTTCTTCGCACAAAGACGATTGTACCGCTCACAGTGCTCTCCTAGCGCCGCTTCTGCCGAAAGAAGCCCGGGAGCGGCTCTTAGCTCCGGAGAGCATCGTACCTTCGTCTTTAGCGTCTTTTGTGGTCTACATCCTAGCAGAAATCTTTTCCACTCTGTCTGGCAAGGAAAACCTGCGGGAGCACAGAAAACATCTCCCATCGTGTTCTGGACCCTGCACGGAGGTCTGCCAAGTGTTTGGCATGAAGGAAAGAAAAGTTGTCCTAAACAGCTTCCAATCGAATATTCATGTGATTGGAAACGTCAGGAAAGTGGTAAGGTACTGTTTTCTATCAGTTGGCAAGCTGCGCACACAATCCCAGTGTTGTACAGCTTCCTTCTTCACCTTTCCGATGCTGCCGCTCTCTCCGGCTCCCGGAGCCGAAGAAGCGGCTTCTTCGCGCAAAGACCATTGTACCGCTCACAGTGCTCTCTTAGCGCCGCCTCTGCCGAAAGAAGCCCGGGAGCGGCTCTTAGCTCCGGAGAGCATCGTACCTTCGTCTTTAGCGTCTTTTGTGGTCTACATCCTAGCAGAAAGCTTTTCCACTCTGTCTGGCAAGGAAAACCTGCGAGAGCACAGAAAACATCTCGCATCGTGTTCTGGACGTTGCACGGAGGTCTGCCAAGTGTTTGGCATGAAGGAAAGAAAAGTTGTCCAAAACAGCTTCCAATCGTATATTCATGTGATTGGAAACGTCAGGAAAGTGTAAGGTACTGTTTTCTATCAGTTGGCAAGCTGCGCACACAATCCCAGTGTTGTACAGCTTCCTTCTTCACCTTTCCGATGCTGCCGCTCTCTCCGGCTCCCGGAGCCGAAGAAGCGGCTTCTTCGCGCAAAGACGATTGTACCGCTCACAGTGCTCTCTTAGCGCCGCTTCTGCCGAAAGAAGCCCGGGAGCGGCTCTTAGCTCCGGAGAGCATCGTACCTTCGTCTTTAGCGTCTTTTGTGGTCTACATCCTAGCAGAAAGCTTTTCCACTCTGTCTGGCAAGGAAAACCTGCGGGAGCACAGAAAACATCTCCCATCGTGTTCTGGACGGTGCACGGACGTCTGCCAACTGCTTGGCATGAAGGAAAGAAAAGTTGTCCAAAACAGCTTCCAATCGAATATTCATGTGATTGGAAACGTCAGGAAAGTGGTAAGGTACTGTTTTCTATCAGTTGGCAAGCTGCGCACACAATCCCAGTGTTGTACAGCTTCCTTCTTCACCTTTCCGATGCTGCCGCTCTCTCCGGCTCCCGGAGCCGAAGAAGCGGCTTCTTCGCACAAAGACGATTGTACCGCTCACAGTGCTCTCTTAGCGCCGCTTCTGCCGAAAGAAGCCCGGGAGGGGCTCTTAGCTCCGGAGAGCATCGTACCTTCGTCTTTAGCGTCTTTTGTGGTCTACATCCTAGCAGAAAGCTTTTCCACTCTGTCTGGCAAGGAAAACTTGCGGGAGCACAGAAAACATCTCCCATCGTGTTCTGGACGTTGCACGGAGGTCTGCCAAGTGCTTGGCATGAGGGAAAGAAAAGTTGTCCTAAACAGCTTCCAATCGAATATTCATGTGATTGGAAACGTCAGGAAAGTGGTAAGGTACTGTTTTCTATCATTTGGCAAGTTGCGCACACAATCCCAGTGTTGTACAGCTTCCTTCTTCACCTTTGCGATGCTGCCGCTCTCTCCGGCTCCCGGAGCCGGAGAAGCGGCTTCTTCGCGCAAAGACGATTGTACCGCTCACAGTGCTCTCTTAGCGCCGCTTCTGCCGAAAGAAGCCCGGGAGCGGCTCTTAGCTCCGGAGAGCATCGTACCTTCGTCTTTAGCGTCTTTTGTGGTCTACATCCTAGCAGAAAGCTTTTCCACTCTGTCTGGCAAGGAAAACCTGTGGGATCACAGAAAACATCTCCCATCGTGTTCTGGACGGTGCACGGAGGTCTGCCAAGTGCTTGGCATGAAGGAAAGAAAAGTTGTCCAAAACAGCTTCCAATCGAATATTCATGTGATTGGAAACGTCAGGAAAGTGGTAATGTACTGTTTTCTATAAGTTGGCAAGCTGCGCACACAATCCCAGTGTTGTACAGCTTCCTTCTTCACCTTTCCGATGCTGCCGCTCTCTCCGGCTCCCGGAGCCGAAGAAGCGGCTTCTTCGCACAAAGACGATTGTACCGCTCACAGTGCTCTCTTAGCGCCGCTTCTGCCGAAAGAAGCCCGGGAGCGGCTCTTAGCTCCGGAGAGCATCGTACCTTCGTCTTTAGCGTCTTTTGTGGTCTACATCCTAGCAGAAAGCTTTTCCACTCTGTCTGGCAAGGAAAACCTGCGGGAGCACAGAAAACATCTCCCATCGTGTTCTGGACGTTGCACGGAGGTCTGCCAAGTGTTTGGCATGAAGGAAAGAAAAGTTGTCCAAAACAGCTTCCAATCGAATATTCATGTGATTGGAAACGTCAGGAAAGTGGTAAGGTACTGTTTTCTATCCGTTGGCAAGTTGCGCACACAATCCCAGTGTTGTACAGCTTCCTTCTTCACCTTTCCGATGCTGCCGCTCTCTCCGGCTCCCGGAGCCGAAGAAGCGGCTTCTTCGCGCAAAGACGATTGTACCGCTCACAGTGCTCTCTTAGCGCCGCTTCTGCCGAAAGAAGCCCGGGAGCGGCTCTTAGCTCCGGAGAGCATCGTACCTTCGTCTTTAGCGTCTTTTGTGGTCTACATCCTAGCAGAAAGCTTTTCCACTCTGTCTGGCAAGGAAAACCTGCGGGAGCACAGAAAACATCTCCCATCGTGTTCTGGACGTTGCACGGAGGTCTGCCAAGTGTTTGGCATGAAGGAAAGGAAAGTTGTCCGAAACAGCTTCTTAAGGAATATTCATGTGATTTGAAACGTCAGGAAAGTGTAAGGTACTGTTTTCTATCAGTTGGAATGTTGCGCACACAATCCCAGTGTTGTACAGCTTCCTTCTTCACCTTTCCGATGCTGCCGCTCTCTCCGGCTCCCGGAGCCGAAGAAGCGGCTTCTTCGCGCAAAGACGACTGTACCGCTCACAGTGCTCTCTTAGCGCCGCTTCTGCCGAAAGAAGCCCGGGAGCGGCTCTTAGCTCCGGAGAGCATCGTACCTTCGTCTTTAGCGTCTTTTGTGGTCTACATGCTAGCAGAAAGCTTTTCCACTCTGTCTGGCAAGGAAAACCTGCGGGAGCACAGAAAACATCTCCCATCGTGTTCTGGACGGTGCACGGAGGTCTGCCAAGTGTTTGGCATGAAGGAAAGAAAAGTTGTCCGAAACAGCTTCTTAAGGAATATTCATGTGATTTGAAACGTCAGGAAAGTGTAAGGTACTGTTTTCTATCAGTTGGAATGTTGCGCACACAATCCCAGTGTTGTACAGCTTCCTTCTTCACCTTTCCGATGCTGCCGCTCTCTCCGGCTCCCGGAGCCGAAGAAGCGGCTTCTTCGCGCAAAGACGACTGTACCGCTTACAGTGCTCTCTTAGCGCCGCTTCTGCCGAAAGAAGCCCGGGAGCGGCTCTTAGCTCCGGAGAGCATCGTACCTTCGTCTTTAGCGTCTTTTGTGGTCTACATCCTAGCAGAAAGCTTTTCCACTCTGTCTGGCAAGGAAAACCTGCGGGAGCACAGAAAACATCTCCCATCGTGTTCTGGACGGTGCACGGAGGTCTGCCAAGTGCTTGGCATGAAGGAAAGAAAAGTTGTCCTAAACAGCTTCCAATCGAAGATTCATGTGATTGGAAACGTCAGGAAAGTGGTAAGGTACTGTTTTCTATCAGTTGGCAAGCTGCGCACACAATCCCAGTGTTGTACAGCTTCCTTCTTCACCTTTCCGATGCTGCCGCTCTCTCCGGCTCCCGGAGCCGAAGAAGCGGCTTCTTCGCACAAAGACGATTGTACCGCTCACAGTGCTCTCTTAGCGCCGCTTCTGCCGAAAGAAGCCCGGGAGCGGCTCTTAGCTCCGGACAGCATCGTACCTTCGTCTTTAGCGTCTTTTGTGGTCTACATCCTAGCAGAAAGCTTTTCCACTCTGTCTGGCAAGGAAAACCTGCGGGAGCACAGAAAACATCTCCCATCGTGTTCTGGACGCTGCACGGAGGTCTGCCAAGTGCTTGGCATGAAGGAAAGAAAAGTTGTCCAAAACAGCTTCCAATCGAATATTCATGTGATTGGAAACGTCAGGAAAGTGGTAAGGTACTGTTTTCTATCAGTTGGCAAGCTGCGCACACAATCCCAGTGTTGTACAGCTTCCTTCTTCACCTTTCCGATGCTGCCGCTCTCTCCGGCTCCCGGAGCCGAAGAAGCGGCTTCTTCGCGCAAAGACGATTGTACCGCTCACAGTGCTCTCTTAGCGCGGCTTCTGCCGAAAGAAGCCCGGGAGCGGCTCTTAGCTCCAGAGAGCATCGTACCTTCGTCTTTAGCCTCTTTTGTGGTCTACATCCTAGCAGAAAGCTTTTCCACTCTGTCTGGCAAGGAAAACCTGCGGGAGCACAGAAAACATCTCCCATCGTGTTCTGGACGTTGCACGGAGGTCTGCCAAGTGTTTGGCATGAAGGAAAGAAAAGTTGTCCAAAACAGCTTCCAATCGAATATTCATGTGATTGGAAACGTCAGGAAAGTGTAAGGTACTGTTTTCTATCAGTTGGCAAGCTGCGCACACAATCCCAGTGTTGTACAGCTTCCTTCTTCACCTTTCCGATGCTGCCGCTCTCTCCGGCTCCCGGAGCCAAAGAAGCGGCTTCTTCGCGCAAAGACGATTGTACCGCTCACAGTGCTCTCTTAGCGCCGCTTCTGCCGAAAGAAGCCCGGCAGCGGCTCTTAGCTCCGGAGAGCATCGTACCTTCGTCTTTAGCGTCTTTTGTGGTCTACATCCTAGCAGAAAGCTTTTCCACTCTGTCTGGCAAGGAAAATTTGCGGGAGCACAGAAAACATCTCCCATCGTGTTCTGGACGTTGCACGGAGGTCTGCCAAGTGCTTGGCATGAAGGAAAGAAAAGTTGTCCAAAACAGCTTCCAATCGAATATTCATGTGATTGGAAACGTCAGGAAAGTGGTAAGGTACTGTTTTCTATCAGTTGGCAAGTTGCGCACACAATCCCAGTGTTGTACAGCTTCCTTCTTCACCTTTCCGATGCTGCCGCTCTCTCCGGCTCCCGGAGCCGAAGATGCGGCTTCTTCGCGCAAAGACGATTGTACCGCTTACAGTGCTCTCTTAGCGCCGCTTCTGCCGAAAGAAGCCCGGGAGCGGCTCTTAGCTCCGGAGAGCATCGTACCTTCGTCTTTAATGTCTTTTGTGGTCTACATCCTAGCAGAAAGCTTTTCCACTCTGTCTGGCAAGGAAAACCTGCGGGAGCACAGAAAACATCTCCCATCGTCTTCTGGACGTTGCACGGAGGTCTGCCAAGTGTTTGGCATGAAGGAAAGAAAAGTTGTCCAAAACCGCTTCCAATCGAATATTCATGTGATTGGAAACATCAGGAAAGTGGTAAGGTACTGTTTTCTATCAGTTGGAAAGTTGCGCACGCAATCCCAGTGTTGTACAGCTTCCTTCTTCACCTTTCCGATGCTGCCGCTCTCTCTGGCTCCCGGAGCCGAAGAAGCGGCTTCTTCGCGCAAAGACGATTGTAGCGCTCACAGTGCTCTCTTAGCGCCGCTTCTGCCGAAAGAAGCCCGGGAGCGGCTCTTAGCTCCGGAGAGCATCGTACCTTCGTCTTTAGCGTCTTTTGTGGTCTACATCCTAGCAGAAAGCTTTTCCACTCTGTCTGGCAAGGAAAACCTGCGGGAGCACAGAAAACATCTCCCATCGTGTTCTAAACGTTGCACGGAGGTCTGCCAAGTGTTTGGCATGAAGGAAAGAAAAGTTGTCCAAAACAGCTTCCAATCGAATATTCATGTGATTGGAAACGTCAGGAAAGTGGTAAGGTACTGTTTTCTATCCGTTGGCAAGCTGCGCACACAATCCCAGTGTTGTACAGCTTCCTTCTTCACCTTTCCGATGCTGCCGCTCTCTCCGGCTCCCGGAGCCGAAGAAGCGGCTTCTTCGCGCAAAGACGATTGTAGCGCTCACAGTGCTCTCTTAGCGCCGCTTCTGCCGAAAGAAGCCCGGGAGCGGCTCTTAGCTCTGGAGAGCATCGTACCTTCGTCTTTAGCGTCTTTTGTGGTCTACATCCTAGCAGAAAGCTTTTCCACTCTGTCTGGCAAGGAAAACCTGCGGGAGCACAGAAAACATCTCCCATCGTATTCTGGACGGTGCACGGAGGTCTGCCAAGTGTTTGGCATGAAGGAAAGAAAAGTTGTCCAAAACAGCTTCCAATCGAATATTCATGTGATTGGAAACGTCAGGAAAGTGTAAAGTACTGTTTTCTATCAGTTGGCAAGCTGCGCACACAATCCCAGTGTTGTACAGCTTCCTTCTTCACCTTTCCGATGCTGCCGCTCTCTCCGGCTCCCGGAGCCGAAGAAGCGGCTTCTTCGCGCAAAGACGATTGTACCGCTCACAGTGCTCTCTTAGCGCCGCTTCTGCCGAAAGAAGCCCAGGAGCGGCTCTTAGCTCCGGAGAGCATCGTACCTTCGTCTTTAGCGTCTTTTGTGGTCTACATCCTAGCAGAAAGCTTTTCCACTCTGTCTGGCAAGGAAAACCTGCGGGAGCACAGAAAACATTTCCCATCGTGTTCTGGACGTTGCACGGAGGTCTGCCAAGTGTTTGGCATGAAGGAAAGAAAAGTTGTCCAAAACAGCTTCCAATCGAATACTCATGTGATTGGAAACGTCAGGAAAGTGGTAAGGTACTGTTTTCTATCCGTTGGCAAGCTGCGCACACAATCTCAGTGTTGTATAGCTTCCTTCTTCACCTTTCCGATGCTGCCGCTCTCTCCGGCTCCCGGAGCCGAAGAAGCGGCTTCTTCGTGCAAAGACGATTGTAGCGCTCACAGTGCTCTCTTAGCGCCGCTTCTGCCGAAAGAAGCCCGGGAGCGGCTCTTAGCTCCGGAGAGCATCGTACCTTCGTCTTTAGCGTCTTTTGTGGTCTACATCCTAGCAGAAAGCTTTTCCACTCTGTCTGGCAAGGAAAACCTGCGGGAGCACAGAAAACATCTCCCATCGTGTTCTGGACGGTGCACGGAGGTCTGCCAAGTGTTTGGCATGAAGGAAAGAAAAGTTGTCCGAAACAGCTTCTTAAGGAATATTCATGTGATTTGAAACGTCAGGAAAGTGTAAGGTACTGTTTTCTATCAGTTGGAATGTTGCGCACACAATCCCAGTGTTGTACAGCTTCCTTCTTCACCTTTCCGATGCTGCCGCTCTCTCCGGCTCCCGGAGCCGAAGAAGCGGCTTGTTCGCGCAAAGACGATTGTACCGCTTACAGTGCTCTCTTAGCGCCGCTTCTGCCGAAAGAAGCCCGGGAGCGGCTCTTAGCTCCGGAGAGCATCGTACCTTCGTCTTTAATGTCTTTTGTGGTCTACATCCTAGCAGAAAGCTTTTCCACTCTGTCTGGCAAGGAAAACCTGCGGGAGCACAGAAAACATCTCCCATCGTGTTCTGGACGGTGCACGGAGGTCTGCCAAGTGCTTGGCATGAAGGAAAGAAAAGTTGTCCTAAACAGCTTCCAATCGAAGATTCATGTGATTGGAAACGTCAGGAAAGTGGTAAGGTACTGTTTTCTATCAGTTGGCAAGCTGCGCACACAATCCCAGTGTTGTACAGCTTCCTTCTTCACCTTTCCGATGCTGCCGCTCTCTCCGGCTCCCGGAGCCGAAGAAGCGGCTTCTTCGCGCAAAGACGATTGTACCGCTCACAGTGCTCTCTTAGCGCCGCTTCTGCCGAAAGAAGCCCGGGAGCGGCTCTTAGCTCCGGACAGCATCGTACCTTCGTCTTTAGCGTCTTTTGTGGTCTACATCCTAGCAGAAAGCTTTTCCACTCTGTCTGGCAAGGAAAACCTGCGAGAGCACAGAAAAAATCTCGCATCGTGTTCTGGACATTGCACGGAGGTCTGCCAAGTGTTTGGCATGAAGGAAAGAAAAGTTGTCCAAAACAGCTTCCAATCGAATATTCATGTGATTGGAAACGTCAGGAAAGTGGTAAGGTACTGTTTTCTATCAGTTGGCAAGCTGCGCACACAATCCCAGTGTTGTACAGCTTCCTTCTTCACCTTTCCGATGCTGCCGCTCTCTCCGGCTCCCGGAGCCGAAGAAGCGGCTTCTTCGCGCAAAGACGATTGTACCGCTCACAGTGCTCTCTTAGCGCGGCTTCTGCCGAAAGAAGCCCGGGAGCGGCTCTTAGCTCCAGAGAGCATCGTACCTTCGTCTTTAGCCTCTTTTGTGGTCTACATCCTAGCAGAAAGCTTTTCCACTCTGTCTGGCAAGGAAAACCTGCGGGAGCACAGAAAACATCTCCCATCGTGTTCTGGACGTTGCACGGAGGTCTGCCAAGTGTTTGGCATGAAGGAAAGAAAAGTTGTCCAAAACAGCTTCCAATCGAATATTCATGTGATTGGAAACGTCAGGAAAGTGTAAGGTACTGTTTTCTATCAGTTGGCAAGCTGCGCACACAATCCCAGTGTTGTACAGCTTCCTTCTTCACCTTTCCGATGCTGCCGCTCTCTCCGGCTCCCGGAGCCAAAGAAGCGGCTTCTTCGCGCAAAGACGATTGTACCGCTCACAGTGCTCTCTTAGCGCCGCTTCTGCCGAAAGAAGCCCGGGAGCGGCTCTTAGCTCCGGAGAGCATCGTACCTTCGTCTTTAGCGTCTTTTGTGGTCTACATCCTAGCAGAAAGCTTTTCCACTCTGTCTGGCAAGGAAAACCTGCGGGAGCACAGAAAACATCTCCCATCGTGTTCTGGACGTTGCACGGAGGTCTGCCAAGTGCTTGGCATGAAGGAAAGAAAAGTTGTCCAAAACAGCTTCCAATCGAATATTCATGTGATTGGAAACGTCAGGAAAGTGGTAAGGTACTGTTTTCTATCAGTTGGCAAGTTGCGCACACAATCCCAGTGTTGTACAGCTTCCTTCTTCACCTTTCCGATGCTGCCGCTCTCTCCGGCTCCCGGAGCCGAAGAAGCGGCTTCTTCGCGCAAAGACGATTGTACCGCTCACAGTGCTCTCTTAGCGCCGCTTCTGCCGAAAGAAGCCCGGGAGCGGCTCTTAGCTCCGGAGAGCATCGTACCTTCGTCTTTAATGTCTTTTGTGGTCTACATCCTAGCAGAAAGCTTTTCCACTCTGTCTGGCAAGGAAAACCTGCGGGAGCACAGAAAACATCTCCCATCGTGTTCTGGACGGTGCACGGAGGTCTGCCAAGTGCTTGGCATGAAGGAAAGAAAAGTTGTCCTAAACAGCTTCCAATCGAATATTCATGTGATTGGAAACGTCAGGAAAGTGTAAGGTACTGTTTTCTATCAGTTGGCAAGCTGCGCACACAATCCCAGTGTTGTACAGCTTCCTTCTTCACCTTTCCGATGCTGCCGCTCTCTCCGGCTCCCGGAGCCGAAGAAGCGGCTTCTTCGCACAAAGACGATTGTACCGCTCACAGTGCTCTCTTAGCGCCGCTTCTGCCGAAAGAAGCCCGGGAGCGGCTCTTAGCTCCGGAGAGCATCGTACCTTCGTCTTTAGCGTCTTTTGTGGTCTACATCCTAGCAGAAAGCTTTTCCACTCTGTCTGGCAAGGAAAACCTGCGGGAGCACAGAAAACATCTCCCATCGTGTTCTGGACGCTGCACGGAGGTCTGCCAATTGTTTGCCATGAAGGAAAGGAAAGTTGTCCAAAACAGCTTCTTATGAAATATTCATGTGATTGGAAACGTCAGGAAAGTGTAAGGTACTGTTTTCTATCAGTTGTAAAGTTGCGCACACAATCCCAGTGTTGTACAGCTTCCTTCTTCACCTTTCCGATGCTGCCGCTCTCTCCGGCTCCCGGAGCCGAAGAAGCGGCTTCTTCGCGCAAAGACGATTGTACCGCTCACAGTGCTCTCTTAGCGCCGCTTCTGCCGAAAGAAGCCCGGGAGCGGCTCTTAGCTCCGGAGAGCATCGTACCTTCGTCTTTAGCATCTTTTGTGGTCTACATCCTAGCAGAAAGCTTTTCCACTCTGTCTGGCAAGGAAAACCTGCGGGAGCACAGAAAACATCTCCCATCGTGTTCTGGACGGTGCACGGAGGTCTGCCAAGTGCTTGGCATGAAGGAAAGAAAAGTTGTCCTAAACAGCTTCCAATCGAAGATTCATGTGATTGGAAACGTCAGGAAAGTGGTAAGGTACTGTTTTCTATCAGTTGGCAAGCTGCGCACACAATCCCAGTGTTGTACAGCTTCCTTCTTCACCTTTCCGATGCTGCCGCTCTCTCCGGCTCCCGGAGCCGAAGAAGCGGCTTCTTCGCACAAAGACGATTGTACCGCTCACAGTGCTCTCTTAGCGCCGCTTCTGCCGAAAGAAGCCCGGGAGCGGCTCTTAGCTCCGGAGAGCATCGTACCTTCGTCTTTAGCGTCTTTTGTGGTCTACATCCTAGCAGAAAGCTTTTCCACTCTGTCTGGCAAGGAAAACCTGCGGGAGCACAGAAAACATCTCCCATCGTGTTCTGGACGTTGCACGGAGGTCTGCCAAGTGTTTGGCATGAAGGAAAGAAAAGCTGTCCAAAACAGCTTCCAATCGAATATTCATGTGATTGGAAACGTCAGGAAAGTGGTAAGGTACTGTTTTCTATCAATTGGCAAGCTGCGCACACAATCCCAGTGTTGTACAGCTTCCTTCTTCACCTTTCCGATGCTGCCGCTCTCTCCGGCTCCCGGAGCCGAAGAAGCGGCTTGTTCGCGCAAAGACGATTGTACCGCTCACAGTGCTCTCTTAGCGCCGCTTCTGCCGAAAGAAGCCCAGGAGCGGCTCTTAGCTCCGGAGAGCATCGTACCTTCGTCTTTAGCGTCTTTTGTGGTCTACATCCTAGCAGAAAGCTTTTCCACTCTGTCTGGCAAGGAAAACCTGCGGGAGCACAGAAAACATCTCCCATCGTGTTCTGGACGTTGCACGGAGGTCTGCCAAGTGCTTGGCATGAAGGAAAGAAAAGTTGTCCAAAACAGCTTCCAATCGAATATTCATGTGATTGGAAACGTCAGGAAAGTGGTTAGGTACTGTTTTCTATCCGTTGGCAAGCTGCGCACACAATCCCAGTGTTGTACAGCTTCCTTCTTCACCTTTCCGATGCTGCCGCTCTCTCTGGCTCCCGGAGCCGAAGAAGCGGCTTCTTCGCGCAAAGACGATTGTACCGCTCACAGTGCTCTCTTAGCGCCGCTTCTGCCGAAAGAAGCCCGGGAGCGGCTCTTAGCTCCGGACAGCATCGTACCTTCGTCTTTAGCGTCTTTTGTGGTCTACATCCTAGCAGAAAGCTTTTCCACTCTGTCTGGCAAGGAAAACCTGCGGGAGCACAGAAAACATCTCCCATCGTGTTCTGGACGTTGCACGGAGGTCTGCCAAGGGTTTGGCATGAAGGAAAGAAAAGTTGTCCAAAACAGCTTCCAATCGAATATTCATGTGATTGGAAACGTCAGGAAAGTGGTAAGGTACTGTTTTCTATCAGTTGGCAAGCTGCGCACACAATCCCAGTGTTGTACAGCTTCCTTCTTCACCTTATCGATGCTGCCGCTCTCTCCGGCTCCCGGAGCCGAAGAAGCGGATTCTTCGCGCAAAGACGATTGTACCGCTCACAGTGCTCTCTTAGCGCCGCTTCTGCCGAAAGAAGCCCGGCAGCGGCTCTTAGCTCCGGAGAGCATCGTACCTTCGTCTTTAGCGTCTTTTGTGGTCTACATCCCAGCAGAAAGCTTTTCCACTCTGTCTGGCAAGGAAAACCTGCGGGAGCACAGAAAACATCTCCCATCGTCTTCTGGACGTTGCACGGAGGTCTGCCAAGTGTTTGGCATGAAGGAAAGAAAAGTTGTCCAAAACAGCTTCCAATCGAATATTCATGTGATTGGAAACATCAGGAAAGTGGTAAGGTACTGTTTTCTATCAGTTGGAAAGTTGCGCACGCAATCCCAGTGTTGTACAGCTTCCTTCTTCACCTTTCCGATGCTGCCGCTCTCTCTGGCTCCCGGAGCCGAAGAAGCGGCTTCTTCGCGCAAAGACGATTGTAGCGCTCACAGTGCTCTCTTAGCGCCGCTTCTGCCGAAAGAAGCCCGGGAGCGGGTCTTAGCTCCGGAGAGCATCGTACCTTCGTCTTTAGCGTCTTTTGTGGTCTACATCCTAGCAGAAAGCTTTTCCACTCTGTCTGGCAAAGAAAACCTGCGGGAGCACAGAAAACATCTCCCATCGTGTTCTAAACGTTGCACGGAGGTCTGCCAAGTGTTTGGCATGAAGGAAAGAAAAGTTGTCCAAAACAGCTTCCAATCGAATATTCATGTGATTGGAAACGTCAGGAAAGTGGTAAGGTACTGTTTTCTATCCGTTGGCAAGCTGCGCACACAATCCCAGTGTTGTACAGCTTCCTTCTTCACCTTTCCGATGCTGCCGCTCTCTCCGGCTCCCGGAGCCGAAGAAGCGGCTTCTTCGCGCAAAGACGATTGTAGCGCTCACAGTGCTCTCTTAGCGCCGCTTCTGCCGAAAGAAGCCCGGGAGCGGCTCTTAGCTCTGGAGAGCATCGTACCTTCGTCTTTAGCGTCTTTTGTGGTCTACATCCTAGCAGAAAGCTTTTCCACTCTGTCTGGCAAGGAAAACCTGCGGGAGCACAGAAAACATCTCCCATCGTATTCTGGACGGTGCACGGAGGTCTGCCAAGTGTTTGGCATGAAGGAAAGAAAAGTTGTCCAAAACAGCTTCCAATCGAATATTCATGTGATTGGAAACGTCAGGAAAGTGTAAAGTACTGTTTTCTATCAGTTGGCAAGCTGCGCACACAATCCCAGTGTTGTACAGCTTCCTTCTTCACCTTTCCGATGCTGCCGCTCTCGCCGGCTCCCGGAGCCGAAGAAGCGGCTTCTTCGCGCAAAGACGATTGTACCGCTCACAGTGCTCTCTTAGCGCCGCTTCTGCCGAAAGAAGCCCGGGAGCGGCTCTTAGCTCCGGAGAGCATCGTACCTTCGTCTTTAGCGTCTTTTGTGGTCTACATCCTAGCAGAAAGCTTTTCCACTCTGTCTGGCAAGGAAAACCTGCGGGAGCACAGAAAACATCTCCCATCGTGTTCTGGACGTTGCACGGAGGTCTGCCAAGTGCTTGGCATGAAGGAAAGAAAAGTTGTCCAAAACAGCTTCCAATCGAATATTCATGTGATTGGAAACGTCAGGAAAGTGGTAAGGTACTGTATTCTATCAGTTGGAAAATTGCGCACACAATCCCAGTGTTGTACAGCTTCCTTCTTCACCTTTCCGATGCTGCCGCTCTCTCCGGCTCCCGGAGCCGAAGAAGCGGCTTCTTCGCGCAAAGACGATTGTACCGCTCACAGTGCTCTCTTAGCGCCGCTTCTGCCGAAAGAAGCCCGGGAGGGGCTCTTAGCTCCGGAGAGCATCGTACCTTCGTCTTTAGCGTCTTTTGTGGTCTACATCCTAGCAGAAAGCTTTTCCACTCTGTCTGGCAAGGAAAACCTGCGGGAGCACAGAAAACATCTCCCATCGTGTTCTGGACGCTGCACGGAGGTCTGCCAAGTGTTTGGCATGAAGGAAAGAAAAGTTGTCCAAAACAGCTTCCAATCGAATATTCATGTGATTGGAAACGTCAGGAAAGTGGTAAGGAACTGTTTTCTATCAGTTGGCAAGCTGCGCACACAATCCCAGTGTTGTACAGCTTCCTTCTTCACCTTTCCGATGCTGCCGCTCTCTCCGGCTCCCGGAGCCGAAGAAGCGGCTTCTTCGCGCAAAGACGATTGTAGCGCTCACAGTGCTCTCTTAGCGCCGCTTCTGCCGAAAGAAGCCCGGGAGCGGCTCTTAGCTCCGGAGAGCATCGTACCTTCGTCTTTAGCGTCTTTTGTGGTCTACATCCTAGCAGAAAGCTTTTCCACTCTGTCTGGCAAGGAAAACCTGCGGGAGCACAGAAAACATCTCCCATCGTGTTCTGGACGCTGCACGGAGGTCTGCCAAGTGTTTGGCATGAAGGAAAGAAAAGTTGTCCAAAACAGCTTCCAATCGAATATTCATGTGATTGGAAACGTCAGGAAAGTGGTAAGGTACTGTTTTCTATCAGTTGGCAAGCTACGCACACAATCCCAGTGTTGTACAGCTTCCTTCTTCACCTTTCCGATGCTGCCGCTCTCTCCGGCTCCCGGAGCCGAAGAAGCGGCTTCTTCGCGCAAAGACGATTGTACCGCTCACAGTGCTCTCTTAGCGCCGCTTCTGCCGAAAGAAGCCCGGGAGCGGCTCTTAGCTCCGGACAGCATCGTACCTTCGTCTTTAGCGTCTTTTGTGGTCTACATCCTAGCAGAAAGCTTTTCCACTCTGTCTGGCAAGGAAAACCTGCGGGAGCACAGAAAACATCTCCCATCGTGTTCTGGACGTTGCACGGAGGTCTGCCAAGTGTTTGGCATGAAGGAAAGAAAAGTTGTCCAAAACAGCTTCCAATCGAATATTCATGTGATTGGAAACGTCAGGAAAGTGTAAGGTACTGTTTTCTATCAGTTGGCAAGCTGCGCACACAATCCCAGTTTTGTACAGCTTCCTTCTTCACCTTTCCGATGCTGCCGCTCTCTCCGGCTCCCGGAGCCGAAGAAGCGGCTTCTTCGCGCAAAGACAATTGTACCGCTCACAGTGCTCTCTTAGCGCCGCTTCTGCCGAAAGAAGCCCGGGAGCGGCTCTTAGCTCCGGAGAGCATCGTACCTTCGTCTTTAGCGTCTTTTGTGGTCTACATCCTAGCAGAAAGCTTTTCCACTCTGTCTGGCAAGGAAAACCTGCGGGAGCACAGAAAACATCTCCCATCGTGTTCTGGACGTTGCACGGAGGTCTGCCAAGTGTTTGGCATGAAGGAAAGAAAAGTTGTCCAAAACAGCTTCCAATCGAAGATTCATGTGATTGGAAACGTCAGGAAAGTGGTAAGGTACTGTTTTCTATAAGTTGGCAAGCTGCGCACACAATCCCAGTGTTGTACAGCTTCCTTCTTCACCTTTCCGATGCTGCCGCTCTCTCCGTCTCCCGGAGCCGAAGAAGCGGCTTCTTCGCGCAAAGACGATTGTACCGCTCACAGTGCTCTCTTAGCGCCGCTTCTGCCGAAAGAAGCCCGGCAGCGGCTCTTAGCTCCGGAGAGCATCGTACCTTCGTCTTTAGCGTCTTTTGTGGTCTACATCCTAGCAGAAAGCTTTTCCACTCTGTCTGGCAAGGAAAACCTGCGGGAGCACAGAAAACATCTCCCATCGTGTTCTGGACGTTGCACGGAGGTCTGCCAAGTGTTTGGCATGAAGGAAAGAAAAGTTGTCCAAAACAGCTTCCAATCGAATATTCATGTGATTGGAAACATCAGGAAAGTGGTAAGGTACTGTTTTCTATCAGTTGGAAAGTTGTGCACGCAATCCCAGTGTTGTACAGCTTCCTTCTTCACCTTTCTGATGCTGCCGCTCTCTCTGGCTCCCGGAGCCGAAGAAGCGGCTTCTTCGCGCAAAGACGATTGTACCGCTCACAGTGCTCTCTTAGCGCCGCTTCTGCCGAAAGAAGCCCGGGAGCGGCTCTTAGCTCCGGAGAGCATCGTACCTTCGTCTTTAGCGTCTTTTGTGGTCTACATCCTAGCAGAAAGCTTTTCCACTCTGTCTGGCAAGGAAAACCTGCGGGAGCACAGAAAACATCTCCCATCGTGTTCTAAACGTTGCACGGAGGTCTGCCAAGTGTTTGGCATGAAGGAAAGAAAAGTTGTCCAAAACAGCTTCCAATCGAATATTCATGTGATTGGAAACGTCAGGAAAGTGGTAAGGTACTGTTTTCTATCCGTTGGCAAGCTGCGCACACAATCCCAGTGTTGTACAGCTTCCTTCTTCACCTTTCCGATGCTGCCGCTCTCTCCGGCTCCCGGAGCCGAAGAAGCGGCTTCTTCGCGCAAAGACGATTGTACCGCTCACAGTGCTCTCTTAGCGCCGCTTCTGCCGAAAGAAGCCCGGGAGCGGCTCTTAGCTCTGGAGAGCATCGTACCTTCGTCTTTAGCGTCTTTTGTGGTCTACATCCTAGCAGAAAGCTTTTCCACTCTGTCTGGCAAGGAAAACCTGCGGGAGCACAGAAAACATCTCCCATCGTGTTCTGGACGCTGCACGGAGGTCTGCCAAGTGTTTGGCATGAAGGAAAGAAAAGTTGTCCAAAACAGCTTCCAATCGAATATTCATGTGATTGGAAACGTCAGGAAAGTGTAAAGTACTGTTTTCTATCAGTTGGCAAGCTGCGCACACAATCCCAGTGTTGTACAGCTTCCTTCTTCACCTTTCCGATGCTGCCGCTCTCGCCGGCTCCCGGAGCCGAAGAAGCGGCTTCTTCGCGCAAAGACGATTGTACCGCTCACAGTGCTCTCTTAGCGCCGCTTCTGCCGAAAGAAGCCCGGGAGCGGCTCTTAGCTCCGGAGAGCATCGTACCTTCGTCTTTAGCGTCTTTTGTGGTCTACATCCTAGCAGAAAGCTTTTCCACTCTGTCTGGCAAGGAAAACCTGCGGGAGCACAGAAAACATCTCCCATCGTGTTCTGGACGTTGCACGGAGGTCTGCCAAGTGTTTGGCATGAAGGAAAGAAAAGCTGTCCAAAACAGCTTCCAATCGAATATTCATGTGATTGGAAACGTCAGGAAAGTGGTAAGGTACTGTTTTCTATCAATTGGCAAGCTGCGCACACAATCCCAGTGTTGTACAGCTTCCTTCTTCACCTTTCCGATGCTGCCGCTCTCTCCGGCTCCCGGAGCCGAAGAAGCGGCTTGTTCGCGCAAAGACGATTGTACCGCTCACAGTGCTCTCTTAGCGCCGCTTCTGCCGAAAGAAGCCCGGGAGAGGCTCTTAGCTCCGGAGAGCATCGTACCTTCGTCTTTAGCGTCTTTTGTGGTCTACATCCTAGCAGAAAGCTTTTCCACTCTGTCTGGCAAGGAAAACCTGCGGGAGCACAGAAAACATCTCGCATCGTGTTCTGGACGTTGCACGGAGGTCTGCCAAGTGCTTGGCATGAAGGAAAGAAAAGTTGTCCAAAACAGCTTCCAATCGAATATTCATGTGATTGGAAACGTCAGGAAAGTGGTTAGGTACTGTTTTCTATCCGTTGGCAAGCTGCGCACACAATCCCAGTGTTGTACAGCTTCCTTCTTCACCTTTCCGATGCTGCCGCTCTCTCTGGCTCCCGGAGCCGAAGAAGCGGCTTCTTCGCGCAAAGACGATTGTACCGCTCACAGTGCTCTCTTAGCGCCGCTTCTGCCGAAAGAAGCCCGGGAGCGGCTCTTAGCTCCGGACAGCATCGTACCTTCGTCTTTAGCGTCTTTTGTGGTCTACATCCTAGCAGAAAGCTTTTCCACTCTGTCTGGCAAGGAAAACCTGTGGGAGCACAGAAAACATCTCCCATCGTGTTCTGGACGTTGCACGGAGGTCTGCCAAGGGTTTGGCATGAAGGAAAGAAAAGTTGTCCAAAACAGCTTCCAATCGAATATTCATGTGATTGGAAACGTCAGGAAAGTGGTAAGGTACTGTTTTCTATCAGTTGGCAAGCTGCGCACACAATCCCAGTGTTGTACAGCTTCCTTCTTCACCTTTCCGATGCTGCCGCTCTCTCCGGCTCCCGGAGCCGAAGAAGCGGCTTCTTCGCGCAAAGACGATTGTACCGCTCACAGTGCTCTCTTAGCGCCGCTTCTGCCGAAAGAAGCCCGGCAGCGGCTCTTAGCTCCGGAGAGCATCGTACCTTCGTCTTTAGCGTCTTTTGTGGTCTACATCCCAGCAGAAAGCTTTTCCACTCTGTCTGGCAAGGAAAACCTGCGGGAGCACAGAAAACATCTCCCATCGTCTTCTGGACGTTGCACGGAGGTCTGCCAAGTGTTTGGCATGAAGGAAAGAAAAGTTGTCCAAAACAGCTTCCAATCGAATATTCATGTGATTGGAAACATCAGGAAAGTGGTAAGGTACTGTTTTCTATCAGTTGGAAAGTTGCGCACGCAATCCCAGTGTTGTACAGCTTCCTTCTTCACCTTTCCGATGCTGCCGCTCTCTCTGGCTCCCGTAGCCGAAGAAGCGGCTTCTTCGCGCAAAGACGATTGTAGCGCTCACAGTGCTCTCTTAGCGCCGCTTCTGCCGAAAGAAGCCCGGGAGCGGGTCTTAGCTCCGGAGAGCATCGTACCTTCGTCTTTAGCGTCTTTTGTGGTCTACATCCTAGCAGAAAGCTTTTCCACTCTGTCTGGCAAAGAAAACCTGCGGGAGCACAGAAAACATCTCCCATCGTGTTCTAAACGTTGCACGGAGGTCTGCCAAGTGTTTGGCATGAAGGAAAGAAAAGTTGTCCAAAACAGCTTCCAATCGAATATTCATGTGATTGGAAACGTCAGGAAAGTGGTAAGGTACTGTTTTCTATCAGTTGGCAAGCTGCGCACACAATCCCAGTGTTGTACAGCTTCCTTCTTCACCTTTCCGATGCTGCCGCTCTCTCCGGCTCCCGGAGCCGAAGAAGCGGCTTCTTCGCGCAAAGACGATTGTAGCGCTCACAGTGCTCTCTTAGCGCCGCTTCTGCCGAAAGAAGCCCGGGAGCGGCTCTTAGCTCTGGAGAGCATCGTACCTTCGTCTTTAGCGTCTTTTGTGGTCTACATCCTAGCAGAAAGCTTTTCCACTCTGTCTGGCAAGGAAAACCTGCGGGAGCACAGAAAACATCTCCCATCGTATTCTGGACGGTGCACGGAGGTCTGCCAAGTGTTTGGCATGAAGGAAAGAAAAGTTGTCCAAAACAGCTTCCAATCGAATATTCATGTGATTGGAAACGTCAGGAAAGTGTAAAGTACTGTTTTCTATCAGTTGGCAAGCTGCGCACACAATCCCAGTGTTGTACAGCTTCCTTCTTCACCTTTCCGATGCTGCCGCTCTCGCCGGCTCCCGGAGCCGAAGAAGCGGCTTCTTCGCGCAAAGACGATTGTACCGCTCACAGTGCTCTCTTAGCGCCGCTTCTGCCGAAAGAAGCCCAGGAGCGGCTCTTAGCTCCGGAGAGCATCGTACCTTCGTCTTTAGCGTCTTTTGTGGTCTACATCCTAGCAGAAAGCTTTTCCACTCTGTCTGGCAAGGAAAACCTGCGGGAGCACAGAAAACATCTCCCATCGTGTTCTGGACGTTGCACGGAGGTCTGCCAAGTGCTTGGCATGAAGGAAAGAAAAGTTGTCCAAAACAGCTTCCAATCGAATACTCATGTGATTGGAAACGTCAGGAAAGTGGTAAGGTACTGTTTTCTATCAGTTGGCAAGCTGCGCACACAATCTCAGTGTTGTATAGCTTCCTTCTTCACCTTTCCGATGCTGCCGCTCTCTCCGGCTCCCGGAGCCGAAGAAGCGGCTTCTTCGCGCAAAGACGATTGTAGCGCTCACAGTGCTCTCTTAGCGCCGCTTCTGCCGAAAGAAGCCCGGGAGCGGCTCTTAGCTCCGGAGAGCATCGTACCTTCGTCTTTAGCGTCTTTTGTGGTCTACATCCTAGCAGAAAGCTTTTCCACTCTGTCTGGCAAGGAAAACCTGCGGGAGCACAGAAAACATCTCCCATCGTGTTCTGGACGTTGCACGGAGGTCTGCCAAGTGCTTGGCATGAAGGAAAGAAAAGTTGTCCAAAACAGCTTCCAATCGAATATTCATGTGATTGGAAACGTCAGGAAAGTGGTAAGGTACTGTATTCTATCAGTTGGAAAATTGCGCACACAATCCCAGTGTTGTACAGCTTCCTTCTTCACCTTTCCGATGCTGCCGCTCTCTCCGGCTCCCGGAGCCGAAGAAGCGGCTTCTTCGCGCAAAGACGATTGTACCGCTCACAGTGCTCTCTTAGCGCCGCTTCTGCCGAAAGAAGCCCGGGAGGGGCTCTTAGCTCCGGAGAGCATCGTACCTTCGTCTTTAGCGTCTTTTGTGGTCTACATCCTAGCAGAAAGCTTTTCCACTCTGTCTGGCAAGGAAAACCTGCGGGAGCACAGAAAACATCTCCCATCGTGTTCTGGACGCTGCACGGAGGTCTGCCAAGTGTTTGGCATGAAGGAAAGAAAAGTTGTCCAAAACAGCTTCCAATCGAATATTCATGTGATTGGAAACGTCAGGAAAGTGGTAAGGAACTGTTTTCTATCAGTTGGCAAGCTGCGCACACAATCCCAGTGTTGTACAGCTTCCTTCTTCACCTTTCCGATGCTGCCGCTCTCTCCGGCTCCCGGAGCCGAAGAAGCGGCTTCTTCGCGCAAAGACGATTGTAGCGCTCACAGTGCTCTCTTAGCGCCGCTTCTGCCGAAAGAAGCCCGGGAGCGGCTCTTAGCTCCGGAGAGCATCGTACCTTCGTCTTTAGCGTCTTTTGTGGTCTACATCCTAGCAGAAAGCTTTTCCACTCTGTCTGGCAAGGAAAACCTGCGGGAGCACAGAAAACATCTCCCATCGTGTTCTGGACGCTGCACGGAGGTCTGCCAAGTGTTTGGCATGAAGGAAAGAAAAGTTGTCCAAAACAGCTTCCAATCGAATATTCATGTGATTGGAAACGTCAGGAAAGTGGTAAGGTACTGTTTTCTATCAGTTGGCAAGCTACGCACACAATCCCAGTGTTGTACAGCTTCCTTCTTCACCTTTCCGATGCTGCCGCTCTCTCCGGCTCCCGGAGCCGAAGAAGCGGCTTCTTCGCGCAAAGACGATTGTACCGCTCACAGTGCTCTCTTAGCGCCGCTTCTGCCGAAAGAAGCCCGGGAGCGGCTCTTAGCTCCGGACAGCATCGTACCTTCGTCTTTAGCGTCTTTTGTGGTCTACATCCTAGCAGAAAGCTTTTCCACTCTGTCTGGCAAGGAAAACCTGCGGGAGCACAGAAAACATCTCCCATCGTGTTCTGGACGTTGCACGGAGGTCTGCCAAGTGTTTGGCATGAAGGAAAGAAAAGTTGTCCAAAACAGCTTCCAATCGAATATTCATGTGATTGGAAACGTCAGGAAAGTGGTAAGGTACTGTTTTCTATCAGTTGGCAAGCTGCGCACGCAATCCCAGTGTTGTACAGCTTCCTTCTTCACCTTTCCGATGCTGCCGCTCTCTCCGGCTCCCGGAGCCGAAGAAGCGGCTTCTTCGCGCAAAGACGATTGTAGCGCTCACAGTGCTCTCTTAGCGCCGCTTCTGCCGAAAGAAGCCCGGGAGCGGCGCTTAGCTCCGGAGAGCATCGTACCTTCGTCTTTAGCGTCTTTTGTGGTCTACATCCTAGCAGAAAGCTTTTCCACTCTGTCTGGCAAGGAAAATTTGCGGGAGCACAGAAAACATCTCCCATCGTGTTCTGGACGTTGCACGGAGGTCTGCCAAGTGCTTGGCATGAAGGAAAGAAAAGTTGTCCAAAACAGCTTCCAATCGAATATTCATGTGATTGGAAACGTCAGGAAAGTGGTAAGGTACTGTTTTCTATCCGTTGGCAAGCTGCGCACACAATCCCAGTGTTGTACAGCTTCCTTCTTCACCTTTCCGATGCTGCCGCTCTCTCCGGCTCCCGGAGCCGAAGAAGCGGCTTCTTCGCGCAAAGACGATTGTACCGCTCACAGTGCTCTCTTAGCGCCGCTTCTGCCGAAAGAAGCCCGGGAGCGGCTCTTAGCTCCGGAGAGCATCGTACCTTCGTCTTTAGCGTCTTTTGTGGTCTACATCCTAGCAGAAATCTTTTCCACTCTGTCTGGCAAGGAAAACCTGCGGGAGCACAGAAAACATTTCCCATCGTGTTCTGGACCCTGCACGGAGGTCTGCCAAGTGTTTGGCATGAAGGAAAGAAAAGTTGTCCAAAACAGCTTCCAATCGAATATTCATGTGATTGGAAACGTCAGGAAAGTGTAAGGTACTGTTTTCTATCAGTTGGCAAGCTGCGCACACAATCCCAGTTTTGTACAGCTTCCTTCTTCACCTTTCCGATGCTGCCGCTCTCTCCGGCTCCCGGAGCCGAAGAAGCGGCTTCTTCGCGCAAAGACAATTGTACCGCTCACAGTGCTCTCTTAGCGCCGCTTCTGCCGAAAGAAGCCCGGGAGCGGCTCTTAGCTCCGGAGAGCATCGTACCTTCGTCTTTAGCGTCTTTTGTGGTCTACATCCTAGCAGAAAGCTTTTCCACTCTGTCTGGCAAGGAAAACCTGCGGGAGCACAGAAAACATCTCCCATCGTGTTCTGGACCCTGCACGGAGGTCTGCCAAGTGTTTGGCATGAAGGAAAGAAAAGTTGTCCAAAACAGCTTCCAATCGAAGATTCATGTGATTGGAAACGTCAGGAAAGTGGTAAGGTACTGTTTTCTATAAGTTGGCAAGCTGCGCACACAATCCCAGTGTTGTACAGCTTCCTTCTTCACCTTTCCGATGCTGCCGCTCTCTCCGTCTCCCGGAGCCGAAGAAGCGGCTTCTTCGCGCAAAGACGATTGTACCGCTCACAGTGCTCTCTTAGCGCCGCTTCTGCCGAAAGAAGCCCGGCAGCGGCTCTTAGCTCCGGAGAGCATCGTACCTTCGTCTTTAGCGTCTTTTGTGGTCTACATCCTAGCAGAAAGCTTTTCCACTCTGTCTGGCAAGGAAAACCTGCGGGAGCACAGAAAACATCTCCCATCGTATTCTGGACGTTGCACGGAGGTCTGCCAAGTGTTTGGCATGAAGGAAAGAAAAGTTGTCCAAAACAGCTTCCAATCGAATATTCATGTGATTGGAAACATCAGGAAAGTGGTAAGGTACTGTTTTCTATCAGTTGGAAAGTTGTGCACGCAATCCCAGTGTTGTACAGCTTCCTTCTTCACCTTTCTGATGCTGCCGCTCTCTCTGGCTCCCGGAGCCGAAGAAGCGGCTTCTTCGCGCAAAGACGATTGTACCGCTCACAGTGCTCTCTTAGCGCCGCTTCTGCCGAAAGAAGCCCGGGAGCGGCTCTTAGCTCCGGAGAGCATCGTACCTTCGTCTTTAGCGTCTTTTGTGGTCTACATCCTAGCAGAAAGCTTTTCCACTCTGTCTGGCAAGGAAAACCTGCGGGAGCACAGAAAACATCTCCCATCGTGTTCTAAACGTTGCACGGAGGTCTGCCAAGTGTTTGGCATGAAGGAAAGAAAAGTTGTCCAAAACAGCTTCCAATCGAATATTCATGTGATTGGAAACGTCAGGAAAGTGGTAAGGTACTGTTTTCTATCCGTTGGCAAGCTGCGCACACAATCCCAGTGTTGTACAGCTTCCTTCTTCACCTTTCCGATGCTGCCGCTCTCTCCGGCTCCCGGAGCCGAAGAAGCGGCTTCTTCGCGCAAAGACGATTGTACCGCTCACAGTGCTCTCTTAGCGCCGCTTCTGCCGAAAGAAGCCCGGGAGCGGCTCTTAGCTCTGGAGAGCATCGTACCTTCGTCTTTAGCGTCTTTTGTGGTCTACATCCTAGCAGAAAGCTTTTCCACTCTGTCTGGCAAGGAAAACCTGCGGGAGCACAGAAAACATCTCCCATCGTATTCTGGACGGTGCACGGAGGTCTGCCAAGTGTTTGGCATGAAGGAAAGAAAAGTTGTCCAAAACAGCTTCCAATCGAATATTCATGTGATTGGAAACGTCAGGAAAGTGTAAAGTACTGTTTTCTATCAGTTGGCAAGCTGCGCACACAATCCCAGTGTTGTACAGCTTCCTTCTTCACCTTTCCGATGCTGCCGCTCTCGCCGGCTCCCGGAGCCGAAGAAGCGGCTTCTTCGCGCAAAGACGATTGTACCGCTCACAGTGCTCTCTTAGCGCCGCTTCTGCCGAAAGAAGCCCAGGAGCGGATCTTAGCTCCGGAGAGCATCGTACCTTCGTCTTTAGCGTCTTTTGTGGTCTACATCCTAGCAGAAAGCTTTTCCACTCTGTCTGGCAAGGAAAACCTGCGGGAGCACAGAAAACATCTCCCATCGTGTTCTGGACGTTGCACGGAGGTCTGCCAAGTGTTTGGCATGAAGGAAAGAAAAGTTGTCCAAAACAGCTTCCAATCGAATACTCATGTGATTGGAAACGTCAGGAAAGTGGTAAGGTACTGTTTTCTATCAGTTGGCAAGCTGCGCACACAATCTCAGTGTTGTATAGCTTCCTTCTTCACCTTTCCGATGCTGCCGCTCTCTCCGGCTCCCGGAGCCGAAGAAGCGGCTTCTTCGCGCAAAGACGATTGTAGCGCTCACAGTGCTCTCTTAGCGCCGCTTCTGCCGAAAGAAGCCCGGGAGCGGCTCTTAGCTCCGGAGAGCATCGTACCTTCGTCTTTAGCGTCTTTTGTGGTCTACATCCTAGCAGAAAGCTTTTCCACTCTGTCTGGCAAGGAAAACCTGCGGGAGCACAGAAAACATCTCCCATCGTGTTCTGGACGCTGCACGGAGGTCTGCCAAGTGCTTGGCATGAAGGAAAGAAAAGTTGTCCAAAACAGCTTCCAATCGAATATTCATGTGATTGGAAACGTCAGGAAAGTGGTAAGGTACTGTATTCTATCAGTTGGAAAATTGCGCACACAATCCCAGTGTTGTACAGCTTCCTTCTTCACCTTTCCGATGCTGCCGCTCTCTCCGGCTCCCGGAGCCGAAGAAGCGGCTTCTTCGCGCAAAGACGATTGTACCGCTCACAGTGCTCTCTTAGCGCCGCTTCTGCCGAAAGAAGCCCGGGAGCGGCTCTTAGCTCCGGAGAGCATCGTACCTTCGTCTTTAGCGTCTTTTGTGGTCTACATCCTAGCAGAAAGCTTTTCCACTCTGTCTGGCAAGGAAAACCTGCGGGAGCACAGAAAACATCTCCCATCGTGTTCTGGACGCTGCACGGAGGTCTGCCAAGTGTTTGGCATGAAGGAAAGAAAAGTTGTCCAAAACAGCTTCCAATCGAATATTCATGTGATTGGAAACGTCAGGAAAGTGGTAAGGTACTGTTTTCTATCCGTTGGCAAGCTGCGCACACAATCCCAGTGTTGTACAGCTTCCTTCTTCACCTTTCCGATGCTGCCGCTCTCTCCGGCTCCCGGAGCCGAAGAAGCGGCTTCTTCGCGCAAAGACGATTGTACCGCTCACAGTGCTCTCTTAGCGCCGGTTCTGCCGAAAGAAGCCCGGGAGCGGCTCTTAGCTCTGGAGAGCATCGTACCTTCGTCTTTAGCGTCTTTTGTGGTCTACATCCTAGCAGAAAGCTTTTCCACTCTGTCTGGCAAGGAAAACCTGCGGGAGCACAGAAAACATCTCCCATCGTATTCTGGAGGGTGCACGGAGGTCTGCCAAGTGTTTGGCATGAAGGAAAGAAAAGTTGTCCAAAACAGCTTCCAATCGAATATTCATGTGATTGGAAACGTCAGGAAAGTGTAAAGTACTGTTTTCTATCAGTTGGCAAGCTGCGCACACAATCCCAGTGTTGTACAGCTTCCTTCTTCACCTTTCCGATGCTGCCGCTCTCGCCGGCTCCCGGAGCCGAAGAAGCGGCTTCTTCGCGCAAAGACGATTGTACCGCTCACAGTGCTCTCTTAGCGCCGCTTCTGCCGAAAGAAGCCCAGGAGCGGCTCTTAGCTCCGGAGAGCATCGTACCTTCGTCTTTAGCGTCTTTTGTGGTCTACATCCTAGCAGAAAGCTTTTCCACTCTGTCTGGCAAGGAAAACCTGCGGGAGCACAGAAAACATCTCCCATCGTGTTCTGGACGTTGCACGGAGGTCTGCCAAGTGTTTGGCATGAAGGAAAGAAAAGTTGTCCAAAACAGCTTCCAATCGAATACTCATGTGATTGGAAACGTCAGGAAAGTGGTAAGGTACTGTTTTCTATCAGTTGGCAAGCTGCGCACACAATCTCAGTGTTGTATAGCTTCCTTCTTCACCTTTCCGATGCTGCCGCTCTCTCCGGCTCCCGGAGCCGAAGAAGCGGCTTCTTCGCGCAAAGACGATTGTAGCGCTCACAGTGCTCTCTTAGCGCCGCTTCTGCCGAAAGAAGCCCGGGAGCGGCTCTTAGCTCCGGAGAGCATCGTACCTTCGTCTTTAGCGTCTTTTGTGGTCTACATCCTAGCAGAAAGCTTTTCCACTCTGTCTGGCAAGGAAAACCTGCGGGAGCACAGAAAACATCTCCCATCGTGTTCTGGACGTTGCACGGAGGTCTGCCAAGTGCTTGGCATGAAGGAAAGAAAAGTTGTCCAAAACAGCTTCCAATCGAATATTCATGTGATTGGAAACGTCAGGAAAGTGGTAAGGTACTGTATTCTATGAGTTGGAAAATTGCGCACACAATCCCAGTGTTGTACAGCTTCCTTCTTCACCTTTCCGATGCTGCCGCTCTCTCCGGCTCCCGGAGCCGAAGAAGCGGCTTCTTCGCGCAAAGACGATTGTAGCGCTCACAGTGCTCTCTTAGCGCCGCTTCTGCCGAAAGAAGCCCGGGAGCGGCTCTTAGCTCCGGACAGCATCGTACCTTCGTCTTTAGCGTCTTTTGTGGTCTACATCCTAGCAGAAAGCTTTTCCACTCTGTCTGGCAAGGAAAACCTGCGGGAGCACAGAAAACATCTCCCATCGTGTTCTGGACGCTGCACGGAGGTCTGCCAAATGTTTGGCATGAAGGAAAGAAAAGTTGTCCAAAACAGCTTCCAATCGAATATTCATGTGATTGGAAACGTCAGGAAAGTGGTAAGGTACTGTTTTCTATCAGTTGGCAAGCTACGCACACAATCCCAGTGTTGTGCAGCTTCCTTCTTCACCTTTCCGATGCTGCCGCTCTCTCCGGCTCCCGGAGCCGAAGAAGCGGCTTCTTCGCGCAAAGACGATTGTACCGCTCACAGTGCTCTCTTAGCGCCGCTTCTGCCGAAAGAAGCCCGGGAGCGGCTCTTAGCTCCGGACAGCATCGTACCTTCGTCTTTAGCGTCTTTTGTGGTCTACATCCTAGCAGAAAGCTTTTCCACTCTGTCTGGCAAGGAAAACCTGCGGGAGCACAGAAAACATCTCCCATCGTGTTCTGGACGTTGCACGGAGGTCTGCCAAGTGTTTGGCATGAAGGAAAGAAAAGTTGTCCAAAACAGCTTCCAATCGAATATTCATGTGATTGGAAACGTCAGGAAAGTGGTAAGGTACTGTTTTCTATCCGTTGGCAAGCTGCGCACGCAATCCCAGTGTTGTACAGCTTCCTTCTTCACCTTTCCGATGCTGCCGCTCTCTCCGGCTCCCGGAGCCGAAGAAGCGGCTTCTTCGCGCAAAGAGGATTGTACCGCTCACAGTGCTCTCTTAGCGCCGCTTCTGCCGAAAGAAGCCCGGGAGCGGCTCTTAGCTCCGGAGAGCATCGTACCTTCGTCTTTAGCGTCTTTTGTGGTCTACATCCTAGCAGAAATCTTTTCCACTCTGTCTGGCAAGGAAAACCTGCGGGAGCACAGAAAACATTTCCCATCGTGTTCTGGACCCTGCACGGAGGTCTGCCAAGTGTTTGGCATGAAGGAAAGAAAAGTTGTCCAAAACAGCTTCCAATCGAATATTCATGTGATTGGAAACGTCAGGAAAGTGTAAGGTACTGTTTTCTATCAGTTGGCAAGCTGCGCACACAATCCCAGTTTTGTACAGCTTCCTTCTTCACCTTTCCGATGCTGCCGCTCTCTCCGGCTCCCGGAGCCGAAGAAGCGGCTTCTTCGCGCAAAGACAATTGTACCGCTCACAGTGCTCTCTTAGCGCCGCTTCTGCCGAAAGAAGCCCGGGAGGGGCTCTTAGCTCCGGAGAGCATCGTACCTTCGTCTTTAGCGTCTTTTGTGGTCTACATCCTAGCAGAAAGCTTTTCCACTCTGTCTGGCAAGGAAAACCTGCGGGAGCACAGAAAACATCTCCCATCGTGTTCTGGACGTTGCACGGAGGTCTGCCAAGTGTTTGGCATGAAGGAAAGAAAAGTTGTCCAAAACAGCTTCCAATCGAATATTCATGTGATTGGAAACGTCAGGAAAGTGGTAAGGTACTGTTTTCTATAAGTTGGCAAGCTGCGCACACAATCCCAGTGTTGTACAGCTTCCTTCTTCACCTTTCCGATGCTGCCGCTCTCTCCGGCTCCCGGAGCCGAAGAAGCGGCTTCTTCGCGCAAAGACGATTGTACCGCTCACAGTGCTCTCTTAGCGCCGCTTCTGCCGAAAGAAGCCCGGCAGCGGCTCTTAGCTCCGGAGAGCATCGTACCTTCGTCTTTAGCGTCTTTTGTGGTCTACATCCTAGCAGAAAGCTTTTCCACTATGTCTGGCAAGGAAAACCTGCGGGAGCACAGAAAACATCTCCCATCGTGTTCTGGACGTTGCACGGAGGTCTGCCAAGTGTTTGGCATGAAGGAAAGAAAAGTTGTCCAAAACAGCTTCCAATCGAATATTCATGTGATTGGAAACATCAGGAAAGTGGTAAGGTACTGTTTTCTATCAGTTGGAAAGTTGTGCACGCAATCCCAGTGTTGTACAGCTTCCTTCTTCACCTTTCCGATGCTGCCGCTCTCTCCGGCTCCCGGAGCCGAAGAAGCGGCTTCTTCGCGCAAAGACGATTGTACCGCTCACAGTGCTCTCTTAGCGCCGCTTCTGCCGAAAGAAGCTCGGGAGCGGCTCTTAGCTCCGGAGAGCATCGTACCTTCGTCTTTAGCGTCTTTTGTGGTCTACATCCTAGCAGAAAGCTTTTCCACTCTGTCTGGCAAGGAAAACCTGCGGGAGCACAGAAAACATCTCCCATCGTGTTCTGGACGCTGCACGGAGGTCTGCCAAGTGTTTGGCATGAAGGAAAGAAAAGTTGTCCAAAACAGCTTCCAATCGAATATTCATGTGATTGGAAACGTCAGGAAAGTGGTAAGGTACTGTTTTCTATCCGTTGGCAAGCTGCGCACACAATCCCAGTGTTGTACAGCTTCCTTCTTCACCTTTCCGATGCTGCCGCTCTCTCCGGCTCCCGGAGCCGAAGAAGCGGCTTCTTCGCGCAAAGACGATTGTACCGCTCACAGTGCTCTCTTAGCGCCGGTTCTGCCGAAAGAAGCCCGGGAGCGGCTCTTAGCTCTGGAGAGCATCGTACCTTCGTCTTTAGCGTCTTTTGTGGTCTACATCCTAGCAGAAAGCTTTTCCACTCTGTCTGGCAAGGAAAACCTGCGGGAGCACAGAAAACATCTCCCATCGTATTCTGGAGGGTGCACGGAGGTCTGCCAAGTGTTTGGCATGAAGGAAAGAAAAGTTGTCCAAAACAGCTTCCAATCGAATATTCATGTGATTGGAAACGTCAGGAAAGTGTAAAGTACTGTTTTCTATCAGTTGGCAAGCTGCGCACACAATCCCAGTGTTGTACAGCTTCCTTCTTCACCTTTCCGATGCTGCCGCTCTCGCCGGCTCCCGGAGCCGAAGAAGCGGCTTCTTCGCGCAAAGACGATTGTACCGCTCACAGTGCTCTCTTAGCGCCGCTTCTGCCGAAAGAAGCCCAGGAGCGGCTCTTAGCTCCGGAGAGCATCGTACCTTCGTCTTTAGCGTCTTTTGTGGTCTACATCCTAGCAGAAAGCTTTTCCACTCTGTCTGGCAAGGAAAACCTGCGGGAGCACAGAAAACATCTCCCATCGTGTTCTGGACGTTGCACGGAGGTCTGCCAAGTGTTTGGCATGAAGGAAAGAAAAGTTGTCCAAAACAGCTTCCAATCGAATACTCATGTGATTGGAAACGTCAGGAAAGTGGTAAGGTACTGTTTTCTATCAGTTGGCAAGCTGCGCACACAATCTCAGTGTTGTATAGCTTCCTTCTTCACCTTTCCGATGCTGCCGCTCTCTCCGGCTCCCGGAGCCGAAGAAGCGGCTTCTTCGCGCAAAGACGATTGTAGCGCTCACAGTGCTCTCTTAGCGCCGCTTCTGCCGAAAGAAGCCCGGGAGCGGCTCTTAGCTCCGGAGAGCATCGTACCTTCGTCTTTAGCGTCTTTTGTGGTCTACATCCTAGCAGAAAGCTTTTCCACTCTGTCTGGCAAGGAAAACCTGCGGGAGCACAGAAAACATCTCCCATCGTGTTCTGGACGTTGCACGGAGGTCTGCCAAGTGCTTGGCATGAAGGAAAGAAAAGTTGTCCAAAACAGCTTCCAATCGAATATTCATGTGATTGGAAACGTCAGGAAAGTGGTAAGGTACTGTATTCTATGAGTTGGAAAATTGCGCACACAATCCCAGTGTTGTACAGCTTCCTTCTTCACCTTTCCGATGCTGCCGCTCTCTCCGGCTCCCGGAGCCGAAGAAGCGGCTTCTTCGCGCAAAGACGATTGTAGCGCTCACAGTGCTCTCTTAGCGCCGCTTCTGCCGAAAGAAGCCCGGGAGCGGCTCTTAGCTCCGGAGAGCATCGTACCTTCGTCTTTAGCGTCTTTTGTGGTCTACATCCTAGCAGAAAGCTTTTCCACTCTGTCTGGCAAGGAAAACCTGCGGGAGCACAGAAAACATCTCCCATCGTGTTCTGGACGCTGCACGGAGGTCTGCCAAATGTTTGGCATGAAGGAAAGAAAAGTTGTCCAAAACAGCTTCCAATCGAATATTCATGTGATTGGAAACGTCAGGAAAGTGGTAAGGTACTGTTTTCTATCAGTTGGCAAGCTACGCACACAATCCCAGTGTTGTGCAGCTTCCTTCTTCACCTTTCCGATGCTGCCGCTCTCTCCGGCTCCCGGAGCCGAAGAAGCGGCTTCTTCGCGCAAAGACGATTGTACCGCTCACAGTGCTCTCTTAGCGCCGCTTCTGCCGAAAGAAGCCCGGGAGCGGCTCTTAGCTCCGGACAGCATCGTACCTTCGTCTTTAGCGTCTTTTGTGGTCTACATCCTAGCAGAAAGCTTTTCCACTCTGTCTGGCAAGGAAAACCTGCGGGAGCACAGAAAACATCTCCCATCGTGTTCTGGACGTTGCACGGAGGTCTGCCAAGTGTTTGGCATGAAGGAAAGAAAAGTTGTCCAAAACAGCTTCCAATCGAATATTCATGTGATTGGAAACGTCAGGAAAGTGGTAAGGTACTGTTTTCTATCCGTTGGCAAGCTGCGCACGCAATCCCAGTGTTGTACAGCTTCCTTCTTCACCTTTCCGATGCTGCCGCTCTCTCCGGCTCCCGGAGCCGAAGAAGCGGCTTCTTCGCGCAAAGAGGATTGTACCGCTCACAGTGCTCTCTTAGCGCCGCTTCTGCCGAAAGAAGCCCGGGAGCGGCTCTTAGCTCCGGAGAGCATCGTACCTTCGTCTTTAGCGTCTTTTGTGGTCTACATCCTAGCAGAAATCTTTTCCACTCTGTCTGGCAAGGAAAACCTGCGGGAGCACAGAAAACATTTCCCATCGTGTTCTGGACCCTGCACGGAGGTCTGCCAAGTGTTTGGCATGAAGGAAAGAAAAGTTGTCCAAAACAGCTTCCAATCGAATATTCATGTGATTGGAAACGTCAGGAAAGTGTAAGGTACTGTTTTCTATCAGTTGGCAAGCTGCGCACACAATCCCAGTTTTGTACAGCTTCCTTCTTCACCTTTCCGATGCTGCCGCTCTCTCCGGCTCCCGGAGCCGAAGAAGCGGCTTCTTCGCGCAAAGACAATTGTACCGCTCACAGTGCTCTCTTAGCGCCGCTTCTGCCGAAAGAAGCCCGGGAGGGGCTCTTAGCTCCGGAGAGCATCGTACCTTCGTCTTTAGCGTCTTTTGTGGTCTACATCCTAGCAGAAAGCTTTTCCACTCTGTCTGGCAAGGAAAACCTGCGGGAGCACAGAAAACATCTCCCATCGTGTTCTGGACGTTGCACGGAGGTCTGCCAAGTGTTTGGCATGAAGGAAAGAAAAGTTGTCCAAAACAGCTTCCAATCGAATATTCATGTGATTGGAAACGTCAGGAAAGTGGTAAGGTACTGTTTTCTATAAGTTGGCAAGCTGCGCACACAATCCCAGTGTTGTACAGCTTCCTTCTTCACCTTTCCGATGCTGCCGCTCTCTCCGGCTCCCGGAGCCGAAGAAGCGGCTTCTTCGCGCAAAGACGATTGTACCGCTCACAGTGCTCTCTTAGCGCCGCTTCTGCCGAAAGAAGCCCGGCAGCGGCTCTTAGCTCCGGAGAGCATCGTACCTTCGTCTTTAGCGTCTTTTGTGGTCTACATCCTAGCAGAAAGCTTTTCCACTCTGTCTGGCAAGGAAAACCTGCGGGAGCACAGAAAACATCTCCCATCGTGTTCTGGACGTTGCACGGAGGTCTGCCAAGTGTTTGGCATGAAGGAAAGAAAAGTTGTCCAAAACAGCTTCCAATCGAATATTCATGTGATTGGAAACATCAGGAAAGTGGTAAGGTACTGTTTTCTATCAGTTGGAAAGTTGTGCACGCAATCCCAGTGTTGTACAGCTTCCTTCTTCACCTTTCTGATGCTGCCGCTCTCTCTGGCTCCCGGAGCCGAAGAAGCGGCTTCTTCGCGCAAAGACGATTGTACCGCTCACAGTGCTCTCTTAGCGCCGCTTCTGCCGAAAGAAGCCCGGGAGCGGCTCTTAGCTCCGGAGAGCATCGTACCTTCGTCTTTAGCGTCTTTTGTGGTCTACATCCTAGCAGAAAGCTTTTCCACTCTGTCTGGCAAGGAAAACCTGCGGGAGCACAGAAAACATCTCCCATCGTGTTCTAAACGTTGCACGGAGGTCTGCCAAGTGTTTGGCATGAAGGAAAGAAAAGTTGTCCAAAACAGCTTCCAATCGAATATTCATGTGATTGGAAACGTCAGGAAAGTGGTAAGGTACTGTTTTCTATCCGTTGGCAAGCTGCGCACACAATCCCAGTGTTGTACAGCTTCCTTCTTCACCTTTCCGATGCTGCCGCTCTCTCCGGCTCCCGGAGCCGAAGAAGCGGCTTCTTCGCGCAAAGACGATTGTACCGCTCACAGTGCTCTCTTAGCGCCGCTTCTGCCGAAAGAAGCCCGGGAGCGGCTCTTAGCTCTGGAGAGCATCGTACCTTCGTCTTTAGCGTCTTTTGTGGTCTACATCCTAGCAGAAAGCTTTTCCACTATGTCTGGCAAGGAAAACCTGCGGGAGCACAGAAAACATCTCCCATCGTATTCTGGACGGTGCACGGAGGTCTGCCAAGTGTTTGGCATGAAGGAAAGAAAAGTTGTCCAAAACAGCTTCCAATCGAATATTCATGTGATTGGAAACGTCAGGAAAGTGGTAAGGAACTGTTTTCTATCAGTTGGCAAGCTGCGCACACAATCCCAGTGTTGTACAGCTTCCTTCTTCACCTTTCCGATGCTGCCGCTCTCGCCGGCTCCCGGAGCCGAAGAAGCGGCTTCTTCGCGCAAAGACAATTGTACCGCTCACAGTGCTCTCTTAGCGCCGCTTCTGCCGAAAGAAGCCCAGGAGCGGCTCTTAGCTCCGGAGAGCATCGTACCTTCGTCTTTAGCGTCTTTTGTGGTCTACATCCTAGCAGAAAGCTTTTCCACTCTGTCTGGCAAGGAAAACCTGCGGGAGCACAGAAAACATCTCCCATCGTGTTCTGGACGTTGCACGGAGGTCTGCCAAGTGTTTGGCATGAAGGAAAGAAAAGTTGTCCAAAACAGCTTCCAATCGAATACTCATGTGATTGGAAACGTCAGGAAAGTGGTAAGGTACTGTTTTCTATCAGTTGGCAAGCTGCGCACACAATCTCAGTGTTGTATAGCTTCCTTCTTCACCTTTCCGATGCTGCCGCTCTCTCCGGCTCCCGGAGCCGAAGAAGCGGCTTCTTCGCGCAAAGACGATTGTAGCGCTCACAGTGCTCTCTTAGCGCCGCTTCTGCCGAAAGAAGCCCGGGAGCGGCTCTTAGCTCCGGAGAGCATCGTACCTTCGTCTTTAGCGTCTTTTGTGGTCTACATCCTAGCAGAAAGCTTTTCCACTCTGTCTGGCAAGGAAAACCTGCGGGAGCACAGAAAACATCTCCCATCGTGTTCTGGACGTTGCACGGAGGTCTGCCAAGTGCTTGGCATGAAGGAAAGAAAAGTTGTCCAAAACAGCTTCCAATCGAATATTCATGTGATTGGAAACGTCAGGAAAGTGGTAAGGTACTGTTTTCTATCAGTTGGCAAGCTACGCACACAATCCCAGTGTTGTGCAGCTTCCTTCTTCACCTTTCCGATGCTGCCGCTCTCTCCGGCTCCCGGAGCCGAAGAAGCGGCTTCTTCGCGCAAAGACGATTGTACCGCTCACAGTGCTCTCTTAGCGCCGCTTCTGCCGAAAGAAGCCCGGGAGCGGCTCTTAGCTCCGGACAGCATCGTACCTTCGTCTTTAGCGTCTTTTGTGGTCTACATCCTAGCAGAAAGCTTTTCCACTCTGTCTGGCAAGGAAAACCTGCGGGAGCACAGAAAACATCTCCCATCGTGTTCTGGACGTTGCACGGAGGTCTGCCAAGTGTTTGGCATGAAGGAAAGAAAAGTTGTCCAAAACAGCTTCCAATCGAATATTCATGTGATTGGAAACGTCAGGAAAGTGGTAAGGTACTGTTTTCTATCAGTTGGCAAGCTGCGCACGCAATCCCAGTGTTGTACAGCTTCCTTCTTCACCTTTCCGATGCTGCCGCTCTCTCCGGCTCCCGGAGCCGAAGAAGCGGCTTCTTCGCGCAAAGAGGATTGTACCGCTCACAGTGCTCTCTTAGCGCCGCTTATGCCGAAAGAAGCCCGGGAGCGGCTCTTAGCTCCGGAGAGCATCGTACCTTCGTCTTTAGCGTCTTTTGTGGTCTACATCCTAGCAGAAATCTTTTCCACTCTGTCTGGCAAGGAAAACCTGCGGGAGCACAGAAAACATTTCCCATCGTGTTCTGGACCCTGCACGGAGGTCTGCCAAGTGTTTGGCATGAAGGAAAGAAAAGTTGTCCAAAACAGCTTCCAATCGAATATTCATGTGATTGGAAACGTCAGGAAAGTGTAAGGTACTGTTTTCTATCAGTTGGCAAGCTGCGCACGCAATCCCAGTTTTGTACAGCTTCCTTCTTCACCTTTCCGATGCTGCCGCTCTCTCCGGCTCCCGGAGCCGAAGAAGCGGCTTCTTCGCGCAAAGACAATTGTACCGCTCACAGTGCTCTCTTAGCGCCGCTTCTGCCGAAAGAAGCCCGGGAGGGGCTCTTAGCTCCGGAGAGCATCGTACCTTCGTCTTTAGCGTCTTTTGTGGTCTACATCCTAGCAGAAAGCTTTTCCACTCTGTCTGGCAAGGAAAACCTGCGGGAGCACAGAAAACATCTCCCATCGTGTTCTGGACGTTGCACGGAGGTCTGCCAAGTGTTTGGCATGAAGGAAAGAAAAGTTGTCCAAAACAGCTTCCAATCGAATATTCATGTGATTGGAAACGTCAGGAAAGTGGTAAGGTACTGTTTTCTATAAGTTGGCAAGCTGCGCACACAATCCCAGTGTTGTACAGCTTCCTTCTTCACCTTTCCGATGCTGCCGCTCTCTCCGGCTCCCGGAGCCGAAGAAGCGGCTTCTTCGCGCAAAGACGATTGTACCGCTCACAGTGCTCTCTTAGCGCCGCTTCTGCCGAAAGAAGCCCGGCAGCGGCTCTTAGCTCCGGAGAGCATCGTACCTTCGTCTTTAGCGTCTTTTGTGGTCTACATCCTAGCAGAAAGCTTTTCCACTCTGTCTGGCAAGGAAAACCTGCGGGAGCACAGAAAACATCTCCCATCGTGTTCTGGACGTTGCACGGAGGTCTGCCAAGTGTTTGGCATGAAGGAAAGAAAAGTTGTCCAAAACAGCTTCCAATCGAATATTCATGTGATTGGAAACATCAGGAAAGTGGTAAGGTACTGTTTTCTATCAGTTGGAAAGTTGTGCACGCAATCCCAGTGTTGTACAGCTTCCTTCTTCACCTTTCTGATGCTGCCGCTCTCTCTGGCTCCCGGAGCCGAAGAAGCGGCTTCTTCGCGCAAAGACGATTGTACCGCTCACAGTGCTCTCTTAGCGCCGCTTCTGCCGAAAGAAGCCCGGGAGCGGCTCTTAGCTCCGGAGAGCATCGTACCTTCGTCTTTAGCGTCTTTTGTGGTCTACATCCTAGCAGAAAGCTTTTCCACTCTGTCTGGCAAGGAAAACCTGCGGGAGCACAGAAAACATCTCCCATCGTGTTCTAAACGTTGCACGGAGGTCTGCCAAGTGTTTGGCATGAAGGAAAGAAAAGTTGTCCAAAACAGCTTCCAATCGAATATTCATGTGATTGGAAACGTCAGGAAAGTGGTAAGGTACTGTTTTCTATCCGTTGGCAAGCTGCGCACACAATCCCAGTGTTGTACAGCTTCCTTCTTCACCTTTCCGATGCTGCCGCTCTCTCCGGCTCCCGGAGCCGAAGAAGCGGCTTCTTCGCGCAAAGACGATTGTACCGCTCACAGTGCTCTCTTAGCGCCGCTTCTGCCGAAAGAAGCCCGGGAGCGGCTCTTAGCTCTGGAGAGCATCGTACCTTCGTCTTTAGCGTCTTTTGTGGTCTACATCCTAGCAGAAAGCTTTTCCACTATGTCTGGCAAGGAAAACCTGCGGGAGCACAGAAAACATCTCCCATCGTATTCTGGACGGTGCACGGAGGTCTGCCAAGTGTTTGGCATGAAGGAAAGAAAAGTTGTCCAAAACAGCTTCCAATCGAATATTCATGTGATTGGAAACGTCAGGAAAGTGGTAAGGAACTGTTTTCTATCAGTTGGCAAGCTGCGCACACAATCCCAGTGTTGTACAGCTTCCTTCTTCACCTTTCCGATGCTGCCGCTCTCTCCGGCTCCCGGAGCCGAAGAAGCGGCTTCTTCGCGCAAAGACAATTGTACCGCTCACAGTGCTCTCTTAGCGCCGCTTCTGCCGAAAGAAGCCCAGGAGCGGCTCTTAGCTCCGGAGAGCATCGTACCTTCGTCTTTAGCGTCTTTTGTGGTCTACATCCTAGCAGAAAGCTTTTCCACTCTGTCTGGCAAGGAAAACCTGCGGGAGCACAGTAAACATCTCCCATCGTGTTCTGGACGTTGCACGGAGGTCTGCCAAGTGTTTGGCATGAAGGAAAGAAAAGTTGTCCAAAACAGCTTCCAATCGAATACTCATGTGATTGGAAAAGTCAGGAAAGTGGTAAGGTACTGTTTTCTATCAGTTGGCAAGCTGCGCACACAATCTCAGTGTTGTATAGCTTCCTTCTTCACCTTTCCGATGCTGCCGCTCTCTCCGGCTCCCGGAGCCGAAGAAGCGGCTTCTTCGCGCAAAGACGATTGTAGCGCTCACAGTGCTCTCTTAGCGCCGCTTCTGCCGAAAGAAGCCCGGCAGCGGCTCTTAGCTCCGGAGAGCATCGTACCTTCGTCTTTAGCGTCTTTTGTGGTCTACATCCTAGCAGAAAGCTTTTCCACTCTGTCTGGCAAGGAAAACCTGCGGGAGCACAGAAAACATCTCCCATCGTGTTCTGGACGTTGCACGGAGGTCTGCCAAGTGCTTGGCATGAAGGAAAGAAAAGTTGTCCAAAACAGCTTCCAATCGAATATTCATGTGATTGGAAACGTCAGGAAAGTGGTAAGGTACTGTATTCTATCAGTTGGAAAATTGCGCACACAATCCCAGTGTTGTACAGCTTCCTTCTTCACCTTTCCGATGCTGCCGCTCTCTCCGGCTCCCGGAGCCGAAGAAGCGGCTTCTTCGCGCAAAGACGATTGTACCGCTCACAGTGCTCTCTTAGCGCCGCTTCTGCCGAAAGAAGCCCGGGAGGGGCTCTTAGCTCCGGAGAGCATCGTACCTTCGTCTTTAGCGTCTTTTGTGGTCTACATCCTAGCAGAAAGCTTTTCCACTCTGTCTGGCAAGGAAAACCTGCGGGAGCACAGAAAACATCTCCCATCGTGTTCTGGACGCTGCACGGAGGTCTGCCAAGTGTTTGGCATGAAGGAAAGAAAAGTTGTCCAAAACAGCTTCCAATCGAATATTCATGTGATTGGAAACGTCAGGAAAGTGGTAAGGAACTGTTTTCTATCAGTTGGCAAGCTGCGCACACAATCCCAGTGTTGTACAGCTTCCTTCTTCACCTTTCCGATGCTGCCGCTCTCTCCGGCTCCCGGAGCCGAAGAAGCGGCTTCTTCGCGCAAAGACGATTGTACCGCTCACAGTGCTCTCTTAGCGCCGCTTCTGCCAAAAGAAGCCCGGGAGCGGCTCTTAGCTCCGGAGAGCATCGTACCTTCGTCTTTAGCGTCTTTTGTGGTCTACATCCTAGCAGAAAGCTTTTCCACTCTGTCTGGCAAGGAAAACCTGCGGGAGCACAGAAAACATCTCCCATCGTGTTCTGGACGTTGCACGGAGGTCTGCCAAGTGTTTGGCATGAAGGAAAGAAAAGCTGTCCAAAACAGCTTCCAATCGAATATTCATGTGATTGGAAACGTCAGGAAAGTGGTAAGGTACTGTTTTCTATCAATTGGCAAGCTGCGCACACAATCCCAGTGTTGTACAGCTTCCTTCTTCACCTTTCCGATGCTGCCGCTCTCTCCGGCTCCCGGAGCCGAAGAAGCGGCTTGTTCGCGCAAAGACGATTGTACCGCTCACAGTGCTCTCTTAGCGCCGCTTCTGCCGAAAGAAGCCCGGGAGAGGCTCTTAGCTCCGGACAGCATCGTACCTTCGTCTTTAGCGTCTTTTGTGGTCTACATCCTAGCAGAAAGCTTTTCCACTCTGTCTGGCAAGGAAAACCTGCGGGAGCACAGAAAACATCTCCCATCGTGTTCTGGACGCTGCACAGAGGTCTGCCAAGTGTTTGGCATGAAGGAAAGAAAAGTTGTCCAAAACAGCTTCCAATCGAATATTCATGTGATTGGAAACGTCAGGAAAGTGGTAAGGTACTGTATTCTATCAGTTGGAAAATTGCGCACACAATCCCAGTGTTGTACAGCTTCCTTCTTCACCTTTCCGATGCTGCCGCTCTCTCCGGCTCCCGGAGCCGAAGAAGCGGCTTCTTCGCGCAAAGACGATTGTACCGCTCACAGTGCTCTCTTAGCGCCGCTTCTGCCGAAAGAAGCCCGGCAGCGGCGCTTAGCTCCGGAGAGCATCGTACCTTTGTCTTTAGCGTCTTTTGTGGTCTACATCCTAGCAGAAAGCTTTTCCACTCTGTCTGGCAAGGAAAACCTGCGGGAGCACAGAAAACATCTCCCATCGTGTTCTGGACGTTGCACGGAGGTCTGCCAAGTGTTTGGCATGAAGGAAAGAAAAGTTGTCCAAAACAGCTTCCAATCGAATATTCATGTGATTGGAAACGTCAGGAAAGTGGTAAGGTACTGTTTTCTATCCGTTGGCAAGCTGCGCACGCAATCCCAGTGTTGTACAGCTTCCTTCTTCACCTTTCCGATGCTGCCGCTCTCTCCGGCTCCCGGAGCCGAAGAAGCGGCTTCTTCGCGCAAAGAGGATTGTACCGCTCACAGTGCTCTCTTAGCGCCGCTTCTGCCGAAAGAAGCCCGGGAGCGGCTCTTAGCTCCGGAGAGCATCGTACCTTCGTCTTTAGCGTCTTTTGTGGTCTACATCCTAGCAGAAATCTTTTCCACTCTGTCTGGCAAGGAAAACCTGCGGGAGCACAGAAAACATTTCCCATCGTGTTCTGGACCCTGCACGGAGGTCTGCCAAGTGTTTGGCATGAAGGAAAGAAAAGTTGTCCAAAACAGCTTCCAATCGAATATTCATGTGATTGGAAACGTCAGGAAAGTGTAAGGTACTGTTTTCTATCAGTTGGCAAGCTGCGCACACAATCCCAGTTTTGTACAGCTTCCTTCTTCACCTTTCCGATGCTGCCGCTCTCTCCGGCTCCCGGAGCCGAAGAAGCGGCTTCTTCGCGCAAAGACAATTGTACCGCTCACAGTGCTCTCTTAGCGCCGCTTCTGCCGAAAGAAGCCCGGGAGGGGCTCTTAGCTCCGGAGAGCATCGTACCTTCGTCTTTAGCGTCTTTTGTGGTCTACATCCTAGCAGAAAGCTTTTCCACTCTGTCTGGCAAGGAAAACCTGCGGGAGCACAGAAAACATCTCCCATCGTGTTCTGGACGTTGCACGGAGGTCTGCCAAGTGTTTGGCATGAAGGAAAGAAAAGTTGTCCAAAACAGCTTCCAATCGAATATTCATGTGATTGGAAACGTCAGGAAAGTGGTAAGGTACTGTTTTCTATAAGTTGGCAAGCTGCGCACACAATCCCAGTGTTGTACAGCTTCCTTCTTCACCTTTCCGATGCTGCCGCTCTCTCCGGCTCCCGGAGCCGAAGAAGCGGCTTCTTCGCGCAAAGACGATTGTACCGCTCACAGTGCTCTCTTAGCGCCGCTTCTGCCGAAAGAAGCCCGGCAGCGGCTCTTAGCTCCGGAGAGCATCGTACCTTCGTCTTTAGCGTCTTTTGTGGTCTACATCCTAGCAGAAAGCTTTTCCACTCTGTCTGGCAAGGAAAACCTGCGGGAGCACAGAAAACATCTCCCATCGTGTTCTGGACGTTGCACGGAGGTCTGCCAAGTGTTTGGCATGAAGGAAAGAAAAGTTGTCCAAAACAGCTTCCAATCGAATATTCATGTGATTGGAAACATCAGGAAAGTGGTAAGGTACTGTTTTCTATCAGTTGGAAAGTTGTGCACGCAATCCCAGTGTTGTACAGCTTCCTTCTTCACCTTTCTGATGCTGCCGCTCTCTCTGGCTCCCGGAGCCGAAGAAGCGGCTTCTTCGCGCAAAGACGATTGTACCGCTCACAGTGCTCTCTTAGCGCCGCTTCTGCCGAAAGAAGCCCGGGAGCGGCTCTTAGCTCCGGAGAGCATCGTACCTTCGTCTTTAGCGTCTTTTGTGGTCTACATCCTAGCAGAAAGCTTTTCCACTCTGTCTGGCAAGGAAAACCTGCGGGAGCACAGAAAACATCTCCCATCGTGTTCTAAACGTTGCACGGAGGTCTGCCAAGTGTTTGGCATGAAGGAAAGAAAAGTTGTCCAAAACAGCTTCCAATCGAATATTCATGTGATTGGAAACGTCAGGAAAGTGGTAAGGTACTGTTTTCTATCCGTTGGCAAGCTGCGCACACAATCCCAGTGTTGTACAGCTTCCTTCTTCACCTTTCCGATGCTGCCGCTCTCTCCGGCTCCCGGAGCCGAAGAAGCGGCTTCTTCGCGCAAAGACGATTGTACCGCTCACAGTGCTCTCTTAGCGCCGCTTCTGCCGAAAGAAGCCCGGGAGCGGCTCTTAGCTCTGGAGAGCATCGTACCTTCGTCTTTAGCGTCTTTTGTGGTCTACATCCTAGCAGAAAGCTTTTCCACTCTGTCTGGCAAGGAAAACCTGCGGGAGCACAGAAAACATCTCCCATCGTATTCTGGACGGTGCACGGAGGTCTGCCAAGTGTTTGGCATGAAGGAAAGAAAAGTTGTCCAAAACAGCTTCCAATCGAATATTCATGTGATTGGAAACGTCAGGAAAGTGGTAAGGAACTGTTTTCTATCAGTTGGCAAGCTGCGCACACAATCCCAGTGTTGTACAGCTTCCTTCTTCACCTTTCCGATGCTGCCGCTCTCGCCGGCTCCCGGAGCCGAAGAAGCGGCTTCTTCGCGCAAAGACAATTGTACCGCTCACAGTGCTCTCTTAGCGCCGCTTCTGCCGAAAGAAGCCCAGGAGCGGCTCTTAGCTCCGGAGAGCATCGTACCTTCGTCTTTAGCGTCTTTTGTGGTCTACATCCTAGCAGAAAGCTTTTCCACTCTGTCTGGCAAGGAAAACCTGCGGGAGCACAGAAAACATCTCCCATCGTGTTCTGGACGTTGCACGGAGGTCTGCCAAGTGTTTGGCATGAAGGAAAGAAAAGTTGTCCAAAACAGCTTCCAATCGAATACTCATGTGATTGGAAACGTCAGGAAAGTGGTAAGGTACTGTTTTCTATCAGTTGGCAAGCTGCGCACACAATCTCAGTGTTGTATAGCTTCCTTCTTCACCTTTCCGATGCTGCCGCTCTCTCCGGCTCCCGGAGCCGAAGAAGCGGCTTCTTCGCGCAAAGACGATTGTAGCGCTCACAGTGCTCTCTTAGCGCCGCTTCTGCCGAAAGAAGCCCGGGAGCGGCTCTTAGCTCCGGAGAGCATCGTACCTTCGTCTTTAGCGTCTTTTGTGGTCTACATCCTAGCAGAAAGCTTTTCCACTCTGTCTGGCAAGGAAAACCTGCGGGAGCACAGAAAACATCTCCCATCGTGTTCTGGACGTTGCACGGAGGTCTGCCAAGTGCTTGGCATGAAGGAAAGAAAAGTTGTCCAAAACAGCTTCCAATCGAATATTCATGTGATTGGAAACGTCAGGAAAGTGGTAAGGTACTGTTTTCTATCAGTTGGCAAGCTACGCACACAATCCCAGTGTTGTGCAGCTTCCTTCTTCACCTTTCCGATGCTGCCGCTCTCTCCGGCTCCCGGAGCCGAAGAAGCGGCTTCTTCGCACAAAGACGATTGTACCGCTCACAGTGCTCTCTTAGCGCCGCTTCTGCCGAAAGAAGCCCGGGAGCGGCTCTTAGCTCCGGACAGCATCGTACCTTCGTCTTTAGCGTCTTTTGTGGTCTACATCCTAGCAGAAAGCTTTTCCACTCTGTCTGGCAAGGAAAACCTGCGGGAGCACAGAAAACATCTCCCATCGTGTTCTGGACGTTGCACGGAGGTCTGCCAAGTGTTTGGCATGAAGGAAAGAAAAGTTGTCCAAAACAGCTTCCAATCGAATATTCATGTGATTGGAAACGTCAGGAAAGTGGTAAGGTACTGTTTTCTATCAGTTGGCAAGCTGCGCACGCAATCCCAGTGTTGTACAGCTTCCTTCTTCACCTTTCCGATGCTGCCGCTCTCTCCGGCTCCCGGAGCCGAAGAAGCGGCTTCTTCGCGCAAAGAGGATTGTACCGCTCACAGTGCTCTCTTAGCGCCGCTTATGCCGAAAGAAGCCCGGGAGCGGCTCTTAGCTCCGGAGAGCATCGTACCTTCGTCTTTAGCGTCTTTTGTGGTCTACATCCTAGCAGAAATCTTTTCCACTCTTTCTGGCAAGGAAAACCTGCGGGAGCACAGAAAACATTTCCCATCGTGTTCTGGACCCTGCACGGAGGTCTGCCAAGTGTTTGGCATGAAGGAAAGAAAAGTTGTCCAAAACAGCTTCCAATCGAATATTCATGTGATTGGAAACGTCAGGAAAGTGTAAGGTACTGTTTTCTATCAGTTGGCAAGCTGCGCACGCAATCCCAGTTTTGTACAGCTTCCTTCTTCACCTTTCCGATGCTGCCGCTCTCTCCGGCTCCCGGAGCCGAAGAAGCGGCTTCTTCGCGCAAAGACAATTGTACCGCTCACAGTGCTCTCTTAGCGCCGCTTCTGCCGAAAGAAGCCCGGGAGGGGCTCTTAGCTCCGGAGAGCATCGTACCTTCGTCTTTAGCGTCTTTTGTGGTCTACATCCTAGCAGAAAGCTTTTCCACTCTGTCTGGCAAGGAAAACCTGCGGGAGCACAGAAAACATCTCCCATCGTGTTCTGGACGTTGCACGGAGGTCTGCCAAGTGTTTGGCATGAAGGAAAGAAAAGTTGTCCAAAACAGCTTCCAATCGAATATTCATGTGATTGGAAACGTCAGGAAAGTGGTAAGGTACTGTTTTCTATAAGTTGGCAAGCTGCGCACACAATCCCAGTGTTGTACAGCTTCCTTCTTCACCTTTCCGATGCTGCCGCTCTCTCCGGCTCCCGGAGCCGAAGAAGCGGCTTCTTCGCGCAAAGACGATTGTACCGCTCACAGTGCTCTCTTAGCGCCGCTTCTGCCGAAAGAAGCCCGGCAGCGGCTCTTAGCTCCGGAGAGCATCGTACCTTCGTCTTTAGCGTCTTTTGTGGTCTACATCCTAGCAGAAAGCTTTTCCACTCTGTCTGGCAAGGAAAACCTGCGGGAGCACAGAAAACATCTCCCATCGTGTTCTGGACGTTGCACGGAGGTCTGCCAAGTGTTTGGCATGAAGGAAAGAAAAGTTGTCCAAAACAGCTTCCAATCGAATATTCATGTGATTGGAAACATCAGGAAAGTGGTAAGGTACTGTTTTCTATCAGTTGGAAAGTTGTGCACGCAATCCCAGTGTTGTACAGCTTCCTTCTTCACCTTTCTGATGCTGCCGCTCTCTCTGGCTCCCGGAGCCGAAGAAGCGGCTTCTTCGCGCAAAGACGATTGTACCGCTCACAGTGCTCTCTTAGCGCCGCTTCTGCCGAAAGAAGCCCGGGAGCGGCTCTTAGCTCCGGAGAGCATCGTACCTTCGTCTTTAGCGTCTTTTGTGGTCTACATCCTAGCAGAAAGCTTTTCCACTCTGTCTGGCAAGGAAAACCTGCGGGAGCACAGAAAACATCTCCCATCGTGTTCTGGACGTTGCACGGAGGTCTGCCAAGTGTTTGGCATGAAGGAAAGAAAAGTTGTCCAAAACAGCTTCCAATCGAATATTCATGTGATTGGAAACGTCAGGAAAGTGGTAAGGTACTGTTTTCTATCCGTTGGCAAGCTGCGCACACAATCCCAGTGTTGTACAGCTTCCTTCTTCACCTTTCCGATGCTGCCGCTCTCTCCGGCTCCCGGAGCCGAAGAAGCGGCTTCTTCGCGCAAAGACGATTGTACCGCTCACAGTGCTCTCTTAGCGCCGCTTCTGCCGAAAGAAGCCCGGGAGCGGCTCTTAGCTCTGGAGAGCATCGTACCTTCGTCTTTAGCGTCTTTTGTGGTCTACATCCTAGCAGAAAGCTTTTCCACTATGTCTGGCAAGGAAAACCTGCGGGAGCACAGAAAACATCTCCCATCGTATTCTGGACGGTGCACGGAGGTCTGCCAAGTGTTTGGCATGAAGGAAAGAAAAGTTGTCCAAAACAGCTTCCAATCGAATATTCATGTGATTGGAAACGTCAGGAAAGTGGTAAGGAACTGTTTTCTATCAGTTGGCAAGCTGCGCACACAATCCCAGTGTTGTACAGCTTCCTTCTTCACCTTTCCGATGCTGCCGCTCTCGCCGGCTCCCGGAGCCGAAGAAGCGGCTTCTTCGCGCAAAGACAATTGTACCGCTCACAGTGCTCTCTTAGCGCCGCTTCTGCCGAAAGAAGCCCAGGAGCGGCTCTTAGCTCCGGAGAGCATCGTACCTTCGTCTTTAGCGTCTTTTGTGGTCTACATCCTAGCAGAAAGCTTTTCCACTCTGTCTGGCAAGGAAAACCTGCGGGAGCACAGTAAACATCTCCCATCGTGTTCTGGACGTTGCACGGAGGTCTGCCAAGTGTTTGGCATGAAGGAAAGAAAAGTTGTCCAAAACAGCTTCCAATCGAATACTCATGTGATTGGAAAAGTCAGGAAAGTGGTAAGGTACTGTTTTCTATCAGTTGGCAAGCTGCGCACACAATCTCAGTGTTGTATAGCTTCCTTCTTCACCTTTCCGATGCTGCCGCTCTCTCCGGCTCCCGGAGCCGAAGAAGCGGCTTCTTCGCGCAAAGACGATTGTAGCGCTCACAGTGCTCTCTTAGCGCCGCTTCTGCCGAAAGAAGCCCGGCAGCGGCTCTTAGCTCCGGAGAGCATCGTACCTTCGTCTTTAGCGTCTTTTGTGGTCTACATCCTAGCAGAAAGCTTTTCCACTCTGTCTGGCAAGGAAAACCTGCGGGAGCACAGAAAACATCTCCCATCGTGTTCTGGACGTTGCACGGAGGTCTGCCAAGTGCTTGGCATGAAGGAAAGAAAAGTTGTCCAAAACAGCTTCCAATCGAATATTCATGTGATTGGAAACGTCAGGAAAGTGGTAAGGTACTGTATTCTATCAGTTGGAAAATTGCGCACACAATCCCAGTGTTGTACAGCTTCCTTCTTCACCTTTCCGATGCTGCCGCTCTCTCCGGCTCCCGGAGCCGAAGAAGCGGCTTCTTCGCGCAAAGACGATTGTACCGCTCACAGTGCTCTCTTAGCGCCGCTTCTGCCGAAAGAAGCCCGGGAGGGGCTCTTAGCTCCGGAGAGCATCGTACCTTCGTCTTTAGCGTCTTTTGTGGTCTACATCCTAGCAGAAAGCTTTTCCACTCTGTCTGGCAAGGAAAACCTGCGGGAGCACAGAAAACATCTCCCATCGTGTTCTGGACGCTGCACGGAGGTCTGCCAAGTGTTTGGCATGAAGGAAAGAAAAGTTGTCCAAAACAGCTTCCAATCGAATATTCATGTGATTGGAAACGTCAGGAAAGTGGTAAGGAACTGTTTTCTATCAGTTGGCAAGCTGCGCACACAATCCCAGTGTTGTACAGCTTCCTTCTTCACCTTTCCGATGCTGCCGCTCTCTCCGGCTCCCGGAGCCGAAGAAGCGGCTTCTTCGCGCAAAGACGATTGTACCGCTCACAGTGCTCTCTTAGCGCCGCTTCTGCCAAAAGAAGCCCGGGAGCGGCTCTTAGCTCCGGAGAGCATCGTACCTTCGTCTTTAGCGTCTTTTGTGGTCTACATCCTAGCAGAAAGCTTTTCCACTCTGTCTGGCAAGGAAAACCTGCGGGAGCACAGAAAACATCTCCCATCGTGTTCTGGACGTTGCACGGAGGTCTGCCAAGTGTTTGGCATGAAGGAAAGAAAAGCTGTCCAAAACAGCTTCCAATCGAATATTCATGTGATTGGAAACGTCAGGAAAGTGGTAAGGTACTGTTTTCTATCAATTGGCAAGCTGCGCACACAATCCCAGTGTTGTACAGCTTCCTTCTTCACCTTTCCGATGCTGCCGCTCTCTCCGGCTCCCGGAGCCGAAGAAGCGGCTTGTTCGCGCAAAGACGATTGTACCGCTCACAGTGCTCTCTTAGCGCCGCTTCTGCCGAAAGAAGCCCGGGAGAGGCTCTTAGCTCCGGACAGCATCGTACCTTCGTCTTTAGCGTCTTTTGTGGTCTACATCCTAGCAGAAAGCTTTTCCACTCTGTCTGGCAAGGAAAACCTGCGGGAGCACAGAAAACATCTCCCATCGTGTTCTGGACGCTGCACAGAGGTCTGCCAAGTGTTTGGCATGAAGGAAAGAAAAGTTGTCCAAAACAGCTTCCAATCGAATATTCATGTGATTGGAAACGTCAGGAAAGTGGTAAGGTACTGTATTCTATCAGTTGGAAAATTGCGCACACAATCCCAGTGTTGTACAGCTTCCTTCTTCACCTTTCCGATGCTGCCGCTCTCTCCGGCTCCCGGAGCCGAAGAAGCGGCTTCTTCGCGCAAAGACGATTGTACCGCTCACAGTGCTCTCTTAGCGCCGCTTCTGCCGAAAGAAGCCCGGCAGCGGCGCTTAGCTCCGGAGAGCATCGTACCTTCGTCTTTAGCGTCTTTTGTGGTCTACATCCTAGCAGAAAGCTTTTCCACTCTGTCTGGCAAGGAAAACCTGCGGGAGCACAGAAAACATCTCCCATCGTATTCTGGACGGTGCACGGAGGTCTGCCAAGTGTTTGGCATGAAGGAAAGAAAAGTTGTCCAAAACAGCTTCCAATCGAATATTCATGTGATTGGAAACGTCAGGAAAGTGTAAAGTACTGTTTTCTATCAGTTGGCAAGCTGCGCACACAATCCCAGTGTTGTACAGCTTCCTTCTTCACCTTTCCGATGCTGCCGCTCTCGCCGGCTCCCGGAGCCGAAGAAGCGGCTTCTTCGCGCAAAGACGATTGTACCGCTCACAGTGCTCTCTTAGCGCCGCTTCTGCCGAAAGAAGCCCAGGAGCGGCTCTTAGCTCCGGAGAGCATCGTACCTTCGTCTTTAGCGTCTTTTGTGGTCTACATCCTAGCAGAAAGCTTTTCCACTCTGTCTGGCAAGGAAAACCTGCGGGAGCACAGAAAACATCTCCCATCGTGTTCTGGACGTTGCACGGAGGTCTGCCAAGTGTTTGGCATGAAGGAAAGAAAAGTTGTCCAAAACAGCTTCCAATCGAATACTCATGTGATTGGAAACGTCAGGAAAGTGGTAAGGTACTGTTTTCTATCAGTTGGCAAGCTGCGCACACAATCTCAGTGTTGTATAGCTTCCTTCTTCACCTTTCCGATGCTGCCGCTCTCTCCGGCTCCCGGAGCCGAAGAAGCGGCTTGTTCGCGCAAAGACGATTGTAGCGCTCACAGTGCTCTCTTAGCGCCGCTTCTGCCGAAAGAAGCCCGGGAGCGGCTCTTAGCTCCGGAGAGCATCGTACCTTCGTCTTTAGCGTCTTTTGTGGTCTACATCCTAGCAGAAAGCTTTTCCACTCTGTCTGGCAAGGAAAACCTGCGGGAGCACAGAAAACATCTCCCATCGTGTTCTGGACGTTGCACGGAGGTCTGCCAAGTGCTTGGCATGAAGGAAAGAAAAGTTGTCCAAAACAGCTTCCAATCGAATATTCATGTGATTGGAAACGTCAGGAAAGTGGTAAGGAACTGTTTTCTATCAGTTGGCAAGCTGCGCACACAATCCCAGTGTTGTACAGCTTCCTTCTTCACCTTTCCGATGCTGCCGCTCTCGCCGGCTCCCGGAGCCGAAGAAGCGGCTTCTTCGCGCAAAGACGATTGTACCGCTCACAGTGCTCTCTTAGCGCCGCTTCTGCCGAAAGAAGCCCAGGAGCGGCTCTTAGCTCCGGAGAGCATCGTACCTTCGTCTTTAGCGTCTTTTGTGGTCTACATCCTAGCAGAAAGCTTTTCCACTCTGTCTGGCAAGGAAAACCTGCGGGAGAACAGAAAACATCTCCCATCGTGTTCTGGACGTTGCACGGAGGTCTGCCAAGTGTTTGGCATGAAGGAAAGAAAAGTTGTCCAAAACAGCTTCCAATCGAATACTCATGTGATTGGAAACGTCAGGAAAGTGGTAAGGTACTGTTTTCTATCAGTTGGAAAATTGCGCACACAATCCCAGTGTTGTACAGCTTCCTTCTTCACCTTTCCGATGCTGCCGCTCTCTCCGGCTCCCGGAGCCGAAGAAGCGGCTTCTTCGCGCAAAGACGATTGTACCGCTCACAGTGCTCTCTTAGCGCCGCTTCTGCCGAAAGAAGCCCGGGAGCGGCGCTTAGCTCCGGAGAGCATCGTACCTTCGTCTTTAGCGTCTTTTGTGGTCTACATCCTAGCAGAAAGCTTTTCCACTCTGTCTGGCAAGGAAAATTTGCGGGAGCACAGAAAACATCTCCCATCGTGTTCTGGACGTTGCACGGAGGTCTGCCAAGTGCTTGGCATGAAGGAAAGAAAAGTTGTCCAAAACAGCTTCCAATCGAATATTCATGTGATTGGAAACGTCAGGAAAGTGGTAAGGTACTGTTTTCTATCCGTTGGCAAGCTGCGCACACAATCCCAGTGTTGTACAGCTTCCTTCTTCACCTTTCCGATGCTGCCGCTCTCTCCGGCTCCCGGAGCCGAAGAAGCGGCTTCTTCGCGCAAAGACGATTGTACCGCTCACAGTGCTCTCTTAGCGCCGCTTCTGCCGAAAGAAGCCCGGGAGCGGCTCTTAGCTCCGGAGAGCATCGTACCTTCGTCTTTAGCGTCTTTTGTGGTCTACATCCTAGCAGAAATCTTTTCCACTCTGTCTGGCAAGGAAAACCTGCGGGAGCACAGAAAACATTTCCCATCGTGTTCTGGACCCTGCACGGAGGTCTGCCAAGTGTTTGGCATGAAGGAAAGAAAAGTTGTCCAAAACAGCTTCCAATCGAATATTCATGTGATTGGAAACGTCAGGAAAGTGTAAGGTACTGTTTTCTATCAGTTGGCAAGCTGCGCACACAATCCCAGTTTTGTACAGCTTCCTTCTTCACCTTTCCGATGCTGCCGCTCTCTCCGGCTCCCGGAGCCGAAGAAGCGGCTTCTTAGCGCAAAGACAATTGTACCGCTCACAGTGCTCTCTTAGCGCCGCTTCTGCCGAAAGAAGCCCGGGAGCGGCTCTTAGCTCCGGAGAGCATCGTACCTTCGTCTTTAGCGTCTTTTGTGGTCTACATCCTAGCAGAAAGCTTTTCCACTCTGTCTGGCAAGGAAAACCTGCGGGAGCACAGAAAACATCTCCCATCGTGTTCTGGACGTTGCACGGAGGTCTGCCAAGTGCTTGGCATGAAGGAAAGAAAAGTTGTCCAAAACAGCTTCCAATCGAATATTCATGTGATTGGAAACGTCAGGAAAGTGGTAAGGTACTGTATTCTATCAGTTGGAAAATTGCGCACACAATCCCAGTGTTGTACAGCTTCCTTCTTCACCTTTCCGATGCTGCCGCTCTCTCCGGCTCCCGGAGCCGAAGAAGCGGCTTCTTCGCGCAAAGACGATTGTACCGCTCACAGTGCTCTCTTAGCGCCGCTTCTGCCGAAAGAAGCCCGGGAGCGGCTCTTAGCTCCGGAGAGCATCGTACCTTCGTCTTTAGCGTCTTTTGTGGTCTACATCCTAGCAGAAAGCTTTTCCACTCTGTCTGGCAAGGAAAACCTGCGGGAGCACAGAAAACATCTCCCATCGTGTTCTGGACGCTGCACGGAGGTCTGCCAAGTGTTTGGCATGAAGGAAAGAAAAGTTGTCCAAAACAGCTTCCAATCGAATATTCATGTGATTGGAAACGTCAGGAAAGTGGTAAGGAACTGTTTTCTATCAGTTGGCAAGCTGCGCACACAATCCCAGTGTTGTACAGCTTCCTTCTTCACCTTTCCGATGCTGCCGCTCTCTCCGGCTCCCGGAGCCGAAGAAGCGGCTTCTTCGCGCAAAGACGATTGTACCGCTCACAGTGCTCTCTTAGCGCCGCTTCTGCCGAAAGAAGCCCGGGAGCGGCTCTTAGCTCCGGAGAGCATCGTACCTTCGTCTTTAGCGTCTTTTGTGGTCTACATCCTAGCAGAAAGCTTTTCCACTCTGTCTGGCAAGGAAAACCTGCGGGAGCACAGAAAACATCTCCCATCGTGTTCTGGACGCTGCACGGAGGTCTGCCAAATGTTTGGCATGAAGGAAAGAAAAGTTGTCCAAAACAGCTTCCAATCGAATATTCATGTGATTGGAAACGTCAGGAAAGTGGTAAGGTACTGTTTTCTATCAGTTGGCAAGCTACGCACACAATCCCAGTGTTGTGCAGCTTCCTTCTTCACCTTTCCGATGCTGCCGCTCTCTCCGGCTCCCGGAGCCGAAGAAGCGGCTTCTTCGCGCAAAGACGATTGTACCGCTCACAGTGCTCTCTTAGCGCCGCTTCTGCCGAAAGAAGCCCGGGAGCGGCTCTTAGCTCCGGACAGCATCGTACCTTCGTCTTTAGCGTCTTTTGTGGTCTACATCCTAGCAGAAAGCTTTTCCACTCTGTCTGGCAAGGAAAACCTGCGGGAGCACAGAAAACATCTCCCATCGTGTTCTGGACGTTGCACGGAGGTCTGCCAAGTGTTTGGCATGAAGGAAAGAAAAGTTGTCCAAAACAGCTTCCAATCGAATATTCATGTGATTGGAAACGTCAGGAAAGTGGTAAGGTACTGTTTTCTATCAGTTGGCAAGCTGCGCACGCAATCCCAGTGTTGTACAGCTTCCTTCTTCACCTTTCCGATGCTGCCGCTCTCTCCGGCTCCCGGAGCCGAAGAAGCGGCTTCTTCGCGCAAAGAGGATTGTACCGCTCACAGTGCTCTCTTAGCGCCGCTTCTGCCGAAAGAAGCCCGGGAGCGGCTCTTAGCTCCGGAGAGCATCGTACCTTCGTCTTTAGCGTCTTTTGTGGTCTACATCCTAGCAGAAATCTTTTCCACTCTGTCTGGCAAGGAAAACCTGCGGGAGCACAGAAAACATTTCCCATCGTGTTCTGGACCCTGCACGGAGGTCTGCCAAGTGTTTGGCATGAAGGAAAGAAAAGTTGTCCAAAACAGCTTCCAATCGAATATTCATGTGATTGGAAACGTCAGGAAAGTGTAAGGTACTGTTTTCTATCAGTTGGCAAGCTGCGCACACAATCCCAGTGTTGTACAGCTTCCTTCTTCACCTTTCCGATGCTGCCGCTCTCTCCGGCTCCCGGAGCCGAAGAAGCGGCTTCTTCGCGCAAAGACAATTGTACCGCTCACAGTGCTCTCTTAGCGCCGCTTCTGCCGAAAGAAGCCCGGGAGCGGCTCTTAGCTCCGGAGAGCATCGTACCTTCGTCTTTAGCGTCTTTTGTGGTCTACATCCTAGCAGAAAGCTTTTCCACTCTGTCTGGCAAGGAAAACCTGCGGGAGCACAGAAAACATCTCCCATCGTGTTCTGGACGTTGCACGGAGGTCTGCCAAGTGTTTGGCATGAAGGAAAGAAAAGTTGTCCAAAACAGCTTCCAATCGAATATTCATGTGATTGGAAACGTCAGGAAAGTGTAAGGTACTGTTTTCTATCAGTTGGCAAGCTGCGCACACAATCCCAGTGTTGTACAGCTTCCTTCTTCACCTTTCCGATGCTGCCGCTCTCTCCGGCTCCCGGAGCCGAAGAAGCGGCTTCTTCGCGCAAAGACGATTGTACCGCTCACAGTGCTCTCTTAGCGCCGCTTCTGCCGAAAGAAGCCCGGCAGCGGCTCTTAGCTCCGGAGAGCATCGTACCTTCGTCTTTAGCGTCTTTTGTGGTCTACATCCTAGCAGAAAGCTTTTCCACTCTGTCTGGCAAGGAAAACCTGCGGGAGCACAGAAAACATCTCCCATCGTGTTCTGGACGTTGCACGGAGGTCTGCCAAGTGTTTGGCATGAAGGAAAGAAAAGTTGTCCAAAACAGCTTCCAATCGAATATTCATGTGATTGGAAACATCAGGAAAGTGGTAAGGTACTGTTTTCTATCAGTTGGAAAGTTGTGCACGCAATCCCAGTGTTGTACAGCTTCCTTCTTCACCTTTCTGATGCTGCCGCTCTCTCTGGCTCCCGGAGCCGAAGAAGCGGCTTCTTCGCGCAAAGACGATTGTACCGCTCACAGTGCTCTCTTAGCGCCGCTTCTGCCGAAAGAAGCCCGGGAGCGGCTCTTAGCTCCGGAGAGCATCGTACCTTCGTCTTTAGCGTCTTTTGTGGTCTACATCCTAGCAGAAAGCTTTTCCACTCTGTCTGGCAAGGAAAACCTGCGGGAGCACAGAAAACATCTCCCATCGTGTTCTAAACGTTGCACGGAGGTCTGCCAAGTGTTTGGCATGAAGGAAAGAAAAGTTGTCCAAAACAGCTTCCAATCGAATATTCATGTGATTGGAAACGTCAGGAAAGTGGTAAGGTACTGTTTTCTATCCGTTGGCAAGCTGCGCACACAATCCCAGTGTTGTACAGCTTCCTTCTTCACCTTTCCGATGCTGCCGCTCTCTCCGGCTCCCGGAGCCGAAGAAGCGGCTTCTTCGCGCAAAGACGATTGTACCGCTCACAGTGCTCTCTTAGCGCCGCTTCTGCCGAAAGAAGCCCGGGAGCGGCTCTTAGCTCTGGAGAGCATCGTACCTTCGTCTTTAGCGTCTTTTGTGGTCTACATCCTAGCAGAAAGCTTTTCCACTCTGTCTGGCAAGGAAAACCTGCGGGAGCACAGAAAACATCTCCCATCGTATTCTGGACGGTGCACGGAGGTCTGCCAAGTGTTTGGCATGAAGGAAAGAAAAGTTGTCCAAAACAGCTTCCAATCGAATATTCATGTGATTGGAAACGTCAGGAAAGTGTAAAGTACTGTTTTCTATCAGTTGGCAAGCTGCGCACACAATCCCAGTGTTGTACAGCTTCCTTCTTCACCTTTCCGATGCTGCCGCTCTCGCCGGCTCCCGGAGCCGAAGAAGCGGCTTCTTCGCGCAAAGACGATTGTACCGCTCACAGTGCTCTCTTAGCGCCGCTTCTGCCGAAAGAAGCCCAGGAGCGGCTCTTAGCTCCGGAGAGCATCGTACCTTCGTCTTTAGCGTCTTTTGTGGTCTACATCCTAGCAGAAAGCTTTTCCACTCTGTCTGGCAAGGAAAACCTGCGGGAGCACAGAAAACATCTCCCATCGTGTTCTGGACGTTGCACGGAGGTCTGCCAAGTGGTGTTTGGCATGAAGGAAAGAAAAGTTGTCCAAAACAGCTTCCAATCGAATACTCATGTGATTGGAAACGTCAGGAAAGTGGTAAGGTACTGTTTTCTATCAGTTGGCAAGCTGCGCACACAATCTCAGTGTTGTATAGCTTCCTTCTTCACCTTTCCGATGCTGCCGCTCTCTCCGGCTCCCGGAGCCGAAGAAGCGGCTTCTTCGCGCAAAGACGATTGTAGCGCTCACAGTGCTCTCTTAGCGCCGCTTCTGCCGAAAGAAGCCCGGGAGCGGCTCTTAGCTCCGGAGAGCATCGTACCTTCGTCTTTAGCGTCTTTTGTGGTCTACATCCTAGCAGAAAGCTTTTCCACTCTGTCTGGCAAGGAAAACCTGCGGGAGCACAGAAAACATCTCCCATCGTGTTCTGGACGTTGCACGGAGGTCTGCCAAGTGCTTGGCATGAAGGAAAGAAAAGTTGTCCAAAACAGCTTCCAATCGAATATTCATGTGATTGGAAACGTCAGGAAAGTGGTAAGGTACTGTATTCTATCAGTTGGAAAATTGCGCACACAATCCCAGTGTTGTACAGCTTCCTTCTTCACCTTTCCGATGCTGCCGCTCTCTCCGGCTCCCGGAGCCGAAGAAGCGGCTTCTTCGCGCAAAGACGATTGTACCGCTCACAGTGCTCTCTTAGCGCCGCTTCTGCCGAAAGAAGCCCGGGAGGGGCTCTTAGCTCCGGAGAGCATCGTACCTTCGTCTTTAGCGTCTTTTGTGGTCTACATCCTAGCAGAAAGCTTTTCCACTCTGTCTGGCAAGGAAAACCTGCGGGAGCACAGAAAACATCTCCCATCGTGTTCTGGACGCTGCACGGAGGTCTGCCAAGTGTTTGGCATGAAGGAAAGAAAAGTTGTCCAAAACAGCTTCCAATCGAATATTCATGTGATTGGAAACGTCAGGAAAGTTGTAAGGTACTGTATTCTATCAGTTGGAAAATTGCGCACACAATCCCAGTGTTGTACAGCTTCCTTCTTCACCTTTCCGATGCTGCCGCTCTCTCCGGCTCCCGGAGCCGAAGAAGCGGCTTCTTCGCGCAAAGACGATTGTACCGCTCACAGTGCTCTCTTAGCGCCGCTTCTGCCGAAAGAAGCCCGGCAGCGGCGCTTAGCTCCGGAGAGCATCGTACCTTCGTCTTTAGCGTCTTTTGTGGTCTACATCCTAGCAGAAAGCTTTTCCACTCTGTCTGGCAAGGAAAACCTGCGGGAGCACAGAAAACATCTCCCATCGTATTCTGGACGGTGCACGGAGGTCTGCCAAGTGTTTGGCATGAAGGAAAGAAAAGTTGTCCAAAACAGCTTCCAATCGAATATTCATGTGATTGGAAACGTCAGGAAAGTGTAAAGTACTGTTTTCTATCAGTTGGCAAGCTGCGCACACAATCCCAGTGTTGTACAGCTTCCTTCTTCACCTTTCCGATGCTGCCGCTCTCGCCGGCTCCCGGAGCCGAAGAAGCGGCTTCTTCGCGCAAAGACGATTGTACCGCTCACAGTGCTCTCTTAGCGCCGCTTCTGCCGAAAGAAGCCCAGGAGCGGCTCTTAGCTCCGGAGAGCATCGTACCTTCGTCTTTAGCGTCTTTTGTGGTCTACATCCTAGCAGAAAGCTTTTCCACTCTGTCTGGCAAGGAAAACCTGCGGGAGCACAGAAAACATCTCCCATCGTGTTCTGGACGTTGCACGGAGGTCTGCCAAGTGTTTGGCATGAAGGAAAGAAAAGTTGTCCAAAACAGCTTCCAATCGAATACTCATGTGATTGGAAACGTCAGGAAAGTGGTAAGGTACTGTTTTCTATCAGTTGGCAAGCTGCGCACACAATCTCAGTGTTGTATAGCTTCCTTCTTCACCTTTCCGATGCTGCCGCTCTCTCCGGCTCCCGGAGCCGAAGAAGCGGCTTCTTCGCGCAAAGACGATTGTAGCGCTCACAGTGCTCTCTTAGCGCCGCTTCTGCCGAAAGAAGCCCGGGAGCGGCTCTTAGCTCCGGAGAGCATCGTACCTTCGTCTTTAGCGTCTTTTGTGGTCTACATCCTAGCAGAAAGCTTTTCCACTCTGTCTGGCAAGGAAAACCTGCGGGAGCACAGAAAACATCTCCCATCGTGTTCTGGACGTTGCACGGAGGTCTGCCAAGTGCTTGGCATGAAGGAAAGAAAAGTTGTCCAAAACAGCTTCCAATCGAATATTCATGTGATTGGAAACGTCAGGAAAGTGGTAAGGTACTGTATTCTATCAGTTGGAAAATTGCGCACACAATCCCAGTGTTGTACAGCTTCCTTCTTCACCTTTCCGATGCTGCCGCTCTCTCCGGCTCCCGGAGCCGAAGAAGCGGCTTCTTCGCGCAAAGACGATTGTACCGCTCACAGTGCTCTCTTAGCGCCGCTTCTGCCGAAAGAAGCCCAGGAGCGGCTCTTAGCTCCGGAGAGCATCGTACCTTCGTCTTTAGCGTCTTTTGTGGTCTACATCCTAGCAGAAAGCTTTTCCACTCTGTCTGGCAAGGAAAACCTGCGGGAGCACAGAAAACATCTCCCATCGTGTTCTGGACGTTGCACGGAGGTCTGCCAAGTGTTTGGCATGAAGGAAAGAAAAGTTGTCCAAAACAGCTTCCAATCGAATATTCATGTGATTGGAAACGTCAGGAAAGTGGTAAGGAACTGTTTTCTATCAGTTGGCAAGCTGCGCACACAATCCCAGTGTTGTACAGCTTCCTTCTTCACCTTTCCGATGCTGCCGCTCTCTCCGGCTCCCGGAGCCGAAGAAGCGGCTTCTTCGCGCAAAGACGATTGTACCGCTCACAGTGCTCTCTTAGCGCCGCTTCTGCCGAAAGAAGCCCGGGAGCGGCTCTTAGCTCCGGAGAGCATCGTACCTTCGTCTTTAGCGTCTTTTGTGGTCTACATCCTAGCAGAAATCTTTTCCACTCTGTCTGGCAAGGAAAACCTGCGGGAGCACAGAAAACATCTCCCATCGTATTCTGGACGGTGCACGGAGGTCTGCCAAGTGTTTGGCATGAAGGAAAGAAAAGTTGTCCAAAACAGCTTCCAATCGAATATTCATGTGATTGGAAACGTCAGGAAAGTGGTAAGGAACTGTTTTCTATCAGTTGGCAAGCTGCGCACACAATCCCAGTGTTGTACAGCTTCCTTCTTCACCTTTCCGATGCTGCCGCTCTCGCCGGCTCCCGGAGCCGAAGAAGCGGCTTCTTCGCGCAAAGACGATTGTACCGCTCACAGTGCTCTCTTAGCGCCGCTTCTGCCGAAAGAAGCCCAGGAGCGGCTCTTAGCTCCGGAGAGCATCGTACCTTCGTCTTTAGCGTCTTTTGTGGTCTACATCCTAGCAGAAAGCTTTTCCACTCTGTCTGGCAAGGAAAACCTGCGGGAGAACAGAAAACATCTCCCATCGTGTTCTGGACGTTGCACGGAGGTCTGCCAAGTGTTTGGCATGAAGGAAAGAAAAGTTGTCCAAAACAGCTTCCAATCGAATACTCATGTGATTGGAAACGTCAGGAAAGTGGTAAGGTACTGTTTTCTATCAGTTGGAAAATTGCGCACACAATCCCAGTGTTGTACAGCTTCCTTCTTCACCTTTCCGATGCTGCCGCTCTCTCCGGCTCCCGGAGCCGAAGAAGCGGCTTCTTCGCGCAAAGACGATTGTACCGCTCACAGTGCTCTCTTAGCGCCGCTTCTGCCGAAAGAAGCCCGGGAGCGGCGCTTAGCTCCGGAGAGCATCGTACCTTCGTCTTTAGCGTCTTTTGTGGTCTACATCCTAGCAGAAAGCTTTTCCACTCTGTCTGGCAAGGAAAATTTGCGGGAGCACAGAAAACATCTCCCATCGTGTTCTGGACGTTGCACGGAGGTCTGCCAAGTGCTTGGCATGAAGGAAAGAAAAGTTGTCCAAAACAGCTTCCAATCGAATATTCATGTGATTGGAAACGTCAGGAAAGTGGTAAGGTACTGTTTTCTATCCGTTGGCAAGCTGCGCACACAATCCCAGTGTTGTACAGCTTCCTTCTTCACCTTTCCGATGCTGCCGCTCTCTCCGGCTCCCGGAGCCGAAGAAGCGGCTTCTTCGCGCAAAGACGATTGTACCGCTCACAGTGCTCTCTTAGCGCCGCTTCTGCCGAAAGAAGCCCGGGAGCGGCTCTTAGCTCCGGAGAGCATCGTACCTTCGTCTTTAGCGTCTTTTGTGGTCTACATCCTAGCAGAAATCTTTTCCACTCTGTCTGGCAAGGAAAACCTGCGGGAGCACAGAAAACATTTCCCATCGTGTTCTGGACCCTGCACGGAGGTCTGCCAAGTGTTTGGCATGAAGGAAAGAAAAGTTGTCCAAAACAGCTTCCAATCGAATATTCATGTGATTGGAAACGTCAGGAAAGTGTAAGGTACTGTTTTCTATCAGTTGGCAAGCTGCGCACACAATCCCAGTTTTGTACAGCTTCCTTCTTCACCTTTCCGATGCTGCCGCTCTCTTCCGGCTCCCGGAGCCGAAGAAGCGGCTTCTTCGCGCAAAGACAATTGTACCGCTCACAGTGCTCTCTTAGCGCCGCTTCTGCCGAAAGAAGCCCGGGAGCGGCTCTTAGCTCCGGAGAGCATCGTACCTTCGTCTTTAGCGTCTTTTGTGGTCTACATCCTAGCAGAAAGCTTTTCCACTCTGTCTGGCAAGGAAAACCTGCGGGAGCACAGAAAACATCTCCCATCGTGTTCTGGACGTTGCACGGAGGTCTGCCAAGTGTTTGGCATGAAGGAAAGAAAAGTTGTCCAAAACAGCTTCCAATCGAATATTCATGTGATTGGAAACGTCAGGAAAGTGGTAAGGTACTGTTTTCTATCAGTTGGCAAGCTGCGCACACAATCCCAGTGTTGTACAGCTTCCTTCTTCACCTTTCCGATGCTGCCGCTCTCTCCGGCTCCCGGAGCCGAAGAAGCGGCTTCTTCGCGCAAAGACGATTGTACCGCTCACAGTGCTCTCTTAGCGCCGCTTCTGCCGAAAGAAGCCCGGGAGCGGCTCTTAGCTCCGGAGAGCATCGTACCTTCGTCTTTAGCGTCTTTTGTGGTCTACATCCTAGCAGAAAGCTTTTCCACTCTGTCTGGCAAGGAAAACCTGCGGGAGCACAGAAAACATCTCCCATCGTGTTCTGGACGTTGCACGGAGGTCTGCCAAGTGTTTGGCATGAAGGAAAGAAAAGTTGTCCAAAACAGCTTCCAATCGAATATTCATGTGATTGGAAACATCAGGAAAGTGGTAAGGTACTGTTTTCTATCAGTTGGAAAGTTGCATACGCAATCCCAGTGTTGTACAGCTTCCTTCTTCACCTTTCTGATGCTGCCGCTCTCTCTGGCTCCCGGAGCCGAAGAAGCGGCTTCTTCGCGCAAAGACGATTGTACCGCTCACAGTGCTCTCTTAGCGCCGCTTCTGCCGAAAGAAGCCCGGGAGCGGCTCTTAGCTCCGGACAGCATCGTACCTTCGTCTTTAGCGTCTTTTGTGGTCTACATCCTAGCAGAAAGCTTTTCCACTCTGTCTGGCAAGGAAAACCTGCGGGAGCACAGAAAACATCTCCCATCGTGTTCTAAACGTTGCACGGAGGTCTGCCAAGTGTTTGGCATGAAGGAAAGAAAAGTTGTCCAAAACAGCTTCCAATCGAATATTCATGTGATTGGAAACGTCAGGAAAGTGGTAAGGTACTGTTTTCTATCCGTTGGCAAGCTGCGCACACAATCCCAGTGTTGTACAGCTTCCTTCTTCACCTTTCCGATGCTGCCGCTCTCTCCGGCTCCCGGAGCCGAAGAAGCGGCTTCTTCGCGCAAAGACGATTGTACCGCTCACAGTGCTCTCTTAGCGCCGCTTCTGCCGAAAGAAGCCCGGGAGCGGCTCTTAGCTCTGGAGAGCATCGTACCTTCGTCTTTAGCGTCTTTTGTGGTCTACATCCTAGCAGAAAGCTTTTCCACTCTGTCTGGCAAGGAAAACCTGCGGGAGCACAGAAAACATCTCCCATCGTATTCTGGACGGTGCACGGAGGTCTGCCAAGTGTTTGGCATGAAGGAAAGAAAAGTTGTCCAAAACAGCTTCCAATCGAATATTCATGTGATTGGAAACGTCAGGAAAGTGTAAAGTACTGTTTTCTATCAGTTGGCAAGCTGCGCACACAATCCCAGTGTTGTACAGCTTCCTTCTTCACCTTTCCGATGCTGCCGCTCTCGCCGGCTCCCGGAGCCGAAGAAGCGGCTTCTTCGCGCAAAGACGATTGTACCGCTCACAGTGCTCTCTTAGCGCCGCTTCTGCCTAAAGAAGCCCAGGAGCGGCTCTTAGCTCCGGAGAGCATCGTACCTTCGTCTTTAGCGTCTTTTGTGGTCTACATCCTAGCAGAAAGCTTTTCCACTCTGTCTGGCAAGGAAAACCTGCGGGAGCACAGAAAACATCTCCCATCGTGTTCTGGACGTTGCACGGAGGTCTGCCAAGTGTTTGGCATGAAGGAAAGAAAAGTTGTCCAAAACAGCTTCCAATCGAATACTCATGTGATTGGAAACGTCAGGAAAGTGGTAAGGTACTGTTTTCTATCAGTTGGCAAGCTGCGCACACAATCTCAGTGTTGTATAGCTTCCTTCTTCACCTTTCCGATGCTGCCGCTCTCTCCGGCTCCCGGAGCCGAAGAAGCGGCTTCTTCGCGCAAAGACGATTGTACCGCTCACAGTGCTCTCTTAGCGCCGCTTCTGCCGAAAGAAGCCCGGGAGCGGCTCTTAGCTCCGGAGAGCATCGTACCTTCGTCTTTAGCGTCTTTTGTGGTCTACATCCTAGCAGAAAGCTTTTCCACTCTGTCTGGCAAGGAAAACCTGCGGGAGCACAGAAAACATCTCCCATCGTGTTCTGGACGTGTCACGGAGGTCTGCCAAGTGCTTGGCATGAAGGAAAGAAAAGTTGTCCAAAACAGCTTCCAATCGAATATTCATGTGATTGGAAACGTCAGGAAAGTGGTAAGGTACTGTATTCTATCAGTTGGAAAATTGCGCACACAATCCCAGTGTTGTACAGCTTCCTTCTTCACCTTTCCGATGCTGCCGCTCTCTCCGGCTCCCGGAGCCGAAGAAGCGGCTTCTTCGCGCAAAGACGATTGTAGCGCTCACAGTGCTCTCTTAGCGCCGCTTCTGCCGAAAGAAGCCCGGGAGCGGCTCTTAGCTCCGGAGAGCATCGTACCTTCGTCTTTAGCGTCTTTTGTGGTCTACATCCTAGCAGAAAGCTTTTCCACTCTGTCTGGCAAGGAAAACCTGCGGGAGCACAGAAAACATCTCCCATCGTGTTCTGGACGCTGCACGGAGGTCTGCCAAGTGTTTGGCATGAAGGAAAGAAAAGTTGTCCAAAACAGCTTCCAATCGAATATTCATGTGATTGGAAACGTCAGGAAAGTGGTAAGGAACTGTTTTCTATCAGTTGGCAAGCTGCGCACACAATCCCAGTGTTGTACAGCTTCCTTCTTCACCTTTCCGATGCTGCCGCTCTCTCCGGCTCCCGGAGCCGAAGAAGCGGCTTCTTCGCGCAAAGACGATTGTAGCGCTCACAGTGCTCTCTTAGCGCCGCTTCTGCCGAAAGAAGCCCGGGAGCGGCTCTTAGCTCCGGAGAGCATCGTACCTTCGTCTTTAGCGTCTTTTGTGGTCTACATCCTAGCAGAAATCTTTTCCACTCTGTCTGGCAAGGAAAACCTGCGGGAGCACAGAAAACATCTCCCATCGTATTCTGGACGGTGCACGGAGGTCTGCCAAGTGTTTGGCATGAAGGAAAGAAAAGTTGTCCAAAACAGCTTCCAATCGAATATTCATGTGATTGGAAACGTCAGGAAAGTGGTAAGGAACTGTTTTCTATCAGTTGGCAAGCTGCGCACACAATCCCAGTGTTGTACAGCTTCCTTCTTCACCTTTCCGATGCTGCCGCTCTCGCCGGCTCCCGGAGCCGAAGAAGCGGCTTCTTCGCGCAAAGACGATTGTACCGCTCACAGTGCTCTCTTAGCGCCGCTTCTGCCGAAAGAAGCCCAGGAGCGGCTCTTAGCTCCGGAGAGCATCGTACCTTCGTCTTTAGCGTCTTTTGTGGTCTACATCCTAGCAGAAAGCTTTTCCACTCTGTCTGGCAAGGAAAACCTGCGGGAGAACAGAAAACATCTCCCATCGTGTTCTGGACGTTGCACGGAGGTCTGCCAAGTGTTTGGCATGAAGGAAAGAAAAGTTGTCCAAAACAGCTTCCAATCGAATACTCATGTGATTGGAAACGTCAGGAAAGTGGTAAGGTACTGTTTTCTATCAGTTGGAAAATTGCGCACACAATCCCAGTGTTGTACAGCTTCCTTCTTCACCTTTCCGATGCTGCCGCTCTCTCCGGCTCCCGGAGCCGAAGAAGCGGCTTCTTCGCGCAAAGACGATTGTACCGCTCACAGTGCTCTCTTAGCGCCGCTTCTGCCGAAAGAAGCCCGGGAGCGGCGCTTAGCTCCGGAGAGCATCGTACCTTCGTCTTTAGCGTCTTTTGTGGTCTACATCCTAGCAGAAAGCTTTTCCACTCTGTCTGGCAAGGAAAATTTGCGGGAGCACAGAAAACATCTCCCATCGTGTTCTGGACATTGCACGGAGGTCTGCCAAGTGCTTGGCATGAAGGAAAGAAAAGTTGTCCAAAACAGCTTCCAATCGAATATTCATGTGATTGGAAACGTCAGGAAAGTGGTAAGGTACTGTTTTCTATCCGTTGGCAAGCTGCGCACACAATCCCAGTGTTGTACAGCTTCCTTCTTCACCTTTCCGATGCTGCCGCTCTCTCCGGCTCCCGGAGCCGAAGAAGCGGCTTCTTCGCGCAAAGACGATTGTACCGCTCACAGTGCTCTCTTAGCGCCGCTTCTGCCGAAAGAAGCCCGGGAGCGGCTCTTAGCTCCGGAGAGCATCGTACCTTCGTCTTTAGCGTCTTTTGTGGTCTACATCCTAGCAGAAATCTTTTCCACTCTGTCTGGCAAGGAAAACCTGCGGGAGCACAGAAAACATTTCCCATCGTGTTCTGGACCCTGCACGGAGGTCTGCCAAGTGTTTGGCATGAAGGAAAGAAAAGTTGTCCAAAACAGCTTCCAATCGAATATTCATGTGATTGGAAACGTCAGGAAAGTGTAAGGTACTGTTTTCTATCAGTTGGCAAGCTGCGCACACAATCCCAGTTTTGTACAGCTTCCTTCTTCACCTTTCCGATGCTGCCGCTCTCTCCGGCTCCCGGAGCCGAAGAAGCGGCTTCTTCGCGCAAAGACGATTGTAGCGCTCACAGTGCTCTCTTAGCGCCGCTTCTGCCGAAAGAAGCCCGGGAGCGGCTCTTAGCTCCGGAGAGCATCGTACCTTCGTCTTTAGCGTCTTTTGTGGTCTACATCCTAGCAGAAAGCTTTTCCACTCTGTCTGGCAAGGAAAACCTGCGGGAGCACAGAAAACATCTCCCATCGTGTTCTGGACATTGCACGGAGGTCTGCCAAGTGTTTGGCATGAAGGAAAGAAAAGTTGTCCAAAACAGCTTCCAATCGAATATTCATGTGATTGGAAACGTCAGGAAAGTGGTAAGGTACTGTTTTCTATAAGTTGGCAAGCTGCGCACACAATCCCAGTGTTGTACAGCTTCCTTCTTCACCTTTCCGATGCTGCCGCTCTCTCCGGCTCCCGGAGCCGAAGAAGCGGCTTCTTCGCGCAAAGACGATTGTACCGCTCACAGTGCTCTCTTAGCGCCGCTTCTGCCGAAAGAAGCCCGGGAGCGGCTCTTAGCTCCGGAGAGCATCGTACCTTCGTCTTTAGCGTCTTTTGTGGTCTACATCCTAGCAGAAAGCTTTTCCACTCTGTCTGGCAAGGAAAACCTGCGGGAGCACAGAAAACATCTCCCATCGTGTTCTGGACGTTGCACGGAGGTCTGCCAAGTGTTTGGCATGAAGGAAAGAAAAGTTGTCCAAAACAGCTTCCAATCGAATATTCATGTGATTGGAAACATCAGGAAAGTGGTAAGGTACTGTTTTCTATCAGTTGGAAAGTTGCATACGCAATCCCAGTGTTGTACAGCTTCCTTCTTCACCTTTCTGATGCTGCCGCTCTCTCTGGCTCCCGGAGCCGAAGAAGCGGCTTCTTCGCGCAAAGACGATTGTACCGCTCACAGTGCTCTCTTAGCGCCGCTTCTGCCGAAAGAAGCCCGGGAGCGGCTCTTAGCTCCGGAGAGCATCGTACCTTCGTCTTTAGCGTCTTTTGTGGTCTACATCCTAGCAGAAAGCTTTTCCACTCTGTCTGGCAAGGAAAACCTGCGGGAGCACAGAAAACATCTCCCATCGTGTTCTAAACGTTGCACGGAGGTCTGCCAAGTGCTTGGCATGAAGGAAAGAAAAGTTGTCCAAAACAGCTTCCAATCGAATATTCATGTGATTGGAAACGTCAGGAAAGTGGTAAGGTACTGTTTTCTATCCGTTGGCAAGCTGCGCACACAATCCCAGTGTTGTACAGCTTCCTTCTTCACCTTTCCGATGCTGCCGCTCTCTCCGGCTCCCGGAGCCGAAGAAGCGGCTTCTTCGCGCAAAGACGATTGTACCGCTCACAGTGCTCTCTTAGCGCCGCTTCTGCCGAAAGAAGCCCGGGAGCGGCTCTTAGCTCTGGAGAGCATCGTACCTTCGTCTTTAGCGTCTTTTGTGGTCTACATCCTAGCAGAAAGCTTTTCCACTCTGTCTGGCAAGGAAAACCTGCGGGAGCACAGAAAACATCTCCCATCGTATTCTGGACGGTGCACGGAGGTCTGCCAAGTGTTTGGCATGAAGGAAAGAAAAGTTGTCCAAAACAGCTTCCAATCGAATATTCATGTGATTGGAAACGTCAGGAAAGTGTAAAGTACTGTTTTCTATCAGTTGGCAAGCTGCGCACACAATCCCAGTGTTGTACAGCTTCCTTCTTCACCTTTCCGATGCTGCCGCTCTCGCCGGCTCCCGGAGCCGAAGAAGCGGCTTCTTCGCGCAAAGACGATTGTACCGCTCACAGTGCTCTCTTAGCGCCGCTTCTGCCTAAAGAAGCCCAGGAGCGGCTCTTAGCTCCGGAGAGCATCGTACCTTCGTCTTTAGCGTCTTTTGTGGTCTACATCCTAGCAGAAAGCTTTTCCACTCTGTCTGGCAAGGAAAACCTGCGGGAGCACAGAAAACATCTCCCATCGTGTTCTGGACGTTGCACGGAGGTCTGCCAAGTGTTTGGCATGAAGGAAAGAAAAGTTGTCCAAAACAGCTTCCAATCGAATACTCATGTGATTGGAAACGTCAGGAAAGTGGTAAGGTACTGTTTTCTATCAGTTGGCAAGCTGCGCACACAATCTCAGTGTTGTATAGCTTCCTTCTTCACCTTTCCGATGCTGCCGCTCTCTCCGGCTCCCGGAGCCGAAGAAGCGGCTTCTTCGCGCAAAGACGATTGTACCGCTCACAGTGCTCTCTTAGCGCCGCTTCTGCCGAAAGAAGCCCGGGAGCGGCTCTTAGCTCCGGAGAGCATCGTACCTTCGTCTTTAGCGTCTTTTGTGGTCTACATCCTAGCAGAAAGCTTTTCCACTCTGTCTGGCAAGGAAAATTTGCGGGAGCACAGAAAACATCTCCCATCGTGTTCTGGACGTTGCACGGAGGTCTGCCAAGTGCTTGGCATGAAGGAAAGAAAAGTTGTCCAAAACAGCTTCCAATCGAATATTCATGTGATTGGAAACGTCAGGAAAGTGGTAAGGTACTGTATTCTATGAGTTGGAAAATTGCGCACACAATCCCAGTGTTGTACAGCTTCCTTCTTCACCTTTCCGATGCTGCCGCTCTCTCCGGCTCCCGGAGCCGAAGAAGCGGCTTCTTCGCGCAAAGACGATTGTAGCGCTCACAGTGCTCTCTTAGCGCCGCTTCTGCCGAAAGAAGCCCGGGAGCGGCTCTTAGCTCCGGAGAGCATCGTACCTTCGTCTTTAGCGTCTTTTGTGGTCTACATCCTAGCAGAAAGCTTTTCCACTCTGTCTGGCAAGGAAAACCTGCGGGAGCACAGAAAACATCTCCCATCGTATTCTGGACGGTGCACGGAGGTCTGCCAAGTGTTTGGCATGAAGGAAAGAAAAGTTGTCCAAAACAGCTTCCTATCGAATATTCATGTGATTGGAAACGTCAGGAAAGTGGTAAGGAACTGTTTTCTATCAGTTGGCAAGCTGCGCACACAATCCCAGTGTTGTACAGCTTCCTTCTTCACCTTTCCGATGCTGCCGCTCTCGCCGGCTCCCGGAGCCGAAGAAGCGGCTTCTTCGCGCAAAGACGATTGTACCGCTCACAGTGCTCTCTTAGCGCCGCTTCTGCCGAAAGAAGCCCAGGAGCGGCTCTTAGCTCCGGAGAGCATCGTACCTTCGTCTTTAGCGTCTTTTGTGGTCTACATCCTAGCAGAAAGCTTTTCCACTCTGTCTGGCAAGGAAAACCTGCGGGAGCACAGAAAACATCTCCCATCGTGTTCTGGACGTTGCACGGAGGTCTGCCAAGTGTTTGGCATGAAGGAAAGAAAAGTTGTCCAAAACAGCTTCCAATCGAATATTCATGTGATTGGAAACGTCAGGAAAGTGGTAAGGTACTGTATTCTATCAGTTGGAAAATTGCGCACACAATCCCAGTGTTGTACAGCTTCCTTCTTCACCTTTCCGATGCTGCCGCTCTCTCCGGCTCCCGGAGCCGAAGAAGCGGCTTCTTCGCGCAAAGACGATTGTACCGCTCACAGTGCTCTCTTAGCGCCGCTTCTGCCGAAAGAAGCCCGGGAGCGGCTCTTAGCTCCGGAGAGCATCGTACCTTCGTCTTTAGCGTCTTTTGTGGTCTACATCCTAGCAGAAAGCTTTTCCACTCTGTCTGGCAAGGAAAACCTGCGGGAGCACAGAAAACATCTCCCATCGTGTTCTGGACGTTGCACGGAGGTCTGCCAAGTGCTTGGCATGAAGGAAAGAAAAGTTGTCCAAAACAGCTTCCAATCGAATATTCATGTGATTGGAAACGTCAGGAAAGTGGTAAGGTACTGTTTTCTATCAGTTGGCAAGCTACGCACACAATCCCAGTGTTGTGCAGCTTCCTTCTTCACCTTTCCGATGCTGCCGCTCTCTCCGGCTCCCGGAGCCGAAGAAGCGGCTTCTTCACGCAAAGACGATTGTACCGCTCACAGTGCTCTCTTAGCGCCGCTTCTGCCGAAAGAAGCCCGGGAGCGGCGCTTAGCTCCGGAGAGCATCGTACCTTCGTCTTTAGCGTCTTTTGTGGTCTACATCCTAGCAGAAAGCTTTTCCACTCTGTCTGGCAAGGAAAATTTGCGGGAGCACAGAAAACATCTCCCATCGTGTTCTGGACGTTGCACGGAGGTCTGCCAAGTGCTTGGCATGAAGGAAAGAAAAGTTGTCCAAAACAGCTTCCAATCGAATATTCATGAGATTGGAAACGTCAGGAAAGTGGTAAGGTACTGTTTTCTATCCGTTGGCAAGCTGCGCACACAATCCCAGTGTTGTACAGCTTCCTTCTTCACCTTTCCGATGCTGCCGCTCTCTCCGGCTCCCGGAGCCGAAGAAGCGGCTTCTTCGCGCAAAGACGATTGTACCGCTCACAGTGCTCTCTTAGCGCCGCTTCTGCCGAAAGAAGCCCGGGAGGGGCTCTTAGCTCCGGAGAGCATCGTACCTTCGTCTTTAGCGTCTTTTGTGGTCTACATCCTAGCAGAAATCTTTTCCACTCTGTCTGGGAAGGAAAACCTGCGGGAGCACAGAAAACATCTCCCATCGTGTTCTGGACCCTGCACGGAGGTCTGCCAAGTGTTTGGCATGAAGGAAAGAAAAGTTGTCCAAAACAGCTTCCAATCGAATATTCATGTGATTGGAAACGTCAGGAAAGTGTAAGGTACTGTTTTCTATCAGTTGGCAAGCTGCGCACACAATCCCAGTTTTGTACAGCTTCCTTCTTCACCTTTCCGATGCTGCCGCTCTCTCCGGCTCCCGGAGCCGAAGAAGCGGCTTCTTCGCGCAAAGACAATTGTACCGCTCACAGTGCTCTCTTAGCGCCGCTTCTGCCGAAAGAAGCCCGGCAGCGGCTCTTAGCTCCGGAGAGCATCGTACCTTCGTCTTTAGCGTCTTTTGTGGTCTACATCCTAGCAGAAAGCTTTTCCACTCTGTCTGGCAAGGAAAACCTGCGGGAGCACAGAAAACATCTCCCATCGTGTTCTGGACGTTGCACGGAGGTCTGCCAAGTGTTTGGCATGAAGGAAAGAAAAGTTGTCCAAAACAGCTTCCAATCGAATATTCATGTGATTGGAAACGTCAGGAAAGTGGTAAGGTACTGTTTTCTATAAGTTGGCAAGCTGCGCACACAATCCCAGTGTTGTACAGCTTCCTTCTTCACCTTTCCGATGCTGCCGCTCTCTCCGGCTCCCGGAGCCGAAGAAGCGGCTTCTTCGCGCAAAGACGATTGTACCGCTCACAGTGCTCTCTTAGCGCCGCTTCTGCCGAAAGAAGCCCGGGAGCGGCTCTTAACTCCGGACAGCATCGTACCTTCGTCTTTAGCGTCTTTTGTGGTCTACATCCTAGCAGAAAGCTTTTCCACTCTGTCTGGCAAGGAAAACCTGCGGGAGCACAGAAAACATCTCCCATCGTGTTCTGGACGTTGCACGGAGGTCTGCCAAGTGTTTGGCATGAAGGAAAGAAAAGTTGTCCAAAACCGCTTCCAATCGAATATTCATGTGATTGGAAACGTCAGGAAAGTGGTAAGGTACTGCTTTCTATCCGTTGGCAAGCTGCGCACACAATCCCAGTGTTGTACAGCTTCCTTCTTCACCTTTCCGATGCTGCCGCTCTCTCCGGCTCCCGGAGCCGAAGAAGCGGCTTCTTCGCGCAAAGACGATTGTACCGCTCACAGTGCTCTCTTAGCGCCGCTTCTGCCGAAAGAAGCCCGGGAGCGGCTCTTAGCTCCGGAGAGCATCGTACCTTCGTCTTTAGCGTCTTTTGTGGTCTACATCCTAGCAGAAAGCTTTTCCACTCTGTCTGGCAAGGAAAACCTGCGGGAGCACAGAAAACATCTCCCATCGTGTTCTGGACGTTGCACGGAGGTCTGCCAAGTGTTTGGCATGAAGGAAAGAAAAGTTGTCCAAAACAGCTTCCAATCGAATATTCATGTGATTGGAAACATCAGGAAAGTGGTAAGGTACTGTTTTCTATCAGTTGGAAAGTTGTGCACGCAATCCCAGTGTTGTACAGCTTCCTTCTTCACCTTTCTGATGCTGCCGCTCTCTCTGGCTCCCGGAGCCGAAGAAGCGGCTTCTTCGCGCAAAGACGATTGTACCGCTCACAGTGCTCTCTTAGCGCCGCTTCTGCCGAAAGAAGCCCGGGAGCGGCTCTTAGCTCCGGAGAGCATCGTACCTTCGTCTTTAGCGTCTTTTGTGGTCTACATCCTAGCAGAAAGCTTTTCCACTCTGTCTGGCAAGGAAAACCTGCGGGAGCACAGAAAACATCTCCCATCGTGTTCTGGACGCTGCACGGAGGTCTGCCAAGTGTTTGGCATGAAGGAAAGAAAAGTTGTCCAAAACAGCTTCCAATCGCAGATTCATGTGATTGGAAACGTCAGGAAAGTGGTAAGGTACTGTTTTCTATCAGTTGGCAAGCTGCGCACACAATCCCAGTGTTGTACAGCTTCCTTCTTCACTTTTCCGATGCTGCCGCTCTCTCCGGCTCCCGGAGCCGAAGAAGCGGCTTCTTCGCGCAAAGACGATTGTACCGCTCACAGTGCTCTCTTAGCGCCGCTTCTGCCGAAAGAAGCTCGGGAGCGGCTCGTAGCTCCGGACAGCATCGTACCTTCGTCTTTAGCGTCTTTTGTGGTCTACATCCTAGCAGAAAGCTTTTCCACTCTGTCTGGCAAGGAAAACCTGCGGGAGCACAGAAAACATCTCCCATCGTGTTCTGGACGTTGCACGGAGGTCTGCCAAGTGTTTGGCATGAAGGAAAGAAAAGTTGTCCAAAACAGCTTCCAATCGAATATTCATGTGATTGGAAACGTCAGGAAAGTGGTAAGGTACTGTTTTCTATCAGTTGGCAAGCTGCGCACACAATCCCAGTGTTGTACAGCTTCCTTCTTCACCTTTCCGATGCTGCCGCTCTCTCCGGCTCCTGGAGCCGAAGAAGCGGCTCTTCGCGCAAAGACGATTGTACCGCTCACAGTGCTCTCTTAGCGCCGCTTCTGCCGAAAGAAGCCCGGGAGCGGCGCTTAGCTCCGGAGAGCATCGTACCTTCGTCTTTAGCGTCTTTTGTGGTCTACATCCTAGCAGAAAGCTTTTCCACTCTGTCTGGCAAGGAAAATTTGCGGGAGCACAGAAAACATCTCCCATCGTGTTCTGGACGTTGCACAGAGGTCTGCCAAGTGCTTGGCATGAAGGAAAGAAAAGTTGTCCAAAACAGCTTCCAATCGAATATTCATGTGATTGGAAACGTCAGGAAAGTGGTAAGGTACTGTTTTCTATCAGTTGGCAAGCTGCGCACACAATCCCAGTGTTGTACAGCTTCCTTCTTCACCTTTCCGATGCTGCCGCTCTCTCCGGCTCCCGGAGCCGAAGAAGCGGCTTCTTCGCGCAAAGACGATTGTACCGCTCACAGTGCTCTCTTAGCGCCGCTTCTGCCGAAAGAAGCCCGGGAGCGGCTCTTAGCTCCGGAGAGCATCGTACCTTCGTCTTTAGCGTCTTTTGTGGTCTACATCCTAGCAGAAAGCTTTTCCACTCTGTCTGGCAAGGAAAACCTGCGGGAGCACAGAAAACATCTCCCATCGTGTTCTGGACCCTGCACGGAGGTCTGCCAAGTGTTTGGCATGAAGGAAAGAAAAGTTGTCCAAAACAGCTTCCAATCGGATATTCATGTGATTGGAAACGTCAGGAAAGTGTAAGGTACTGTTTTCTATCAGTTGGCAAGCTGCGCACACAATCCCAGTTTTGTACAGCTTCCTTCTTCACCTTTCCGATGCTGCCGCTCTCTCCGGCTCCCGGAGCCGAAGAAGCGGCTTCTTCGCGCAAAGACAATTGTACCGCTCACAGTGCTCTCTTAGCGCCGCTTCTGCCGAAAGAAGCCCGGGAGCGGCTCTTAGCTCCGGAGAGCATCGTACCTTCGTCTTTAGCGTCTTTTGTGGTCTACATCCTAGCAGAAAGCTTTTCCACTCTGTCTGGCAAGGAAAACCTGCGGGAGCACAGAAAACATCTCCCATCGTGTTCTGGACGCTGCACGGAGGTCTGCCAAGTGTTTGGCATGAAGGAAAGAAAAGTTGTCCAAAACAGCTTCCAATCGCAGATTCATGTGATTGGAAACGTCAGGAAAGTGGTAAGGTACTGTTTTCTATCAGTTGGCAAGCTGCGCACACAATCCCAGTGTTGTACAGCTTCCTTCTTCACTTTTCCGATGCTGCCGCTCTCTCCGGCTCCCGGAGCCGAAGAAGCGGCTTCTTCGCGCAAAGACGATTGTACCGCTCACAGTGCTCTCTTAGCGCCGCTTCTGCCGAAAGAAGCCCGGGAGCGGCTCTTAGCTCCGGAGAGCATCGTACCTTCGTCTTTAGCGTCTTTTGTGGTCTACATCCTAGCAGAAAGCTTTTCCACTCTGTCTGGCAAGGAAAACCTGCGGGAGCACAGAAAACATCTCCCATCGTGTTCTGGACGTTGCACGGAGGTCTGCAAAATGTTTGGCATGAAGGAAAGAAAAGTTGTCCAAAACAGCTTCCAATCGAATACTCATGTGATTGGAAACGTCAGGAAAGTGGTAAGGTACTGTTTTCTATCAGTTGGCAAGCTGCGCACACAATCTCAGTGTTGTATAGCTTCCTTCTTCACCTTTCCGATGCTGCCGCTCTCTCTGGCTCCCGGAGCCGAAGAAGCGGCTTCTTCGCGCAAAGACGATTGTAGCGCTCACAGTGCTCTCTTAGCGCCGCTTCTGCCGAAAGAAGCCCGGGAGCGGCTCTTAGCTCCGGAGAGCATCGTACCTTCGTCTTTAGCGTCTTTTGTGGTCTACATCCTAGCAGAAAGCTTTTCCACTCTGTCTGGCAAGGAAAACCTGCGGGAGCACAGAAAACATCTCCCATCGTGTTCTGGACGTTGCACGGAGGTCTGCCAAGTGCTTGGCATGAAGGAAAGAAAAGTTGTCCAAAACAGCTTCCAATCGAATATTCATGTGATTGGAAACGTCAGGAAAGTGTAAGGTACTGTTTTCTATCAGTTGGAAAGTTGCGCACACAATCCCAGTGTTGTACAGCTTCCTTCTTCACCTTTCCGATGCTGCCGCTCTCTCCGGCTCCCGGAGCCGAAGAAGCGGCTTCTTCGCGCAAAGACGATTGTACCGCTCACAGTGCTCTCTTAGCGCCGCTTCTGCCAAAAGAAGCCCGGCAGCGGCTCTTAGCTCCGGAGAGCATCGTACCTTCGTCTTTAGCGTCTTTTGTGGTCTACATCCTAGCAGAAAGCTTTTCCACTCTGTCTGGCAAGGAAAACCTGAGGGAGCACAGAAAACATCTCCCATCGTGTTCTGGACGCTGCACACAGGTCTGCCAAGTGTTTGGCATGAATGAAAGAAAAGTTGTCCAAAACAGCTTCCAATCGAATATTCATGTGATTGGAAACGTCAGGAAAGTGGTAAGGTACTGTTTTCTATCCGTTGGCAAGCTGCGCACACAATCCCAGTGTTGTACAGCTTCCTTCTTCACCTTTCCGATGCTGCCGCTCTCTCCGGCTCCCGGAGCCGAAGAAGCGGCTTCTTCGCGCAAAGACGATTGTACCGCTCACAGTGCTCTCTTAGCGCCGCTTCTGCCGAAAGAAGCCCGGGAGCGGCTCTTAGCTCCGGAGAGCATCGTACCTTCGTCTTTAGCGTCTTTTGTGGTCTACATCCTAGCAGAAATCTTTTCCACTCTGTCTGGCAAGGAAAACCTGCGGGAGCACAGAAAACATCTCCCATTGTGTTCTGGACCCTGCACGGAGGTCTGCCAAGTGTTTGGCATGAAGGAAAGAAAAGTTGTCCAAAACAGCTTCCAATCGAATATTCATGTGATTGGAAACGTCAGGAAAGTGTAAGGTACTGTTTTCTATCAGTTGGCAAGCTGCGCACACAATCCCAGTTTTGTACAGCTTCCTTCTTCACCTTTCCGATGCTGCCGCTCTCTCCGGCTCCCGGAGCCGAAGAAGCGGCTTCTTCGCGCAAAGACAATTGTACCGCTCACAGTGCTCTCTTAGCGCCGCTTCTGCCGAAAGAAGCCCGGGAGCGGCTCTTAGCTCCGGAGAGCATCGTACCTTCGTCTTTAGCGTCTTTTGTGGTCTACATCCTAGCAGAAAGCTTTTCCACTCTGTCTGGCAAGGAAAACCTGCGGGAGCACAGAAAACATCTCCCATCGTGTTCTGGACGCTGCACGGAGGTCTGCCAAGTGTTTGGCATGAAGGAAAGAAAAGTTGTCCAAAACAGCTTCCAATCGCAGATTCATGTGATTGGAAACGTCAGGAAAGTGGTAAGGTACTGTTTTCTATCAGTTGGCAAGCTGCGCACACAATCCCAGTGTTGTACAGCTTCCTTCTTCACTTTTCCGATGCTGCCGCTCTCTCCGGCTCCCGGAGCCGAAGAAGCGGCTTCTTCGCGCAAAGACGATTGTACCGCTCACAGTGCTCTCTTAGCGCCGCTTCTGCCGAAAGAAGCCCGGGAGCGGCTCTTAGCTCCGGAGAGCATCGTACCTTCGTCTTTAGCGTCTTTTGTGGTCTACATCCTAGCAGAAAGCTTTTCCACTCTGTCTGGCAAGGAAAACCTGCGGGAGCACAGAAAACATCTCCCATCGTGTTCTGGACGTTGCACGGAGGTCTGCCAAGTGTTTGGCATGAAGGAAAGAAAAGTTGTCCAAAACAGCTTCCAATCGAATATTCATGTGATTGGAAACGTCAGGAAAGTGGTAAGGTACTGCTTTCTATCCGTTGGCAAGCTGCGCACACAATCCCAGTGTTGTACAGCTTCCTTCTTCACCTTTCCGATGCTGCCGCTCTCTCCGGCTCCCGGAGCCGAAGAAGCGGCTTCTTCGCGCAAAGACGATTGTAGCGCTCACAGTGCTCTCTTAGCGCCGCTTCTGCCGAAAGAAGCCCGGGAGCGGCTCTTAGCTCCGGAGAGCATCGTACCTTCGTCTTTAGCGTCTTTTGTGGTCTACATCCTAGCAGAAAGCTTTTCCACTCTGTCTGGCAAGGAAAACCTGCGGGAGCACAGAAAACATGTCCCATCGTGTTCTGGACGTTGCACGGAGGTCTGCCAAGTGTTTGGCATGAAGGAAAGAAAAGTTGTCCAAAACAGCTTCCAATCGAATATTCATGTGATTGGAAACATCAGGAAAGTGGTAAGGTACTGTTTTCTATCAGTTGGAAAGTTGTGCACGCAATCCCAGTGTTGTACAGCTTCCTTCTTCACCTTTCTGATGCTGCCGCTCTCTCCGGCTCCCGGAGCCGAAGAAGCGGCTTCTTCGCGCAAAGACGATTGTAGCGCTCACAGTGCTCTCTTAGCGCCGCTTCTGCCGAAAGAAGCCCGGGAGCGGCTCTTAGCTCCGGAGAGCATCGTACCTTCGTCTTTAGCGTCTTTTGTGGTCTACATCCTAGCAGAAAGCTTTTTCACTCTGTCTGGCAAGGAAAACCTGCGGGAGCACAGAAAACATCTCCCATCGTGTTCTGGACGCTGCACGGAGGTCTGCCAAGTGTTTGGCATGAAGGAAAGGAAAGATGTCCAAAACAGCTTCCAATCGCAGATTCATGTGATTGGAAACGTCAGGAGAGTGGTAAGGTACTGTTTTCTATCAGTTGGCAAGCTGCGCACACAATCCCAGTGTTGTACAGCTTCCTTCTTCACTTTTCCGATGCTGCCGCTCTCTCCGGCTCCCGGAGCCGAAGAAGCGGCTTCTTCGCGCAAAGACGATTGTACCGCTCACAGTGCTCTCTTAGCGCCGCTTCTGCCGAAAGAAGCTCGGGAGCGGCTCTTAGCTCCGGAGAGCATCGTACCTTCGTCTTTAGCGTCTTTTGTGGTCTACATCCTAGCAGAAAGCTTTTCCACTCTGTCTGGCAAGGAAAACCTGCGGGAGCACAGAAAACATCTCCCATCGTGTTCTGGACGTTGCACGGAGGTCTGCAAAATGTTTGGCATGAAGGAAAGAAAAGTTGTCCAAAACAGCTTCCAATCGAATACTCATGTGATTGGAAACGTCAGGAAAGTGGTAAGGTACTGTTTTCTATCAGTTGGCAAGCTGCGCACACAATCCCAGTGTTGTACAGCTTCCTTCTTCACCTTTCCGATGCTGCCGCTCTCTCTGGCTCCCGGAGCCGAAGAAGCGGCTTCTTCGCGCAAAGACGATTGTAGCGCTCACAGTGCTCTCTTAGCGCCGCTTCTGCCGAAAGAAGCCCGGCAGCGGCTCTTAGCTCCGGAGAGCATCGTACCTTCGTCTTTAGCGTCTTTTGTGGTCTACATCCTAGCAGAAAGCTTTTCCACTCTGTCTGGCAAGGAAAACCTGCGGGAGCACAGAAAACATCTCCCATCGTGTTCTGGACGTTGCACGGAGGTCTGCCAAGTGTTTGGCATGAAGGAAAGAAAAGTTGTCCAAAACAGCTTCCAATCGAATATTCATGTGATTGGAAACGTCAGGAAAGTGTAAGGTACTGTTTTCTATCAGTTGGAAAGTTGCGCACACAATCCCAGTGTTGTACAGCTTCCTTCTTCACCTTTCCGATGCTGCCGCTCTCTCCGGCTCCCGGAGCCGAAGAAGCGGCTTCTTCGCGCAAAGACGATTGTACCGCTCACAGTGCTCTCTTAGCGCCGCTTCTGCCGAAAGAAGCCCGGCAGCGGCTCTTAGCTCCGGACAGCATCGTACCTTCGTCTTTAGCGTCTTTTGTGGTCTACATCCTAGCAGAAAGCTTTTCCACTCTGTCTGGCAAGGAAAACCTGAGGGAGCACAGAAAACATCTCCCATCGTGTTCTGGACGCTGCACACAGGTCTGCCAAGTGTTTGGCATGAATGAAAGAAAAGTTGTCCAAAACAGCTTCCAATCGAATATTCATGTGATTGGAAACGTCAGGAAAGTGGTAAGGAACTGTTTTCTATCAGTTGGCAAGCTGCGCACACAATCCCAGTGTTGTACAGCTTCCTTCTTCACCTTTCCGATGCTGCCGCTCTCTCCGGCTCCCGGAGCCGAAGAAGCGGCTTCTTCGCGCAAAGACGATTGTACCGCTCACAGTGCTCTCTTAGCGCCGCTTCTGCCGAAAGAAGCCCGGGAGCGGCTCTTAGCTCCGGAGAGCATCGTACCTTCGTCTTTAGCGTCTTTTGTGGTCTACATACTAGCAGAAAGCTTTTCCACTCTGTCTGGCAAGGAAAACCTGCGGGAGCACAGAAAACATCTCCCATCGTGTTCTGGACGTTGCACGGAGGTCTGCCAAGTGTTTGGCATGAAGGAAAGAAAAGTTGTCCAAAACAGCTTCCAATCGAATATTCATGTGATTGGAAACGTCAGGAAAGTGGTAAGGTACTGTTTTCTATCAGTTGGCAAGCTGCGCACACAATCCCAGTGTTGTACAGCTTCCTTCTTCACCTTTCCGATGCTGCCGCTCTCTCCGGCTCCCGGAGCCGAAGAAGCGGCTTCTTCGCGCAAAGACGATTGTACCGCTCACAGTGCTCTCTTAGCGCCGCTTCTGCCGAAAGAAGCCCGGGAGCGGCTCTTAGCTCCGGAGAGCATCGTACCTTCGTCTTTAGTGTCTTTTGTGGTCTACATCCTAGCAGAAAGCTTTTCCACTCTGTCTGGCAAGGAAAACCTGCGGGAGCACAGAAAACATCTCCCATCGTGTTCTGGACGTTGCACGGAGGTCTGCCAAGTGTTTGGCATGAAGGAAAGAAAAGTTGTCCAAAACAGCTTCCAATCGAATATTCATGTGATTGGAAACGTCAGGAAAGTGGTAAGGTACTGTTTTCTATCAGTTGGCAAGCTGCGCACACAATCCCAGTGTTGTACAGCTTCCTTCTTCACCTTTCCGATGCTGCCGCTCTCTCCGGCTCCCGGAGCCGAAGAAGCGGCTTCTTCGCGCAAAGACGATTGTACCGCTCACAGTGCTCTCTTAGCGCCGCTTCTGCCGAAAGAAGCCCGGCAGCGGCTCTTAGCTCCGGAGAGCATCGTACCTTCGTCTTTAGCGTCTTTTGTGGTCTACATCCTAGCAGAAAGCTTTTCCACTCTGTCTGGCAAGGAAAACCTGCGGGAGCACAGCAAACATCTCCCATCGTGTTCTGGACGTTGCACGGAGGTCTGCCAAGTGTTTGGCATGAAGGAAAGAAAAGTTGTCCAAAACAGCTTCCAATCGAATATTCATGTGATTGGAAACGTCAGGAAAGTGGTAAGGTACTGTTTTCTATCCGTTGGCAAGCTGCGCACACAATCCCAGTGTTGTACAGCTTCCTTCTTCACCTTTCCGATGCTGCCGCTCTCTCCGGCTCCCGGAGCCGAAGAAGCGGCTTCTTCGCGCAAAGACGATTGTAACGCTCACAGTGCTCTCTTAGCGCCGCTTCTGCCGAAAGAAGCCCGGGAGCGGCTCTTAGCTCCGGAGAGCATCGTACCTTCGTCTTTAGCGTCTTTTGTGGTCTACATCCTAGCAGAAAGCTTTTCCACTCTGTCTGGCAAGGAAAACCTGCGGGAGCACAGAAAACATCTCCCATCGTGTTCTGGACGTTGCACGGAGGTCTGCCAAGTGTTTGGCATGAAGGAAAGAAAAGTTGTCCAAAACAGCTTCCAATCGAATATTCATGTGATTGGAAACATCAGGAAAGTGGTAAGGTACTGTTTTCTATCAGTTGGAAAGTTGCATACGCAATCCCAGTGTTGTACAGCTTCCTTCTTCACCTTTCTGATGCTGCCGCTCTCTCTGGCTCCCGGAGCCGAAGAAGCGGCTTCTTCGCGCAAAGACGATTGTACCGCTCACAGTGCTCTATTAGCGCCGCTTCTGCCGAAAGAAGCCCGGGAGCGGCTCTTAGCTCCGGACAGCATCGTACCTTCGTCTTTAGCGTCTTTTGTGGTCTACATCCTAGCAGAAAGCTTTTCCACTCTGTCTGGCAAGGAACCCTGCGGGAGCACAGAAAACATCTCCCATCGTGTTCTGGACGTTGCACGGAGGTCTGCCAAGTGTTTGGCATGAAGGAAAGAAAAGTTGTCCAAAACAGCTTCCAATCGAATATTCATGTGATTGGAAACGTCAGGAAAGTGGTAAGGTACTGTTTTCTATCAGTTGGCAAGCTGCGCACACAATCCCAGTGTTGTACAGCTTCCTTCTTCACCTTTCCGATGCTGCCGCTCTCTCCGGCTCCCGGAGCCGAAGAAGCGGCTTCTTCGCGCAAAGACGATTGTACCGCTCACAGTGCTCTCTTAGCGCCGCTTCTGCCGAAAGAAGCCCGGGAGCGGCTCTTAGCTCCGGAGAGCATCGTACCTTCGTCTTTAGCGTCTTTTGTGGTCTACATCCTAGCAGAAAGCTTTTCCACTCTGTCTGGCAAGGAAAACCTGCGGGAGCACAGAAAACATCTCCCATCGTGTTCTGGACGTTGCACGGAGGTCTGCCAAGTGTTTGGCATGAAGGAAAGAAAAGTTGTCCAAAACAGCTTCCAATCGAATATTCATGTGATTGGAAACGTCAGGAAAGTGGTAAGGTACTGTTTTCTATCCGTTGGCAAGCTGCGCACACAATCCCAGTGTTGTACAGCTTCCTTCTTCACCTTTCCGATGCTGCCGCTCTCTCCGGCTCCCGGAGCCGAAGAAGCGGCTTCTTCGCGCAAAGACGATTGTACCGCTCACAGTGCTCTCTTAGCGCCGCTTCTGCCGAAAGAAGCCCGGGAGCGGCTCTTAGCTCTGGAGAGCATCGTACCTTTGTCTTTAGCGTCTTTTGTGGTCTACATCCTAGCAGAAAGCTTTTCCACTCTGTCTGGCAAGGAAAACCTGCGGGAGCACAGAAAACATCTCCCATCGTATTCTGGACGTTGCACGGAGGTCTGCCAAGTGTTTGGCATGAAGGAAAGAAAAGTTGTCCAAAACAGCTTCCAATCGAATATTCATGTGATTGGAAACATCAGGAAAGTGTAAGGTACTGTTTTCTATCAGTTGGCAAGCTGCGCACACAATCCCAGTGTTGTACAGCTTCCTTCTTCACCTTTCCGATGCTGCCGCTCTCTCTGGCTCCCGGAGCCGAAGAAGCGGCTTCTTCGCGCAAAGACGATTGTACCGCTCACAGTGCTCTCTTAGCGCCGCTTCTGCCGAAAGAAGCCCGGGAGCGGCTCTTAGCTCCGGAGAGCATCGTACCTTCGTCTTTAGCGTCTTTTGTGGTCTACATCCTAGCAGAAAGCTTTTCCACTCTGTCTGGCAAGGAAAACCTGCGGGAGCACAGAAAACATCTCCCATCGTGTTCTGGACGCTGCACGGAGGTCTGCCAAGTGTTTGGCATGAAGGAAAGAAAAGTTGTCCAAAACAGCTTCTTATCGAATATTCATGTGATTGGAAATGTCAGGAAAGTGTAAGGTACTGTTTTCTATCAGTTGGCAAGCTGCGCACACAATCCCAGTGTTGTACAGCTTCCTTCTTCACCTTTCCGATGCTGCCGCTCTCTCCGGCTCCCGGAGCCGAAGAAGCGGCTTCTTCGCGCAAAGACGACTGTACCGCTCACAGTGCTCTCTTAGCGCCGCTTCTGCCGAAAGAAGCCCGGGAGCGGCTCTTAGCTCCGGAGAGCATCGTACCTTCGTCTTTAGCGTCTTTTGTGGTCTACATCCTAGCAGAAAGCTTTTCCATTCTGTCTGGCAAGGAAAACCTGCGGGAGCACAGAAAACATCTCCAATCGTGTTCTGGACGTTGCACGGAGGTCTGCCAAGTGTTTGGCATGAAGGAAAGAAAAGTTGTCCAAAACAGCTTCCAATCGAATATTCATGTGATTGGAAACGTCAGGAAAGTGGTAAGGTACTGTTTTCTATCAGTTGGCAACCTGCGCACACAATCCCAGTGTTGTACAGCTTCCTTCTTCACCTTTCCGATGCTGCCGCTCTCTCCGGCTCCCGGAGCCGAAGAAGCGGCTTCTTCGCGCAAAGACGATTGTAGCGCTCACAGTGCTCTCTTAGCGCCGCTTCTGCCGAAAGAAGCCCGGGAGCGGCGCTTAGCTCCGGAGAGCATCGTACCTTCGTCTTTAGCGTCTTTTGTGGTCTACATCCTAGCAGAAAGCTTTTCCACTCTGTCTGGCAAGGAAAATTTGCGGGAGCACAGAAAACATCTCCCATCGTGTTCTGGACGTTGCACGGAGGTCTGCCAAGTGCTTGGCATGAAGGAAAGAAAAGTTGTCCAAAACAGCTTCCAATCGAATATTCATGTGATTGGAAACGTCAGGAAATTGGTAAGGTACTGTTTTCTATCCGTTGGCAAGCTGCGCACACAATCCCAGTGTTGTACAGCTTCCTTCTTCACCTTTCCGATGCTGCCGCTCTCTCCGGCTCCCGGAGCCGAAGAAGCGGCTTCTTCGCGCAAAGACGATTGTACCGCTCACAGTGCTCTCTTAGCGCCGCTTCTGCCGAAAGAAGCCCGGGAGCGGCTCTTAGCTCCGGAGAGCATCGTACCTTCGTCTTTAGCGTCTTTTGTGGTCTACATCCTAGCAGAAATCTTTTCCACTCTGTCTGGCAAGGAAAACCTGCGGGAGCACAGAAAACATCTCCCATCGTGTTCTGGACGCTGCACGGAGGTCTGCCAAGTGTTTGGCATGAAGGAAAGAAAAGTTGTCCAAAACAGCTTCCAATCGAATATTCATGTGATTGGAAACGTCAGGAAAGTGTAAGGTACTGTTTTCTATCAGTTGGCAAGCTGCGCACACAATCCCAGTTTTGTACAGCTTCCTTCTTCACCTTTCCGATGCTGCCGCTCTCTCCGGCTCCCGGAGCCGAAGAAGCGGCTTCTTCGCGCAAAGACGATTGTACCGCTCACAGTGCTCTCTTAGCGCCGCTTCTGCCGAAAGAAGCCCGGGAGCGGCTCTTAGCTCCGGAGAGCATCGTACCTTCGTCTTTAGCGTCTTTTGTGGTCTACATCCTAGCAGAAAGCTTTTCCACTCTGTCTGGCAAGGAAAACCTGAGGGAGCACAGAAAACATCTCCCATCGTGTTCTGGACGTTGCACGGAGGTCTGCCAAGTGTTTGGCATGAAGGAAAGAAAAGTTGTCCAAAACAGCTTCCAATCGAATATTCATGTGATTGGAAACGTCAGGAAAGTGGTAAGGTACTGTTTTCTATAAGTTGGCAAGCTGCGCACACAATCCCAGTGTTGTACAGCTTCCTTCTTCACCTTTCCGATGCTGCCGCTCTCTCCGGCTCCCGGAGCCGAAGAAGCGGCTTCTTCGCGCAAAGACGATTGTACCGCTCACAGTGCTCTCTTAGCGCCGCTTCTGCCGAAAGAAGCCCGGGAGCGGCTCTTAACTCCGGACAGCATCGTACCTTCGTCTTTAGCGTCTTTTGTGGTCTACATCCTAGCAGAAAGCTTTTCCACTCTGTCTGGCAAGGAAAACCTGCGGGAGCACAGAAAACATCTCCCATCGTGTTCTGGACGTTGCACGGAGGTCTGCCAAGTGTTTGGCATGAAGGAAAGAAAAGTTGTCCAAAACCGCTTCCAATCGAATATTCATGTGATTGGAAACGTCAGGAAAGTGGTAAGGTACTGCTTTCTATCCGTTGGCAAGCTGCGCACACAATCCCAGTGTTGTACAGCTTCCTTCTTCACCTTTCCGATGCTGCCGCTCTCTCCGGCTCCCGGAGCCGAAGAAGCGGCTTCTTCGCGCAAAGACGATTGTACCGCTCACAGTGCTCTCTTAGCGCCGCTTCTGCCGAAAGAAGCCCGGGAGCGGCTCTTAGCTCCGGAGAGCATCGTACCTTCGTCTTTAGCGTCTTTTGTGGTCTACATCCTAGCAGAAAGCTTTTCCACTCTGTCTGGCAAGGAAAACCTGCGGGAGCACAGAAAACATCTCCCATCGTGTTCTGGACGTTGCACGGAGGTCTGCCAAGTGTTTGGCATGAAGGAAAGAAAAGTTGTCCAAAACAGCTTCCAATCGAATATTCATGTGATTGGAAACATCAGGAAAGTGGTAAGGTACTGTTTTCTATCAGTTGGAAAGTTGCATACGCAATCCCAGTGTTGTACAGCTTCCTTCTTCACCTTTCTGATGCTGCCGCTCTCTCTGGCTCCCGGAGCCGAAGAAGCGGCTTCTTCGCGCAAAGACGATTGTACCGCTCACAGTGCTCTCTTAGCGCCGCTTCTGCCGAAAGAAGCCCGGGAGCGGCTCTTAGCTCCGGAGAGCATCGTACCTTCGTCTTTAGCGTCTTTTGTGGTCTACATCCTAGCAGAAAGCTTTTCCACTCTGTCTGGCAAGGAAAACCTGCGGGAGCACAGAAAACATCTCCCATCGTGTTCTGGACGCTGCACGGAGGTCTGCCAAGTGTTTGGCATGAAGGAAAGAAAAGTTGTCCAAAACAGCTTCCAATCGCAGATTCATGTGATTGGAAACGTCAGGAAAGTGGTAAGGTACTGTTTTCTATCAGTTGGCAAGCTGCGCACACAATCCCAGTGTTGTACAGCTTCCTTCTTCACTTTTCCGATGCTGCCGCTCTCTCCGGCTCCCGGAGCCGAAGAAGCGGCTTCTTCGCGCAAAGACGATTGTACCGCTCACAGTGCTCTCTTAGCGCCGCTTCTGCCGAAAGAAGCTCGGGAGCGGCTCGTAGCTCCGGACAGCATCGTACCTTCGTCTTTAGCGTCTTTTGTGGTCTACATCCTAGCAGAAAGCTTTTCCACTCTGTCTGGCAAGGAAAACCTGCGGGAGCACAGAAAACATCTCCCATCGTGTTCTGGACGTTGCACGGAGGTCTGCCAAGTGTTTGGCATGAAGGAAAGAAAAGTTGTCCAAAACAGCTTCCAATCGAATATTCATGTGATTGGAAACGTCAGGAAAGTGGTAAGGTACTGTTTTCTATCAGTTGGCAAGCTGCGCACGCAATCCCAGTGTTGTACAGCTTCCTTCTTCACCTTTCCGATGCTGCCGCTCTCTCCGGCTCCCGGAGCCGAAGAAGCGGCTCTTCGCGCAAAGACGATTGTACCGCTCACAGTGCTCTCTTAGCGCCGCTTCTGCCGAAAGAAGCCCGGGAGCGGCGCTTAGCTCCGGAGAGCATCGTACCTTCGTCTTTAGCGTCTTTTGTGGTCTACATCCTAGCAGAAAGCTTTTCCACTCTGTCTGGCAAGGAAAATTTGCGGGAGCACAGAAAACATCTCCCATCGTGTTCTGGACGTTGCACGGAGGTCTGCCAAGTGCTTGGCATGAAGGAAAGAAAAGTTGTCCAAAACAGCTTCCAATCGAATATTCATGTGATTGGAAACGTCAGGAAAGTGGTAAGGTACTGTTTTCTATCCGTTGGCAAGCTGCGCACACAATCCCAGTGTTGTACAGCTTCCTTCTTCACCTTTCCGATGCTGCCGCTCTCTCCGGCTCCCGGAGCCGAAGAAGCGGCTTCTTCGCGCAAAGACGATTGTACCGCTCACAGTGCTCTCTTAGCGCCGCTTCTGCCGAAAGAAGCCCGGGAGCGGCTCTTAGCTCCGGAGAGCATCGTACCTTCGTCTTTAGCGTCTTTTGTGGTCTACATCCTAGCAGAAAGCTTTTCCACTCTGTCTGGCAAGGAAAACCTGCGGGAGCACAGAAAACATCTCCCATCGTGTTCTGGACCCTGCACGGAGGTCTGCCAAGTGTTTGGCATGAAGGAAAGAAAAGTTGTCCAAAACAGCTTCCAATCGAATATTCATGTGATTGGAAACGTCAGGAAAGTGTAAGGTACTGTTTTCTATCAGTTGGCAAGCTGCGCACACAATCCCAGTTTTGTACAGCTTCCTTCTTCACCTTTCCGATGCTGCCGCTCTCTCCGGCTCCCGGAGCCGAAGAAGCGGCTTCTTCGCGCAAAGACAATTGTACCGCTCACAGTGCTCTCTTAGCGCCGCTTCTGCCGAAAGAAGCCCGGGAGCGGCTCTTAGCTCCGGAGAGCATCGTACCTTCGTCTTTAGCGTCTTTTGTGGTCTACATCCTAGCAGAAAGCTTTTCCACTCTGTCTGGCAAGGAAAACCTGCGGGAGCACAGAAAACATCTCCCATCGTGTTCTGGACGCTGCACGGAGGTCTGCCAAGTGTTTGGCATGAAGGAAAGAAAAGTTGTCCAAAACAGCTTCCAATCGCAGATTCATGTGATTGGAAACGTCAGGAAAGTGGTAAGGTACTGTTTTCTATCAGTTGGCAAGCTGCGCACACAATCCCAGTGTTGTACAGCTTCCTTCTTCACTTTTCCGATGCTGCCGCTCTCTCCGGCTCCCGGAGCCGAAGAAGCGGCTTCTTCGCGCAAAGACGATTGTAGCGCTCACAGTGCTCTCTTAGCGCCGCTTCTGCCGAAAGAAGCCCGGGAGCGGCTCTTAGCTCCGGAGAGCATCGTACCTTCGTCTTTAGCGTCTTTTGTGGTCTACATCCTAGCAGAAAGCTTTTCCACTCTGTCTGGCAAGGAAAACCTGCGGGAGCACAGCAAACATCTCCCATCGTGTTCTGGACGTTGCACGGAGGTCTGCCAAGTGTTTGGCATGAAGGAAAGAAAAGTTGTCCAAAACAGCTTCCAATCGAATACTCATGTGATTGGAAACGTCAGGAAAGTGGTAAGGTACTGTTTTCTATCAGTTGGCAAGCTGCGCACACAATCTCAGTGTTGTATAGCTTCCTTCTTCACCTTTCCGATGCTGCCGCTCTCTCTGGCTCCCGGAGCCGAAGAAGCGGCTTCTTCGCGCAAAGACGATTGTAGCGCTCACAGTGCTCTCTTAGCGCCGCTTCTGCCGAAAGAAGCCCGGGAGCGGCTCTTAGCTCCGGAGAGCATCGTACCTTCGTCTTTAGCGTCTTTTGTGGTCTACATCCTAGCAGAAAGCTTTTCCACTCTGTCTGGCAAGGAAAACCTGCGGGAGCACAGAAAACATCTCCCATCGTGTTCTGGACGTTGCACGGAGGTCTGCCAAGTGCTTGGCATGAAGGAAAGAAAAGTTGTCCAAAACAGCTTCCAATCGAATATTCATGTGATTGGAAACGTCAGGAAAGTGTAAGGTACTGTTTTCTATCAGTTGGAAAGTTGCGCACACAATCCCAGTGTTGTACAGCTTCCTTCTTCACCTTTCCGATGCTGCCGCTCTCTCCGGCTCCCGGAGCCGAAGAAGCGGCTTCTTCGCGCAAAGACGATTGTACCGCTCACAGTGCTCTCTTAGCGCCGCTTCTGCCGAAAGAAGCCCGGCAGCGGCTCTTAGCTCCGGAGAGCATCGTACCTTCGTCTTTAGCGTCTTTTGTGGTCTACATCCTAGCAGAAAGCTTTTCCACTCTGTCTGGCAAGGAAAACCTGAGGGAGCACAGAAAACATCTCCCATCGTGTTCTGGACGCTGCACACAGGTCTGCCAAGTGTTTGGCATGAATGAAAGAAAAGTTGTCCAAAACAGCTTCCAATCGAATATTCATGTGATTGGAAACGTCAGGAAAGTGGTAAGGTACTGTTTTCTATCCGTTGGCAAGCTGCGCACACAATCCCAGTGTTGTACAGCTTCCTTCTTCACCTTTCCGATGCTGCCGCTCTCTCCGGCTCCCGGAGCCAAAGAAGCGGCTTCTTCGCGCAAAGACGATTGTACCGCTCACAGTGCTCTCTTAGCGCCGCTTCTGCCGAAAGAAGCCCGGGAGCGGCTCTTAGCTCCGGAGAGCATCGTACCTTCGTCTTTAGCGTCTTTTGTGGTCTACATCCTAGCAGAAATCTTTTCCACTCTGTCTGGCAAGGAAAACCTGCGGGAGCACAGAAAACATCTCCCATTGTGTTCTGGACCCTGAACGGAGGTCTGCCAAGTGTTTGGCATGAAGGAAAGAAAAGTTGTCCAAAACAGCTTCCAATCGAATATTCATGTGATTGGAAACGTCAGGAAAGTGTAAGGTACTGTTTTCTATCAGTTGGCAAGCTGCGCACACAATCCCAGTTTTGTACAGCTTCCTTCTTCACCTTTGCGATGCTGCCGCTCTCTCCGGCTCCCGGAGCCGAAGAAGCGGCTTCTTCGCGCAAAGACAATTGTACCGCTCACAGTGCTCTCTTAGCGCCGCTTCTGCCGAAAGAAGCCCGGGAGCGGCTCTTAGCTCCGGAGAGCATCGTACCTTCGTCTTTAGCGTCTTTTGTGGTCTACATCCTAGCAGAAAGCTTTTCCACTCTGTCTGGCAAGGAAAACCTGCGGGAGCACAGAAAACATGTCCCATCGTGTTCTGGACGTTGCACGGAGGTCTGCCAAGTGTTTGGCATGAAGGAAAGAAAAGTTGTCCAAAACAGCTTCCAATCGAATATTCATGTGATTGGAAACGTCAGGAAAGTGGTAAGGTACTGTTTTCTATAAGTTGGCAAGCTGCGCACACAATCCCAGTGTTGTACAGCTTCCTTCTTCACCTTTCCGATGCTGCCGCTCTCTCCGGCTCCCGGAGCCGAAGAAGCGGCTTCTTCGCGCAAAGACGATTGTACCGCTCACAGTGCTCTCTTAGCGCCGCTTCTGCCGAAAGAAGCCCGGGAGCGGCTCTTAGCTCCGGAGAGCATCGTACCTTCGTCTTTAGCGTCTTTTGTGGTCTACATCCTAGCAGAAAGCTTTTCCACTCTGTCTGGAGAGGAAAACCTGCGGCAGCACAGAAAACATCTCCCATCGTGTTCTGGACGTTGCACGGAGGTCTGCCAAGTGTTTGGCATGAAGGAAAGAAAAGTTGTCCAAAACAGCTTCCAATCGAATATTCATGTGATTGGAAACGTCAGGAAAGTGGTAAGGTACTGCTTTCTATCCGTTGGCAAGCTGCGCACACAATCCCAGTGTTGTACAGCTTCCTTCTTCACCTTTCCGATGCTGCCGCTCTCTCCGGCTCCCGGAGCCGAAGAAGCGGCTTCTTCGCGCAAAGACGATTGTACCGCTCACAGTGCTCTCTTAGCGCCGCTTCTGCCGAAAGAAGCCCGGGAGCGGCTCTTAGCTCCGGAGAGCATCGTACCTTCGTCTTTAGCGTCTTTTGTGGTCTACATCCTAGCAGAAAGCTTTTCCACTCTGTCTGGCAAGGAAAACCTGCGGGAGCACAGAAAACATCTCCCATCGTGTTCTGGACGTTGCACGGAGGTCTGCCAAGTGTTTGGCATGAAGGAAAGAAAAGTTGTCCAAAACAGCTTCCAATCGAATATTCATGTGATTGGAAACATCAGGAAAGTGGTAAGGTACTGTTTTCTATCAGTTGGAAAGTTGTGCACGCAATCCCAGTGTTGTACAGCTTCCTTCTTCACCTTTCTGATGCTGCCGCTCTCTCTGGCTCCCGGAGCCGAAGAAGCGGCTTCTTCGCGCAAAGACGATTGTACCGCTCACAGTGCTCTCTTAGCGCCGCTTCTGCCGAAAGAAGCCCGGGAGCGGCTCTTAGCTCCGGAGAGCATCGTACCTTCGTCTTTAGCGTCTTTTGTGGTCTACATCCTAGCAGAAAGCTTTTTCACTCTGTCTGGCAAGGAAAACCTGCGGGAGCACAGAAAACATCTCCCATCGTGTTCTGGACGCTGCACGGAGGTCTGCCAAGTGTTTGGCATGAAGGAAAGAAAAGTTGTCCAAAACAGCTTCCAATCGAATATTCATGTGATTGGAAACGTCAGGAGAGTGGTAAGGTACTGTTTTCTATCAGTTGGCAAGCTGCGCACACAATCCCAGTGTTGTACAGCTTCCTTCTTCACTTTTCCGATGCTGCCGCTCTCTCCGGCTCCCGGAGCCGAAGAAGCGGCTTCTTCGCGCAAAGACGATTGTACCGCTCACAGTGCTCTCTTAGCGCCGCTTCTGCCGAAAGAAGCTCGGGAGCGGCTCTTAGCTCCGGAGAGCATCGTACCTTCGTCTTTAGCGTCTTTTGTGGTCTACATCCTAGCAGAAAGCTTTTCCACTCTGTCTGGCAAGGAAAACCTGCGGGAGCACAGAAAACATCTCCCATCGTGTTCTGGACGTTGCACGGAGGTCTGCAAAATGTTTGGCATGAAGGAAAGAAAAGTTGTCCAAAACAGCTTCCAATCGAATACTCATGTGATTGGAAACGTCAGGAAAGTGGTAAGGTACTGTTTTCTATCAGCTGGCAAGCTGCGCACACAATCCCAGTGTTGTACAGCTTCCTTCTTCACCTTTCCGATGCTGCCGCTCTCTCTGGCTCCCGGAGCCGAAGAAGCGGCTTCTTCGCGCAAAGACGATTGTAGCGCTCACAGTGCTCTCTTAGCGCCGCTTCTGCCGAAAGAAGCCCGGCAGCGGCTCTTAGCTCCGGAGAGCATCGTACCTTCGTCTTTAGCGTCTTTTGTGGTCTACATCCTAGCAGAAAGCTTTTCCACTCTGTCTGGCAAGGAAAACCTGCGGGAGCACAGAAAACATCTCCCATCGTGTTCTGGACGCTGCACACAGGTCTGCCAAGTGTTTGGCATGAATGAAAGAAAAGTTGTCCAAAACAGCTTCCAATCGAATATTCATGTGATTGGAAACGTCAGGAAAGTGTAAGGTACTGTTTTCTATCAGTTGGAAAGTTGCGCACACAATCCCAGTTTTGTACAGCTTCCTTCTTCACCTTTCCGATGCTGCCGCTCTCTCTGGCTCCCGGAGCCGAAGAAGCGGCTTCTTCGCGCAAAGACGATTGTACCGCTCACAGTGCTCTCTTAGCGCCGCTTCTGCCGAAAGAAGCCCGGCAGCGGCTCTTAGCTCCGGACAGCATCGTACCTTCGTCTTTAGCGTCTTTTGTGGTCTACATCCTAGCAGAAAGCTTTTCCACTCTGTCTGGCAAGGAAAACCTGAGGGAGCACAGAAAACATCTCCCATCGTGTTCTGGACGCTGCACACAGGTCTGCCAAGTGTTTGGCATGAATGAAAGAAAAGTTGTCCAAAACAGCTTCCAATCGAATATTCATGTGATTGGAAACGTCAGGAAAGTGGTAAGGAACTGTTTTCTATCAGTTGGCAAGCTGCGCACACAATCCCAGTGTTGTACAGCTTCCTTCTTCACCTTTCCGATGCTGCCGCTCTCTCCGGCTCCCGGAGCCGAAGAAGCGGCTTCTTCGCGCAAAGACGATTGTACCGCTCACAGTGCTCTCTTAGCGCCGCTTCTGCCGAAAGAAGCCCGGGAGCGGCTCTTAGCTCCGGAGAGCATCGTACCTTCGTCTTTAGCGTCTTTTGTGGTCTACATACTAGCAGAAAGCTTTTCCACTCTGTCTGGCAAGGAAAACCTGCGGGAGCACAGAAAACATCTCCCATCGTGTTCTGGACGTTGCACGGAGGTCTGCCAAGTGTTTGGCATGAAGGAAAGAAAAGTTGTCCAAAACAGCTTCCAATCGAATATTCATGTGATTGGAAACGTCAGGAAAGTGGTAAGGTACTGTTTTCTATCAGTTGGCAAGCTGCGCACACAATCCCAGTGTTGTACAGCTTCCTTCTTCACCTTTCCGATGCTGCCGCTCTCTCCGGCTCCCGGAGCCGAAGAAGCGGCTTCTTCGCGCAAAGACCATTGTACCGCTCACAGTGCTCTCTTAGCGCCGCTTCTGCCGAAAGAAGCCCGGGAGCGGCTCTTAGCTCCGGAGAGCATCGTACCTTCGTCTTTAGTGTCTTTTGTGGTCTACATCCTAGCAGAAAGCTTTTCCACTCTGTCTGGCAAGGAAAACCTGCGGGAGCACAGAAAACATCTCCCATCGTGTTCTGGACGTTGCACGGAGGTCTGCCAAGTGTTTGGCATGAAGGAAAGAAAAGTTGTCCAAAACAGCTTCCAATCGAATATTCATGTGATTGGAAACGTCAGGAAAGTGGTAAGGTACTGTTTTCTATCAGTTGGCAAGCTGCGCACACAATCCCAGTGTTGTACAGCTTCCTTCTTCACCTTTCCGATGCTGCCGCTCTCTCCGGCTCCCGGAGCCGAAGAAGCGGCTTCTTCGCGCAAAGACGATTGTACCGCTCACAGTGCTCTCTTAGCGCCGCTTCTGCCGAAAGAAGCCCGGGAGCGGCTCTTAGCTCCGGAGAGCATCGTACCTTCGTCTTTAGCGTCTTTTGTGGTCTACATCCTAGCAGAAAGCTTTTCCACTCTGTCTGGCAAGGAAAACCTGCGGGAGCACAGAAAACATCTCCCATCGTGTTCTGGACGTTGCACGGAGGTCTGCCAAGTGTTTGGCATGAAGGAAAGAAAAGTTGTCCAAAACAGCTTCCAATCGAATATTCATGTGATTGGAAACGTCAGGAAAGTGGTAAGGTACTGTTTTCTATCCGTTGGCAAGCTGCGCACACAATCCCAGTGTTGTACAGCTTCCTTCTTCACCTTTCCGATGCTGCCGCTCTCTCCGGCTCCCGGAGCCGAAGAAGCGGCTTCTTCGCGCAAAGACGATTGTACCGCTCACAGTGCTCTATTAGCGCCGCTTCTGCCGAAAGAAGCCCGGGAGCGGCTCTTAGCTCCGGACAGCATCGTACCTTCGTCTTTAGCGTCTTTTGTGGTCTACATCCTAGCAGAAAGCTTTTCCACTCTGTCTGGCAAGGAACCCTGCGGGAGCACAGAAAACATCTCCCATCGTCTCCTGGACGTTGCACGGAGGTCTGCCAAGTGTTTGGCATGAAGGAAAGAAAAGTTGTCCAAAACAGCTTCCAATCGAATATTCATGTGATTGGAAACGTCAGGAAAGTGGTAAGGTACTGTTTTCTATCAGTTGGCAAGCTGCGCACACAATCCCAGTGTTGTACAGCTTCCTTCTTCACCTTTCCGATGCTGCCGCTCTCTCTGGCTCCCGGAGCCGAAGAAGCGGCTTCTTCGCGCAAAGACGATTGTACCGCTCACAGTGCTCTCTTAGCGCCGCTTCTGCCGAAAGAAGCCCGGGAGCGGCTCTTAGCTCCGGAGAGCATCGTACCTTCGTCTTTAGCGTCTTTTGTGGTCTACATCCTAGCAGAAAGCTTTTCCACTCTGTCTGGCAAGGAAAACCTGCGGGAGCACAGAAAACATCTCCCATCGTGTTCTGGACGTTGCACGGAGGTCTGCCAAGTGTTTGGCATGAAGGAAAGAAAAGTTGTCCAAAACAGCTTCCAATCGAATATTCATGTGATTGGAAACGTCAGGAAAGTGGTAAGGTACTGTTTTCTATCCGTTGGCAAGCTGCGCACACAATCCCAGTGTTGTACAGCTTCCTTCTTCACCTTTCCGATGCTGCCGCTCTCTCCGGCTCCCGGAGCCGAAGAAGCGGCTTCTTCGCGCAAAGACGATTGTACCGCTCACAGTGCTCTCTTAGCGCCGCTTCTGCCGAAAGAAGCCCGGGAGCGGCTCTTAGCTCTGGAGAGCATCGTACCTTTGTCTTTAGCGTCTTTTGTGGTCTACATCCTAGCAGAAAGCTTTTCCACTCTGTCTGGCAAGGAAAACCTGCGGGAGCACAGAAAACATCTCCCATCGTGTTCTGGACGTTGCACGGAGGTCTGCCAAGTGTTTGGCATGAAGGAAAGAAAAGTTGTCCAAAACAGCTTCCAATCGAAGATTCATGTGATTGGAAACGTCAGGAAAGTGTAAGGTACTGTTTTCTATCAGTTGGCAAGCTGCGCACACAATCCCAGTGTTGTACAGCTTCCTTCTTCACCTTTCCGATGCTGCCGCTCTCTCCGGCTCCCGGAGCCGAAGAAGCGGCTTCTTCGCGCAAAGACGACTGTACCGCTCACAGTGCTCTCTTAGCGCCGCTTCTGCCGAAAGAAGCCCGGGAGAGGCGCTTAGCTCCGGAGAGCATCGTACCTTCGTCTTTAGCGTCTTTTGTGGTCTACATCCTAGCAGAAAGCTTTTCCATTCTGTCTGGCAAGGAAAACCTGCGGGAGCACAGAAAACATCTCCAATCGTGTTCTGGACGTTGCACGGAGGTCTGCCAAGTGTTTGGTATGAAGGAAAGAAAAGTTGTCCAAAACAGCTTCCAATCGAATATTCATGTGATTGGAAAGGTCAGGAAAGTGTAAGGTACTGTTTTCTATCAGTTGGCAAGCTGCGCACACAATCCCAGTGTTGTACAGCTTCCTTCTTCACCTTTCCGATGCTGCCGCTCTCTCCGGCTCCCGGAGCCGAAGAAGCGGCTTCTTCGCGCAAAGACGATTGTACCGCTCACAGTGCTCTCTTAGCGCCGCTTCTGCCGAAAGAAGCCCGGGAGCGGCTCTTAGCTCCGGAGAGCATCGTACCTTCGTCTTTAGCGTCTTTTGTGGTCTACATCCTAGCAGAAAGCTTTTCCACTCTGTCTGGCAAGGAAAACCTGCGGGAGCACAGAAAACATCTCCCATCGTGTTCTGGACGTTGCACGGAGGTCTGCAAAATGTTTGGCATGAAGGAAAGAAAAGTTGTCCAAAACAGCTTCCAATCGAATACTCATGTGATTGGAAACGTCAGGAAAGTGGTAAGGTACTGTTTTCTATCAGTTGGCAAGCTGCGCACACAATCCCAGTGTTGTACAGCTTCCTTCTTCACCTTTCCGATGCTGCCGCTCTCTCTGGCTCCCGGAGCCGAAGAAGCGGCTTCTTCGCGCAAAGACGATTGTAGCGCTCACAGTGCTCTCTTAGCGCCGCTTCTGCCGAAAGAAGCCCGGGAGCGGCTCTTAGCTCCGGAGAGCATCGTACCTTCGTCTTTAGCGTCTTTTGTGGTCTACATCCTAGCAGAAAGCTTTTCCACTCTGTCTGGCAAGGAAAACCTGCGGGAGCACAGAAAACATCTCCCATCGTGTTCTGGACGTTGCACGGAGGTCTGCCAAGTGCTTGGCATGAAGGAAAGAAAAGTTGTCCAAAACAGCTTCCAATCGAATATTCATGTGATTGGAAACGTCAGGAAAGTGTAAGGTACTGTTTTCTATCAGTTGGAAAGTTGCGCACACAATCCCAGTGTTGTACAGCTTCCTTCTTCACCTTTCCGATGCTGCCGCTCTCTCCGGCTCCCGGAGCCGAAGAAGCGGCTTCTTCGCGCAAAGACGATTGTACCGCTCACAGTGCTCTCTTAGCGCCGCTTCTGCCGAAAGAAGCCCGGCAGCGGCTCTTAGCTCCGGACAGCATCGTACCTTCGTCTTTAGCGTCTTTTGTGGTCTACATCCTAGCAGAAAGCTTTTCCACTCTGTCTGGCAAGGAAAACCTGAGGGAGCACAGAAAACATCTCCCATCGTGTTCTGGACGCTGCACACAGGTCTGCCAAGTGTTTGGCATGAATGAAAGAAAAGTTGTCCAAAACAGCTTCCAATCGAATATTCATGTGATTGGAAACGTCAGGAAAGTGGTAAGGAACTGTTTTCTATCAGTTGGCAAGCTGCGCACACAATCCCAGTGTTGTACAGCTTCCTTCTTCACCTTTCCGATGCTGCCGCTCTCTCCGGCTCCCGGAGCCGAAGAAGCGGCTTCTTCGCGCAAAGACGATTGTACCGCTCACAGTGCTCTCTTAGCGCCGCTTCTGCCGAAAGAAGCCCGGGAGCGGCTCTTAGCTCCGGAGAGCATCGTACCTTCGTCTTTAGCGTCTTTTGTGGTCTACATACTAGCAGAAAGCTTTTCCACTCTGTCTGGCAAGGAAAACCTGCGGGAGCACAGAAAACATCTCCCATCGTGTTCTGGGCGCTGCACGGAGGTCTGCCAAGTGTTTGGCATGAAGGAAAGAAAAGTTGTCCAAAACAGCTTCCAATCGAATATTCATGTGATTGGAAACGTCAGGAAAGTGGTAAGGTACTGTTTTCTATCAGTTGGCAACCTGCGCACACAATCCCAGTGTTGTACAGCTTCCTTCTTCACCTTTCCGATGCTGCCGCTCTCTCCGGCTCCCGGAGCCGAAGAAGCGGCTTCTTCGCGCAAAGACGATTGTACCGCTCACAGTGCTCTCTTAGCGCCGCTTCTGCCGAAAGAAGCCCGGGAGCGGCTCTTAGCTCCGGAGAGCATCGTACCTTCGTCTTTAGCGTCTTTTGTGGTCTACATCCTAGCAGAAAGCTTTTCCACTCTGTCTGGCAAGGAAAACCTGCGGGAGCACAGAAAACATCTCCCATCGTCTTCTGGACGTTGCACGGAGGTCTGCCAAGTGTTTGGCATGAAGGAAAGAAAAGTTGTCCAAAACAGCTTCCAATCGAATATTCATGTGATTGGAAACGTCAGGAAAGTGGTAAGGTACTGTTTTCTATCAGTTGGCAAGCTGCGCACACAATCCCAGTGTTGTACAGCTTCCTTCTTCACCTTTCCGATGCTGCCGCTCTCTCCGGCTCCCGGAGCCGAAGAAGCGGCTTCTTCGCGCAAAGACGATTGTACCGCTCACAGTGCTCTCTTAGCGCCGCTTCTGCCGAAAGAAGCCCGGGAGCGGCTCTTAGCTCCGGAGAGCATCGTACCTTCGTCTTTAGCGTCTTTTGTGGTCTACATCCTAGCAGAAAGCTTTTCCACTCTGTCTGGCAAGGAAAACCTGCGGGAGCACAGAAAACATCTCCCATCGTGTTCTGGACGTTGCACGGAGGTCTGCCAAGTGTTTGGCATGAAGGAAAGAAAAGTTGTCCAAAACAGCTTCCAATCGAATATTCATGTGATTGGAAACGTCAGGAAAGTGGTAAGGTACTGTTTTCTATCCGTTGGCAAGCTGCGCACACAATCCCAGTGTTGTACAGCTTCCTTCTTCACCTTTCCGATGCTGCCGCTCTCTCCGGCTCCCGGAGCCGAAGAAGCGGCTTCTTCGCGCAAAGACGATTGTAGCGCTCACAGTGCTCTCTTAGCGCCGCTTCTGCCGAAAGAAGCCCGGGAGCGGCTCTTAGCTCCGGAGAGCATCGTACCTTCGTCTTTAGTGTCTTTTGTGGTCTACATCCTAGCAGAAAGCTTTTCCACTCTGTCTGGCAAGGAAAACCTGCGGGAGCACAGAAAACATCTCCCATCGTGTTCTGGACGTTGCACGGAGGTCTGCCAAGTGTTTGGCATGAAGGAAAGAAAAGTTGTCCAAAACAGCTTCCAATCGAATATTCATGTGATTGGAAACGTCAGGAAAGTGGTAAGGTACTGTTTTCTATAAGTTGGCAAGCTGCGCACACAATCCCAGTGTTGTACAGCTTCCTTCTTCACCTTTCCGATGCTGCCGCTCTCTCCGGCTCCCGGAGCCGAAGAAGCGGCTTCTTCGCGCAAAGACGATTGTACCGCTCACAGTGCTCTCTTAGCGCCGCTTCTGCCGAAAGAAGCCCGGGAGCGGCTCTTAGCTCCGGAGAGCATCGTACCTTCGTCTTTAGCGTCTTTTGTGGTCTACATCCTAGCAGAAAGCTTTTCCACTCTGTCTGGCAAGGAAAACCTGCGGGAGCACAGAAAACATCTCCCATCGTGTTCTGGACGTTGCACGGAGGTCTGCCAAGTGTTTGGCATGAAGGAAAGAAAAGTTGTCCAAAACAGCTTCCAATCGAATATTCATGTGATTGGAAACGTCAGGAAAGTGGTAAGGTACTGTTTTCTATCCGTTGGCAACCTGCGCACACAATCCCAGTGTTGTACAGCTTCCTTCTTCACCTTTCCGATGCTGCCGCTCTCTCCGGCTCCCGGAGCCGAAGAAGCGGCTTCTTCGCGCAAAGACGATTGTACCGCTCACAGTGCTCTCTTAGCGCCGCTTCTGCCGAAAGAAGCCCGGGAGCGGCTCTTAGCTCCGGAGAGCATCGTACCTTCGTCTTTAGCGTCTTTTGTGGTCTACATCCTAGCAGAAAGCTTTTCCACTCTGTCTGGCAAGGAAAACCTGCGGGAGCACAGAAAACATCTCCCATCGTGTTCTGGACGTTGCACGGAGGTCTGCCAAGTGTTTGGCATGAAGGAAAGAAAAGTTGTCCAAAACAGCTTCCAATCGAATATTCATGTGATTGGAAACGTCAGGAAAGTGGTAAGGTACTGTTTTCTATCCGTTGGCAAGCTGCGCACACAATCCCAGTGTTGTACAGCTTCCTTCTTCACCTTTCCGATGCTGCCGCTCTCTCCGGCTCCCGGAGCCGAAGAAGCGGCTTCTTCGCGCAAAGACGATTGTACCGCTCACAGTGCTCTCTTAGCGCCGCTTCTGCCGAAAGAAGCCCGGGAGCGGCTCTTAGCTCCGGAGAGCATCGTACCTTCGTCTTTAGCGTCTTTTGTGGTCTACATACTAGCAGAAAGCTTTTCCACTCTGTCTGGCAAGGAAAACCTGCGGGAGCACAGAAAACATCTCCCATCGTGTTCTGGACGCTGCACGGAGGTCTGCCAAGTGTTTGGCATGAAGGAAAGAAAAGTTGTCCAAAACAGCTTCCAATCGAATATTCATGTGATTGGAAACGTCAGGAAAGTGGTAAGGTACTGTTTTCTATCAGTTGGCAACCTGCGCACACAATCCCAGTGTTGTACAGCTTCCTTCTTCACCTTTCCGATGATGCCGCTCTCTCCGGCTCCCGGAGCCGAAGAAGCGGCTTCTTCGCGCAAAGACGATTGTACCGCTCACAGTGCTCTCTTAGCGCCGCTTCTGCCGAAAGAAGCCCGGGAGCGGCTCTTAGCTCCGGAGAGCATCGTACCTTCGTCTTTAGCGTCTTTTGTGGTCTACATCCTAGCAGAAAGCTTTTCCACTCTGTCTGGCAAGGAAAACCTGCGGGAGCACAGAAAACATCTCCCATCGTGTTCTGGACGTTGCACGGAGGTCTGCCAAGTGCTTGGCATGAAGGAAAGAAAAGTTGTCCAAAACAGCTTCCAATCGAATATTCATGTGATTGGAAACGTCAGGAAAGTGGTAAGGTACTGTTTTCTATCAGTTGGCAAGCTGCGCACACAATCCCAGTGTTGTACAGCTTCCTTCTTCACCTTTCCGATGCTGCCGCTCTCTCCGGCTCCCGGAGCCGAAGAAGCGGCTTCTTCGCGCAAAGACGATTGTACCGCTCACAGTGCTCTCTTAGCGCCGCTTCTGCCGAAAGAAGCCCGGGAGCGGCTCTTAGCTCTGGAGAGCATCGTACCTTCGTCTTTAGCGTCTTTTGTGGTCTACATCCTAGCAGAAAGCTTTTCCACTCTGTCTGGCAAGGAAAACCTGCGGGAGCACAGAAAACATCTCCCATCGTGTTCTGGACGTTGCACGGAGGTCTGCCAAGTGTTTGGCATGAAGGAAAGAAAAGTTGTCCAAAACAGCTTCCAATCGAATATTCATGTGATTGGAAACGTCAGGAAAGTGGTAAGGTACTGTTTTCTATCAGTTGGCAAGCTGCGCACACAATCCCAGTGTTGTACAGCTTCCTTCTTCACCTTTCCGATGCTGCCGCTCTCTCCGGCTCCCGGAGCCGAAGAAGCGGCTTCTTCGCGCAAAGACGATTGTACCGCTCACAGTGCTCTCTTAGCGCCGCTTCTGCCGAAAGAAGCCCGGGAGCGGCTCTTAGCTCCGGAGAGCATCGTACCTTCGTCTTTAGTGTCTTTTGTGGTCTACATCCTAGCAGAAAGCTTTTCCACTCTGTCTGGCAAGGAAAACCTGCGGGAGCACAGAAAACATCTCCCATCGTGTTCTGGACGTTGCACGGAGGTCTGCCAAGTGTTTGGCATGAAGGAAAGAAAAGTTGTCCAAAACAGCTTCCAATCGAATATTCATGTGATTGGAAACGTCAGGAAAGTGGTAAGGTACTGTTTTCTATCAGTTGGCAAGCTGCGCACACAATCCCAGTGTTGTACAGCTTCCTTCTTCACCTTTCCGATGCTGCCGCTCTCTCCGGCTCCCGGAGCCGAAGAAGCGGCTTCTTCGCGCAAAGACGATTGTACCGCTCACAGTGCTCTCTTAGCGCCGCTTCTGCCGAAAGAAGCCCGGCAGCGGCTCTTAGCTCCGGAGAGCATCGTACCTTCGTCTTTAGCGTCTTTTGTGGTCTACATCCTAGCAGAAAGCTTTTCCACTCTGTCTGGCAAGGAAAACCTGCGGGAGCACAGAAAACATCTCCCATCGTGTTCTGGACGTTGCACGGAGGTCTGCCAAGTGTTTGGCATGAAGGAAAGAAAAGTTGTCCAAAACAGCTTCCAATCAAATATTCATGTGATTGGAAACGTCAGGAAAGTGGTAAGGTACTGCTTTCTATCCGTTGGCAAGCTGCGCACACAATCCCAGTGTTGTACAGCTTCCTTCTTCACCTTTCCGATGCTGCCGCTCTCTCCGGCTCCCGGAGCCGAAGAAGCGGCTTCTTCGCGCAAAGACGATTGTACCGCTCACAGTGCTCTCTTAGCGCCGCTTCTGCCGAAAGAAGCCCGGGAGCGGCTCTTAGCTCCGGAGAGCATCGTACCTTCGTCTTTAGCGTCTTTTGTGGTCTACATCCTAGCAGAAAGCTTTTCCACTCTGTCTGGCAAGGAAAACCTGCGGGAGCACAGAAAACATCTCCCATCGTGTTCTGGACGTTGCACGGAGGTCTGCCAAGTGTTTGGCATGAAGGAAAGAAAAGTTGTCCAAAACAGCTTCCAATCGAATATTCATGTGATTGGAAACATCAGGAAAGTGGTAAGGTACTGTTTTCTATCAGTTGGAAAGTTGCATACGCAATCCCAGTGTTGTACAGCTTCCTTCTTCACCTTTCTGATGCTGCCGCTCTCTCTGGCTCCCGGAGCCGAAGAAGCGGCTTCTTCGCGCAAAGACGATTGTACCGCTCACAGTGCTCTCTTAGCGCCGCTTCTGCCGAAAGAAGCCCGGGAGCGGCTCTTAGCTCCGGAGAGCATCGTACCTTCGTCTTTAGCGTCTTTTGTGGTCTACATCCTAGCAGAAAGCTTTTCCACTCTGTCTGGCAAGGAACCCTGCGGGAGCACAGAAAACATCTCCCATCGTGTTCTGGACGTTGCACGGAGGTCTGCCAAGTGTTTGGCATGAAGGAAAGAAAAGTTGTCCAAAACAGCTTCCAATCGAATATTCATGTGATTGGAAACGTCAGGAAAGTGGTAAGGTACTGTTTTCTATCCGTTGGCAAGCTGCGCACACAATCCCAGTGTTGTACAGCTTCCTTCTTCACCTTTCCGATGCTGCCGCTCTCTCCGGCTCCCGGAGCCGAAGAAGCGGCTTCTTCGCGCAAAGACGATTGTACCGCTCACAGTGCTCTCTTAGCGCCGCTTCTGCCGAAAGAAGCCCGGGAGCGGCTCTTAGCTCCGGAGAGCATCGTACCTTCGTCTTTAGCGTCTTTTGTGGTCTACATCCTAGCAGAAAGCTTTTCCACTCTGTCTGGCAAGGAAAACCTGCGGGAGCACAGAAAACATCTCCCATCGTGTTCTGGACGTTGCACGGAGGTCTGCCAAGTGTTTGGCATGAAGGAAAGAAAAGTTGTCCAAAACAGCTTCCAATCGAATATTCATGTGATTGGAAACGTCAGGAAAGTGGTAAGGTACTGTTTTCTATCCGTTGGCAAGCTGCGCACACAATCCCAGTGTTGTACAGCTTCCTTCTTCACCTTTCCGATGCTGCCGCTCTCTCCGGCTCCCGGAGCCGAAGAAGCGGCTTCTTCGCGCAAAGACGATTGTACCGCTCACAGTGCTCTCTTAGCGCCGCTTCTGCCGAAAGAAGCCCGGGAGCGGCTCTTAGCTCTGGAGAGCATCGTACCTTTGTCTTTAGCGTCTTTTGTGGTCTACATCCTAGCAGAAAGCTTTTCCACTCTGTCTGGCAAGGAAAACCTGCGGGAGCACAGAAAACATCTCCCATCGTATTCTGGACGTTGCACGGAGGTCTGCCAAGTGTTTGGCATGAAGGAAAGAAAAGTTGTCCAAAACAGCTTCCAATCGAATATTCATGTGATTGGAAACATCAGGAAAGTGTAAGGTACTGTTTTCTATCAGTTGGCAAGCTGCGCACACAATCCCAGTGTTGTACAGCTTCCTTCTTCACCTTTCCGATGCTGCCGCTCTCTCCGGCTCCCGGAGCCGAAGAAGCGGCTTCTTCGCGCAAAGACGATTGTACCGCTCACAGTGCTCTCTTAGCGCCGCTTCTGCCGAAAGAAGCCCGGGAGCGGCTCTTAGCTCCGGAGAGCATCGTACCTTCGTCTTTAGCGTCTTTTGTGGTCTACATCCTAGCAGAAAGCTTTTCCACTCTGTCTGGCAAGGAAAACCTGCGGGAGCACAGAAAACATCTCCCATCGTGTTCTGGATGCTGCACGGAGGTCTGCCAAGTGTTTGGCATGAAGGAAAGAAAAGTTGTCCAAAACAGCTTCTTATCGAATATTCATGTGATTGGAAATGTCAGGAAAGTGTAAGGTACTGTTTTCTATCAGTTGGCAAGCTGCGCACACAATCCCAGTGTTGTACAGCTTCCTTCTTCACCTTTCCGATGCTGCCGCTCTCTCCGGCTCCCGGAGCCGAAGAAGCGGCTTCTTCGCGCAAAGACGACTGTACCGCTCACAGTGCTCTCTTAGCGCCGCTTCTGCCGAAAGAAGCCCGGGAGCGGCTCTTAGCTCCGGAGAGCATCGTACCTTCGTCTTTAGCGTCTTTTGTGGTCTACATCCTAGCAGAAAGCTTTTCAATTCTGTCTGGCAAGGAAAACCTGCGGGAGCACAGAAAACATCTCCCATCGTGTTCTGGACGTTGCACGGAGGTCTGCCAAGTGTTTGGCATGAAGGAAAGAAAAGTTGTCCAAAACAGCTTCCAATCGAAGATTCATGTGATTGGAAACGTCAGGAAAGTGTAAGGTACTGTTTTCTATCAGTTGGCAAGCTGCGCACACAATCCCAGTGTTGTACAGCTTCCTTCTTCACCTTTCCGATGCTGCCGCTCTCTCCGGCTCCCGGAGCCGAAGAAGCGGCTTCTTCGCGCAAAGACGACTGTACCGCTCACAGTGCTCTCTTAGCGCCGCTTCTGCCGAAAGAAGCCCGGGAGAGGCGCTTAGCTCCGGAGAGCATCGTACCTTCGTCTTTAGCGTCTTTTGTGGTCTACATCCTAGCAGAAAGCTTTTCCATTCTGTCTGGCAAGGAAAACCTGCGGGAGCACAGAAAACATCTCCCATCGTATTCTGGACGTTGCACGGAGGTCTGCCAAGTGTTTGGCATGAAGGAAAGAAAAGTTGTCCAAAACAGCTTCCAATCGAATATTCATGTGATTGGAAACATCAGGAAAGTGTAAGGTACTGTTTTCTATCAGTTGGCAAGCTGCGCACACAATCCCAGTGTTGTACAGCTTCCTTCTTCACCTTTCCGATGCTGCCGCTCTCTCCGGCTCCCGGAGCCGAAGAAGCGGCTTCTTCGCGCAAAGACGATTGTACCGCTCACAGTGCTCTCTTAGCGCCGCTTCTGCCGAAAGAAGCCCGGGAGCGGCTCTTAGCTCCGGAGAGCATCGTACCTTCGTCTTTAGCGTCTTTTGTGGTCTACATCCTAGCAGAAAGCTTTTCCACTCTGTCTGGCAAGGAAAACCTGCGGGAGCACAGAAAACATCTCCCATCGTGTTCTGGATGCTGCACGGAGGTCTGCCAAGTGTTTGGCATGAAGGAAAGAAAAGTTGTCCAAAACAGCTTCCAATCGAATATTCATGTGATTGGAAATGTCAGGAAAGTGTAAGGTACTGTTTTCTATCAGTTGGCAAGCTGCGCACACAATCCCAGTGTTGTACAGCTTCCTTCTTCACCTTTCCGATGCTGCCGCTCTCTCCGGCTCCCGGAGCCGAAGAAGCGGCTTCTTCGCGCAAAGACGACTGTACCGCTCACAGTGCTCTCTTAGCGCCGCTTCTGCCGAAAGAAGCCCGGGAGCGGCTCTTAGCTCCGGAGAGCATCGTACCTTCGTCTTTAGCGTCTTTTGTGGTCTACATCCTAGCAGAAAGCTTTTCAATTCTGTCTGGCAAGGAAAACCTGCGGGAGCACAGAAAACATCTCCCATCGTGTTCTGGACGTTGCACGGAGGTCTGCCAAGTGTTTGGCATGAAGGAAAGAAAAGTTGTCCAAAACAGCTTCCAATCGAAGATTCATGTGATTGGAAACGTCAGGAAAGTGTAAGGTACTGTTTTCTATCAGTTGGCAAGCTGCGCACACAATCCCAGTGTTGTACAGCTTCCTTCTTCACCTTTCCGATGCTGCCGCTCTCTCCGGCTCCCGGAGCCGAAGAAGCGGCTTCTTCGCGCAAAGACGACTGTACCGCTCACAGTGCTCTCTTAGCGCCGCTTCTGCCGAAAGAAGCCCGGGAGAGGCGCTTAGCTCCGGAGAGCATCGTACCTTCGTCTTTAGCGTCTTTTGTGGTCTACATCCTAGCAGAAAGCTTTTCCATTCTGTCTGGAAAGGAAAACCTGCGGGAGCACAGAAAACATCTCCAATCGTGTTCTGGACGTTGCACGGAGGTCTGCCAAGTGTTTGGCATGAAGGAAAGAAAAGTTGTCCAAAACAGCTTCCAATCGAATATTCATGTGATTGGAAACGTCAGGAAAGTGGTAAGGTACTGTTTTCTATCAGTTGGCAACCTGCGCACACAATCCCAGTGTTGTACAGCTTCCTTCTTCACCTTTCCGATGCTGCCGCTCTCTCCGGCTCCCGGAGCCGAAGAAGCGGCTTCTTCGCGCAAAGACGATTGTACCGCTCACAGTGCTCTCTTAGCGCCGCTTCTGCCGAAAGAAGCCCGGGAGCGGCTCTTAGCTCCGGAGAGCATCGTACCTTCGTCTTTAGCGTCTTTTGTGGTCTACATCCTAGCAGAAAGCTTTTCCACTCTGTCTGGCAAGGAACCCTGCGGGAGCACAGAAAACATCTCCCATCGTGTTCTGGACGTTGCACGGAGGTCTGCCAAGTGTTTGGCATGAAGGAAAGAAAAGTTGTCCAAAACAGCTTCCAATCGAATATTCATGTGATTGGAAACGTCAGGAAAGTGGTAAGGTACTGTTTTCTATCCGTTGGCAAGCTGCGCACACAATCCCAGTGTTGTACAGCTTCCTTCTTCACCTTTCCGATGCTGCCGCTCTCTCCGGCTCCCGGAGCCGAAGAAGCGGCTTCTTCGCGCAAAGACGATTGTACCGCTCACAGTGCTCTCTTAGCGCCGCTTCTGCCGAAAGAAGCCCGGGAGCGGCTCTTAGCTCCGGAGAGCATCGTACCTTCGTCTTTAGCGTCTTTTGTGGTCTACATCCTAGCAGAAAGCTTTTCCACTCTGTCTGGCAAGGAAAACCTGCGGGAGCACAGAAAACATCTCCCATCGTGTTCTGGACGTTGCACGGAGGTCTGCCAAGTGTTTGGCATGAAGGAAAGAAAAGTTGTCCAAAACAGCTTCCAATCGAATATTCATGTGATTGGAAACGTCAGGAAAGTGGTAAGGTACTGTTTTCTATCCGTTGGCAAGCTGCGCACACAATCCCAGTGTTGTACAGCTTCCTTCTTCACCTTTCCGATGCTGCCGCTCTCTCCGGCTCCCGGAGCCGAAGAAGCGGCTTCTTCGCGCAAAGACGATTGTACCGCTCACAGTGCTCTCTTAGCGCCGCTTCTGCCGAAAGAAGCCCGGGAGCGGCTCTTAGCTCTGGAGAGCATCGTACCTTTGTCTTTAGCGTCTTTTGTGGTCTACATCCTAGCAGAAAGCTTTTCCACTCTGTCTGGCAAGGAAAACCTGCGGGAGCACAGAAAACATCTCCCATCGTATTCTGGACGTTGCACGGAGGTCTGCCAAGTGTTTGGCATGAAGGAAAGAAAAGTTGTCCAAAACAGCTTCCAATCGAATATTCATGTGATTGGAAACATCAGGAAAGTGTAAGGTACTGTTTTCTATCAGTTGGCAAGCTGCGCACACAATCCCAGTGTTGTACAGCTTCCTTCTTCACCTTTCCGATGCTGCCGCTCTCTCCGGCTCCCGGAGCCGAAGAAGCGGCTTCTTCGCGCAAAGACGATTGTACCGCTCACAGTGCTCTCTTAGCGCCGCTTCTGCCGAAAGAAGCCCGGGAGCGGCTCTTAGCTCCGGAGAGCATCGTACCTTCGTCTTTAGCGTCTTTTGTGGTCTACATCCTAGCAGAAAGCTTTTCCACTCTGTCTGGCAAGGAAAACCTGCGGGAGCACAGAAAACATCTCCCATCGTGTTCTGGATGCTGCACGGAGGTCTGCCAAGTGTTTGGCATGAAGGAAAGAAAAGTTGTCCAAAACAGCTTCTTATCGAATATTCATGTGATTGGAAATGTCAGGAAAGTGTAAGGTACTGTTTTCTATCAGTTGGCAAGCTGCGCACACAATCCCAGTGTTGTACAGCTTCCTTCTTCACCTTTCCGATGCTGCCGCTCTCTCCGGCTCCCGGAGCCGAAGAAGCGGCTTCTTCGCGCAAAGACGACTGTACCGCTCACAGTGCTCTCTTAGCGCCGCTTCTGCCGAAAGAAGCCCGGGAGCGGCTCTTAGCTCCGGAGAGCATCGTACCTTCGTCTTTAGCGTCTTTTGTGGTCTACATCCTAGCAGAAAGCTTTTCAATTCTGTCTGGCAAGGAAAACCTGCGGGAGCACAGAAAACATCTCCCATCGTGTTCTGGACGTTGCACGGAGGTCTGCCAAGTGTTTGGCATGAAGGAAAGAAAAGTTGTCCAAAACAGCTTCCAATCGAAGATTCATGTGATTGGAAACGTCAGGAAAGTGTAAGGTACTGTTTTCTATCAGTTGGCAAGCTGCGCACACAATCCCAGTGTTGTACAGCTTCCTTCTTCACCTTTCCGATGCTGCCGCTCTCTCCGGCTCCCGGAGCCGAAGAAGCGGCTTCTTCGCGCAAAGACGACTGTACCGCTCACAGTGCTCTCTTAGCGCCGCTTCTGCCGAAAGAAGCCCGGGAGAGGCGCTTAGCTCCGGAGAGCATCGTACCTTCGTCTTTAGCGTCTTTTGTGGTCTACATCCTAGCAGAAAGCTTTTCCATTCTGTCTGGCAAGGAAAACCTGCGGGAGCACAGAAAACATCTCCCATCGTATTCTGGACGTTGCACGGAGGTCTGCCAAGTGTTTGGCATGAAGGAAAGAAAAGTTGTCCAAAACAGCTTCCAATCGAATATTCATGTGATTGGAAACATCAGGAAAGTGTAAGGTACTGTTTTCTATCAGTTGGCAAGCTGCGCACACAATCCCAGTGTTGTACAGCTTCCTTCTTCACCTTTCCGATGCTGCCGCTCTCTCCGGCTCCCGGAGCCGAAGAAGCGGCTTCTTCGCGCAAAGACGATTGTACCGCTCACAGTGCTCTCTTAGCGCCGCTTCTGCCGAAAGAAGCCCGGGAGCGGCTCTTAGCTCCGGAGAGCATCGTACCTTCGTCTTTAGCGTCTTTTGTGGTCTACATCCTAGCAGAAAGCTTTTCCACTCTGTCTGGCAAGGAAAACCTGCGGGAGCACAGAAAACATCTCCCATCGTGTTCTGGATGCTGCACGGAGGTCTGCCAAGTGTTTGGCATGAAGGAAAGAAAAGTTGTCCAAAACAGCTTCCAATCGAATATTCATGTGATTGGAAATGTCAGGAAAGTGTAAGGTACTGTTTTCTATCAGTTGGCAACCTGCGCACACAATCCCAGTGTTGTACAGCTTCCTTCTTCACCTTTCCGATGCTGCCGCTCTCTCCGGCTCCCGGAGCCGAAGAAGCGGCTTCTTCGCGCAAAGACGACTGTACCGCTCACAGTGCTCTCTTAGCGCCGCTTCTGCCGAAAGAAGCCCGGGAGCGGCTCTTAGCTCCGGAGAGCATCGTACCTTCGTCTTTAGCGTCTTTTGTGGTCTACATCCTAGCAGAAAGCTTTTCAATTCTGTCTGGCAAGGAAAACCTGCGGGAGCACAGAAAACATCTCCCATCGTGTTCTGGACGTTGCACGGAGGTCTGCCAAGTGTTTGGCATGAAGGAAAGAAAAGTTGTCCAAAACAGCTTCCAATCGAAGATTCATGTGATTGGAAACGTCAGGAAAGTGTAAGGTACTGTTTTCTATCAGTTGGCAAGCTGCGCACACAATCCCAGTGTTGTACAGCTTCCTTCTTCACCTTTCCGATGCTGCCGCTCTCTCCGGCTCCCGGAGCCGAAGAAGCGGCTTCTTCGCGCAAAGACGACTGTACCGCTCACAGTGCTCTCTTAGCGCCGCTTCTGCCGAAAGAAGCCCGGGAGAGGCGCTTAGCTCCGGAGAGCATCGTACCTTCGTCTTTAGCGTCTTTTGTGGTCTACATCCTAGCAGAAAGCTTTTCCATTCTGTCTGGCAAGGAAAACCTGCGGGAGCACAGAAAACATCTCCAATCGTGTTCTGGACGTTGCACGGAGGTCTGCCAAGTGTTTGGCATGAAGGAAAGAAAAGTTGTCCAAAACAGCTTCCAATCGAATATTCATGTGATTGGAAACGTCAGGAAAGTGGTAAGGTACTGTTTTCTATCAGTTGGCAACCTGCGCACACAATCCCAGTGTTGTACAGCTTCCTTCTTCACCTTTCCGATGCTGCCGCTCTCTCCGGCTCCCGGAGCCGAAGAAGCGGCTTCTTCGCGCAAAGACGATTGTACCGCTCACAGTGCTCTCTTAGCGCCGCTTCTGCCGAAAGAAGCCCGGGAGCGGCTCTTAGCTCCGGAGAGCATCGTACCTTCGTCTTTAGCGTCTTTTGTGGTCTACATCCTAGCAGAAAGCTTTTCCACTCTGTCTGGCAAGGAACCCTGCGGGAGCACAGAAAACATCTCCCATCGTGTTCTGGACGTTGCACGGAGGTCTGCCAAGTGTTTGGCATGAAGGAAAGAAAAGTTGTCCAAAACAGCTTCCAATCGAATATTCATGTGATTGGAAACGTCAGGAAAGTGGTAAGGTACTGTTTTCTATCCGTTGGCAAGCTGCGCACACAATCCCAGTGTTGTACAGCTTCCTTCTTCACCTTTCCGATGCTGCCGCTCTCTCCGGCTCCCGGAGCCGAAGAAGCGGCTTCTTCGCGCAAAGACGATTGTACCGCTCACAGTGCTCTCTTAGCGCCGCTTCTGCCGAAAGAAGCCCGGGAGCGGCTCTTAGCTCCGGAGAGCATCGTACCTTCGTCTTTAGCGTCTTTTGTGGTCTACATCCTAGCAGAAAGCTTTTCCACTCTGTCTGGCAAGGAAAACCTGCGGGAGCACAGAAAACATCTCCCATCGTGTTCTGGACGCTGCACGGAGGTCTGCCAAGTGTTTGGCATGAAGGAAAGAAAAGTTGTCCAAAACAGCTTCTTATCGAATATTCATGTGATTGGAAATGTCAGGAAAGTGTAAGGTACTGTTTTCTATCAGTTGGCAAGCTGCGCACACAATCCCAGTGTTGTACAGCTTCCTTCTTCACCTTTCCGATGCTGCCGCTCTCTCCGGCTCCCGGAGCCGAAGAAGCGGCTTCTTCGCGCAAAGACGACTGTACCGCTCACAGTGCTCTCTTAGCGCCGCTTCTGCCGAAAGAAGCCCGGGAGCGGCTCTTAGCTCCGGAGAGCATCGTACCTTCGTCTTTAGCGTCTTTTGTGGTCTACATCCTAGCAGAAAGCTTTTCCATTCTGTCTGGCAAGGAAAACCTGCGGGAGCACAGAAAACATCTCCCATCGTGTTCTGGACGTTGCACGGAGGTCTGCCAAGTGTTTGGCATGAAGGAAAGAAAAGTTGTCCAAAACAGCTTCCAATCGAAGATTCATGTGATTGGAAACGTCAGGAAAGTGTAAGGTACTGTTTTCTATCAGTTGGCAAGCTGCGCACACAATCCCAGTGTTGTACAGCTTCCTTCTTCACCTTTCCGATGCTGCCGCTCTCTCCGGCTCCCGGAGCCGAAGAAGCGGCTTCTTCGCGCAAAGACGACTGTACCGCTCACAGTGCTCTCTTAGCGCCGCTTCTGCCGAAAGAAGCCCGGGAGAGGCGCTTAGCTCCGGAGAGCATCGTGACTTCGTCTTTAGCGTCTTTTGTGGTCTACATCCTAGCAGAAAGCTTTTCCACTCTGTCTGGCAAGGAAAACCTGCGGGAGCACAGAAAACATGTCCCATCGTGTTCTGGACGTTGCACGGAGGTCTGCCAAGTGTTTGGCATGAAGGAAAGAAAAGTTGTCCAAAACAGCTTCCAATCGAATATTCATGTGATTGGAAACGTCAGGAAAGTGGTAAGGTACTGTTTTCTATCAGTTGGCAAGCTGCGCACACAATCCCACTGTTGTACAGCTTCCTTCTTCACCTTTCCGATGCTGCCGCTCTCTCCGGCTCCCGGAGCCGAAGAAGCGGCTTGTTCGCGCAAAGACGATTGTACCGCTCACAGTGCTCTCTTAGCGCCGCTTCTGCCGAAAGAAGCCCGGGAGCGGCTCTTAGCTCCGGAGAGCATCGTACCTTCGTCTTTAGCGTCTTTTGTGGTCTACATCCTAGCAGAAAGCTTTTCCACTCTGTCTGGCAAGGAAAACCTGCGGGAGCACAGAAAACATCTGCCATCGTGTTCTGGACGTTGCACGGAGGTCTGCCAAGTGCTTGGTATGAAGGAAAGAAAAGTTGTCCAAAACAGCTTCCAATCGAATATTCATGTGATTGGAAAGGTCAGGAAAGTGTAAGGTACTGTTTTCTATCAGTTGGAAAATTGCGCACACAATCCCAGTGCTGTACAGCTTCCTTCTTCACCTTTCCGATGCTGCCGCTCTCTCCGGCTCCCGGAGCCGAAGAAGCGGCTTCTTCGCGCAAAGACGATTGTACCGCTCACAGTGCTCTCTTAGCGCCGCTTCTGCCGAAAGAAGCCCGGGAGCGGCTCTTAGCTCCGGAGAGCAACGTACCTTCGTCTTTAGCGTCTTTTGTGGTCTACATCCTAGCAGAAAGCTTTTCCACTCTGTCTGGCAAGGAAAACCTGCGGGAGCACAGAAAACATCTCCCATCGTGTTCTGGACGTTGCACGGAGGTCTGCAAAATGTTTGGCATGAAGGAAAGAAAAGTTGTCCAAAACAGCTTCCAATCGAATACTCATGTGATTGGAAACGTCAGGAAAGTGGTAAGGTACTGTTTTCTATCAGTTGGCAAGCTGCGCACACAATCCCAGTGTTGTACAGCTTCCTTCTTCACCTTTCCGATGCTGCCGCTCTCTCTGGCTCCCGGAGCCGAAGAAGCGGCTTCTTCGCGCAAAGACGATTGTAGCGCTCACAGTGCTCTCTTAGCGCCGCTTCTGCCGAAAGAAGCCCGGGAGCGGCTCTTAGCTCCGGAGAGCATCGTACCTTCGTCTTTAGCGTCTTTTGTGGTCTACATCCTAGCAGAAAGCTTTTCCACTCTGTCTGGCAAGGAAAACCTGCGGGAGCACAGAAAACATCTCCCATCGTGTTCTGGACGTTGCACGGAGGTCTGCCAAGTGCTTGGCATGAAGGAAAGAAAAGTTGTCCAAAACAGCTTCCAATCGAATATTCATGTGATTGGAAACGTCAGGAAAGTGTAAGGTACTGTTTTCTATCAGTTGGAAAGTTGCGCACACAATCCCAGTGTTGTACAGCTTCCTTCTTCACCTTTCCGATGCTGCCGCTCTCTCCGGCTCCCGGAGCCGAAGAAGCGGCTTCTTCGCGCAAAGACGATTGTACCGCTCACAGTGCTCTCTTAGCGCCGCTTCTGCCGAAAGAAGCCCGGCAGCGGCTCTTAGCTCCGGACAGCATCGTACCTTCGTCTTTAGCGTCTTTTGTGGTCTACATCCTAGCAGAAAGCTTTTCCACTCTGTCTGGCAAGGAAAACCTGAGGGAGCACAGAAAACATCTCCCATCGTGTTCTGGACGCTGCACACAGGTCTGCCAAGTGTTTGGCATGAATGAAAGAAAAGTTGTCCAAAACAGCTTCCAATCGAATATTCATGTGATTGGAAACGTCAGGAAAGTGGTAAGGAACTGTTTTCTATCAGTTGGCAAGCTGCGCACACAATCCCAGTGTTGTACAGCTTCCTTCTTCACCTTTCCGATGCTGCCGCTCTCTCCGGCTCCCGGAGCCGAAGAAGCGGCTTCTTCGCGCAAAGACGATTGTACCGCTCACAGTGCTCTCTTAGCGCCGCTTCTGCCGAAAGAAGCCCGGGAGCGGCTCTTAGCTCCGGACAGCATCGTACCTTCGTCTTTAGCGTCTTTTGTGGTCTACATACTAGCAGAAAGCTTTTCCACTCTGTCTGGCAAGGAAAACCTGCGGGAGCACAGAAAACATCTCCCATCGTGTTCTGGACGCTGCACACAGGTCTGCCAAGTGTTTGTCATGAAGGAAAGAAAAGTTGTCCAAAACAGCTTCCAATCGAATATTCATGTGATTGGAAACGTCAGGAAAGTGGTAAGGTACTGTTTTCTATCAGTTGGCAACCTGCGCACACAATCCCAGTGTTGTACAGCTTCCTTCTTCACCTTTCCGATGCTGCCGCTCTCTCCGGCTCCCGGAGCCGAAGAAGCGGCTTCTTCGCGCAAAGACGATTGTACCGCTCACAGTGCTCTCTTAGCGCCGCTTCTGCCGAAAGAAGCCCGGGAGCGGCTCTTAGCTCCGGAGAGCATCGTACCTTCGTCTTTAGCGTCTTTTGTGGTCTACATCCTAGCAGAAAGCTTTTCCACTCTGTCTGGCAAGGAAAACCTGCGGGAGCACAGAAAACATCTCCCATCGTATTCTGGACGTTGCACGGAGGTCTGCCAAGTGTTTGGCATGAAGGAAAGAAAAGTTGTCCAAAACAGCTTCCAATCGAATATTCATGTGATTGGAAACATCAGGAAAGTGTAAGGTACTGTTTTCTATCAGTTGGCAAGCTGCGCACACAATCCCAGTGTTGTACAGCTTCCTTCTTCACCTTTCCGATGCTGCCGCTCTCTCCGGCTCCCGGAGCCGAAGAAGCGGCTTCTTCGCGCAAAGACGATTGTACCGCTCACAGTGCTCTCTTAGCGCCGCTTCTGCCGAAAGAAGCCCGGCAGCGGCTCTTAGCTCCGGAGAGCATCGTACCTTCGTCTTTAGCGTCTTTTGTGGTCTACATCCTAGCAGAAAGCTTTTCCACTCTGTCTGGCAAGGAAAACCTGCGGGAGCACAGAAAACATCTCCCATCGTCTTCTGGACGTTGCACGGAGGTCTGCCAAGTGTTTGGCATGAAGGAAAGAAAAGTTGTCCAAAACAGCTTCCAATCGAATATTCATGTGATTGGAAACGTCAGGAAAGTGGTAAGGTACTGTTTTCTATCAGTTGGCAAGCTGCGCACACAATCCCACTGTTGTACAGCTTCCTTCTTCACCTTTCCGATGCTGCCGCTCTCTCCGGCTCCCGGAGCCGAAGAAGCGGCTTCTTCGCGCAAAGACGATTGTACCGCTCACAGTGCTCTCTTAGCGCCGCTTCTGCCGAAAGAAGCCCGGGAGCGGCTCTTAGCTCCGGAGAGCATCGTACCTTTGTCTTTAGCGTCTTTTGTGGTCTACATCCTTAGCAGAAAGCTTTTCCACTCTGTCTGGCAAGGAAAACCTGCGGGAGCACAGAAAACATCTCCCATCGTCTTCTGGACGTTGCACGGAGGTCTGCCAAGTGTTTGGCATGAAGGAAAGAAAAGTTGTCCAAAACAGCTTCCAATCGAATATTCATGTGATTGGAAACGTCAGGAAAGTGGTAAGGTACTGTTTTCTATCAGTTGGCAAGCTGCGCACACAATCCCAGTGTTGTACAGCTTCCTTCTTCACCTTTCCGATGCTGCCGCTCTCTCCGGCTCCCGGAGCCGAAGAAGCGGCTTCTTCGCGCAAAGACGATTGTAGCGCTCACAGTGCTCTCTTAGCGCCGCTTCTGCCGAAAGAAGCCCGGGAGCGGCTCTTAGCTCCGGAGAGCATCGTACCTTCGTCTTTAGCGTCTTTTGTGGTCTACATCCTAGCAGAAAGCTTTTCCACTCTGTCTGGCAAGGAAAACCTGCGGGAGCACAGAAAACATCTCCCATCGTGTTCTGGACGCTGCACGGAGGTCTGCCAAGTGTTTGGCATGAAGGAAAGAAAAGTTGTCCAAAACAGCTTCCTATCGAATATTCATGTGATTGGAAACGTCAGGAAAGTGGTAAGGTACTGCTTTCTATCCGTTGGCAAGCTGCGCACACAATCCCAGTGTTGTACAGCTTCCTTCTTCACCTTTCCGATGCTGCCGCTCTCTCCGGCTCCCGGAGCCGAAGAAGCGGCTTGTTCGCGCAAAGACGATTGTACCGCTCACAGTGCTCTCTTAGCGCCGCTTCTGCCGAAAGAAGCCCGGGAGCGGCTCTTAGCTCCGGAGAGCATCGTACCTTCGTCTTTAGCGTCTTTTGTGGTCTACATCCTAGCAGAAAGCTTTTCCACTCTGTCTGGCAAGGAAAACCTGCGGGAGCACAGAAAACATCTCCCATCGTGTTCTGGACGTTGCACGGAGGTCTGCCAAGTGTTTGGCATGAAGGAAAGAAAAGTTGTCCAAAACAGCTTCCAATCGAATATTCATGTGATTGGAAACATCAGGAAAGTGGTAAGGTACTGTTTTCTATCAGTTGGAAAGTTGCATACGCAATCCCAGTGTTGTACAGCTTCCTTCTTCACCTTTCTGATGCTGCCGCTCTCTCTGGCTCCCGGAGCCGAAGAAGCGGCTTCTTCGCGCAAAGACGATTGTACCGCTCACAGTGCTCTATTAGCGCCGCTTCTGCCGAAAGAAGCCCGGGAGCGGCTCTTAGCTCCGGACAGCATCGTACCTTCGTCTTTAGCGTCTTTTGTGGTCTACATCCTAGCAGAAAGCTTTTCCACTCTGTCTGGCAAGGAACCCTGCGGGAGCACAGAAAACATCTCCCATCGTGTTCTGGACGTTGCACGGAGGTCTGCCAAGTGTTTGGCATGAAGGAAAGAAAAGTTGTCCAAAACAGCTTCCAATCGAATATTCATGTGATTGGAAACGTCAGGAAAGTGGTAAGGTACTGTTTTCTATCAGTTGGCAAGCTGCGCACACAATCCCAGTGTTGTACAGCTTCCTTCTTCACCTTTCCGATGCTGCCGCTCTCTCCGGCTCCCGGAGCCGAAGAAGCGGCTTCTTCGCGCAAAGACGATTGTACCGCTCACAGTGCTCTCTTAGCGCCGCTTCTGCCGAAAGAAGCCCGGGAGCGGCTCTTAGCTCCGGAGAGCATCGTACCTTCGTCTTTAGCGTCTTTTGTGGTCTACATCCTAGCAGAAAGCTTTTCCACTCTGTCTGGCAAGGAAAACCTGCGGGAGCACAGAAAACATCTCCCATCGTGTTCTGGACGTTGCACGGAGGTCTGCCAAGTGTTTGGCATGAAGGAAAGAAAAGTTGTCCAAAACAGCTTCCAATCGAATATTCATGTGATTGGAAACGTCAGGAAAGTGGTAAGGTACTGTTTTCTATCCGTTGGCAAGCTGCGCACACAATCCCAGTGTTGTACAGCTTCCTTCTTCACCTTTCCGATGCTGCCGCTCTCTCCGGCTCCCGGAGCCGAAGAAGCGGCTTCTTCGCGCAAAGACGATTGTACCGCTCACAGTGCTCTCTTAGCGCCGCTTCTGCCGAAAGAAGCCCGGGAGCGGCTCTTAGCTCTGGAGAGCATCGTACCTTTGTCTTTAGCGTCTTTTGTGGTCTACATCCTAGCAGAAAGCTTTTCCACTCTGTCTGGCAAGGAAAACCTGCGGGAGCACAGAAAACATCTCCCATCGTATTCTGGACGTTGCACGGAGGTCTGCCAAGTGTTTGGCATGAAGGAAAGAAAAGTTGTCCAAAACAGCTTCCAATCGAATATTCATGTGATTGGAAACATCAGGAAAGTGTAAGGTACTGTTTTCTATCAGTTGGCAACCTGCGCACACAATCCCAGTGTTGTACAGCTTCCTTCTTCACCTTTCCGATGCTGCCGCTCTCTCTGGCTCCCGGAGCCGAAGAAGCGGCTTCTTCGCGCAAAGACCATTGTACCGCTCACAGTGCTCTCTTAGCGCCGCTTCTGCCGAAAGAAGCCCGGGAGCGGCTCTTAGCTCCGGAGAGCATCGTACCTTCGTCTTTAGCGTCTTTTGTGGTCTACATCCTAGCAGAAAGCTTTTCCACTCTGTCTGGCAAGGAAAACCTGCGGGAGCACAGAAAACATCTCCCATCGTGTTCTGGACGCTGCACGGAGGTCTGCCAAGTGTTTGGCATGAAGGAAAGAAAAGTTGTCCAAAACAGCTTCTTATCGAATATTCATGTGATTGGAAATGTCAGGAAAGTGTAAGGTACTGTTTTCTATCAGTTGGCAAGCTGCGCACACAATCCCAGTGTTGTACAGCTTCCTTCTTCACCTTTCCGATGCTGCCGCTCTCTCCGGCTCCCGGAGCCGAAGAAGCGGCTTCTTCGCGCAAAGACGACTGTACCGCTCACAGTGCTCTCTTAGCGCCGCTTCTGCCGAAAGAAGCCCGGGAGCGGCTCTTAGCTCCGGAGAGCATCGTACCTTCGTCTTTAGCGTCTTTTGTGGTCTACATCCTAGCAGAAAGCTTTTCAATTCTGTCTGGCAAGGAAAACCTGCGGGAGCACAGAAAACATCTCCCATCGTGTTCTGGACGTTGCACGGAGGTCTGCCAAGTGTTTGGCATGAAGGAAAGAAAAGTTGTCCAAAACAGCTTCCAATCGAAGATTCATGTGATTGGAAACGTCAGGAAAGTGTAAGGTACTGTTTTCTATCAGTTGGCAAGCTGCGCACACAATCCCAGTGTTGTACAGCTTCCTTCTTCACCTTTCCGATGCTGCCGCTCTCTCCGGCTCCCGGAGCCGAAGAAGCGGCTTCTTCGCGCAAAGACGACTGTACCGCTCACAGTGCTCTCTTAGCGCCGCTTCTGCCGAAAGAAGCCCGGGAGAGGCGCTTAGCTCCGGAGAGCATCGTACCTTCGTCTTTAGCGTCTTTTGTGGTCTACATCCTAGCAGAAAGCTTTTCCATTCTGTCTGGCAAGGAAAACCTGCGGGAGCACAGAAAACATCTCCCATCGTGTTCTGGACGTTGCACGGAGGTCTGCCAAGTGTTTGGCATGAAGGAAAGAAAAGTTGTCCAAAACAGCTTCCAATCGAATATTCATGTGATTGGAAACGTCAGGAAAGTGGTAAGGTACTGTTTTCTATCAGTTGGCAAGCTGCGCACACAATCCCAGTGTTGTACAGCTTCCTTCTTCACCTTTCCGATGCTGCCGCTCTCTCCGGCTCCCGGAGCCGAAGAAGCGGCTTCTTCGCGCAAAGACGATTGTACCGCTCACAGTGCTCTCTTAGCGCCGCTTCTGCCGAAAGAAGCCCGGGAGCGGCTCTTAGCTCCGGAGAGCATCGTACCTTCGTCTTTAGCGTCTTTTGTGGTCTACATCCTAGCAGAAAGCTTTTCCACTCTGTCTGGCAAGGAACCCTGCGGGAGCACAGAAAACATCTCCCATCGTGTTCTGGACGTTGCACGGAGGTCTGCCAAGTGTTTGGCATGAAGGAAAGAAAAGTTGTCCAAAACAGCTTCCAATCGAATATTCATGTGATTGGAAACGTCAGGAAAGTGGTAAGGTACTGTTTTCTATCAGTTGGCAAGCTGCGCACACAATCCCAGTGTTGTACAGCTTCCTTCTTCACCTTTCCGATGCTGCCGCTCTCTCCGGCTCCCGGAGCCGAAGAAGCGGCTTCTTCGCGCAAAGACGATTGTACCGCTCACAGTGCTCTCTTAGCGCCGCTTCTGCCGAAAGAAGCCCGGGAGCGGCTCTTAGCTCCGGAGAGCATCGTACCTTCGTCTTTAGCGTCTTTTGTGGTCTACATCCTAGCAGAAAGCTTTTCCACTCTGTCTGGCAAGGAAAACCTGCGGGAGCACAGAAAACATCTCCCATCGTCTTCTGGACGTTGCACGGAGGTCTGCCAAGTGTTTGGCATGAAGGAAAGAAAAGTTGTCCAAAACAGCTTCCAATCGAATATTCATGTGATTGGAAACGTCAGGAAAGTGGTAAGGTACTGTTTTCTATCCGTTGGCAAGCTGCGCACACAATCCCACTGTTGTACAGCTTCCTTCTTCACCTTTCCGATGCTGCCGCTCTCTCCGGCTCCCGGAGCCGAAGAAGCGGCTTCTTCGCGCAAAGACGATTGTACCGCTCACAGTGCTCTCTTAGCGCCGCTTCTGCCGAAAGAAGCCCGGGAGCGGCTCTTAGCTCCGGAGAGCATCGTACCTTTGTCTTTAGCGTCTTTTGTGGTCTACATCCTTAGCAGAAAGCTTTTCCACTCTGTCTGGCAAGGAAAACCTGCGGGAGCACAGAAAACATCTCCCATCGTGTTCTGGACGTTGCACGGAGGTCTGCCAAGTGTTTGGCATGAAGGAAAGAAAAGTTGTCCAAAACAGCTTCCAATCGAATATTCATGTGATTGGAAACGTCAGGAAAGTGGTAAGGTACTGTTTTCTATCAGTTGGCAAGCTGCGCACACAATCCCAGTGTTGTACAGCTTCCTTCTTCACCTTTCCGATGCTGCCGCTCTCTCCGGCTCCCGGAGCCGAAGAAGCGGCTTCTTCGCGCAAAGACGATTGTACCGCTCACAGTGCTCTCTTAGCGCCGCTTCTGCCGAAAGAAGCCCGGGAGCGGCTCTTAGCTCCGGAGAGCATCGTACCTTCGTCTTTAGCGTCTTTTGTGGTCTACATCCTAGCAGAAAGCTTTTCCACTCTGTCTGGCAAGGAAAACCTGCGGGAGCACAGAAAACATCTCCCATCGTGTTCTGGACGCTGCACGGAGGTCTGCCAAGTGTTTGGCATGAAGGAAAGAAAAGTTGTCCAAAACAGCTTCTTATCGAATATTCATGTGATTGGAAATGTCAGGAAAGTGTAAGGTACTGTTTTCTATCAGTTGGCAAGCTGCGCACACAATCCCAGTGTTGTACAGCTTCCTTCTTCACCTTTCCGATGCTGCCGCTCTCTCCGGCTCCCGGAGCCGAAGAAGCGGCTTCTTCGCGCAAAGACGACTGTACCGCTCACAGTGCTCTCTTAGCGCCGCTTCTGCCGAAAGAAGCCCGGGAGCGGCTCTTAGCTCCGGAGAGCATCGTACCTTCGTCTTTAGCGTCTTTTGTGGTCTACATCCTAGCAGAAAGCTTTTCCATTCTGTCTGGCAAGGAAAACCTGCGGGAGCACAGAAAACATCTCCCATCGTGTTCTGGACGTTGCACGGAGGTCTGCCAAGTGTTTGGCATGAAGGAAAGAAAAGTTGTCCAAAACAGCTTCCAATCGAAGATTCATGTGATTGGAAACGTCAGGAAAGTGTAAGGTACTGTTTTCTATCAGTTGGCAAGCTGCGCACACAATCCCAGTGTTGTACAGCTTCCTTCTTCACCTTTCCGATGATGCCGCTCTCTCCGGCTCCCGGAGCCGAAGAAGCGGCTTCTTCGCGCAAAGACGACTGTACCGCTCACAGTGCTCTCTTAGCGCCGCTTCTGCCGAAAGAAGCCCGGGAGAGGCGCTTAGCTCCGGAGAGCATCGTACCTTAGTCTTTAGCTTCTTTTGTGGTCTACATCGTAGCAGAAAGCTTTTCCATTCTGTCCGGCAAGGAAAACCTGCGGGAGAACAGAAAACATCTCCAATCGTGTTCTGGACGTTGCACGGAGGTCTGCCAAGTGTTTGGCATGAAGGAAAGAAAAGTTGTCCAAAACAGCTTCCAATCGAATATTCATGTGATTGGAAACGTCAGGAAAGTGGTAAGGTACTGTTTTCTATCAGTTGGCAACCTGCGCACACAATCCCAGTGTTGTACAGCTTCCTTCTTCACCTTTCCGATGCTGCCGCTCTCTCCGGCTCCCGGAGCCGAAGAAGCGGCTTCTTCGCGCAAAGACGATTGTACCGCTCACAGTGCTCTCTTAGCGCCGCTTCTGCCGAAAGAAGCCCGGGAGCGGCTCTTAGCTCCGGAGAGCATCGTACCTTCGTCTTTAGCGTCTTTTGTGGTCTACATCCTAGCAGAAAGCTTTTCCACTCTGTCTGGCAAGGAAAACCTGCGGGAGCACAGAAAACATCTCCCATCGTCTTCTGGACGTTGCACGGAGGTCTGCCAAGTGTTTGGCATGAAGGAAAGAAAAGTTGTCCAAAACAGCTTCCAATCGAATATTCATGTGATTGGAAACGTCAGGAAAGTGGTAAGGTACTGTTTTCTATCCGTTGGCAAGCTGCGCACACAATCCCACTGTTGTACAGCTTCCTTCTTCACCTTTCCGATGCTGCCGCTCTCTCCGGCTCCCGGAGCCGAAGAAGCGGCTTCTTCGCGCAAAGACGATTGTACCGCTCACAGTGCTCTCTTAGCGCCGCTTCTGCCGAAAGAAGCCCGGGAGCGGCTCTTAGCTCCGGAGAGCATCGTACCTTTGTCTTTAGCGTCTTTTGTGGTCTACATCCTTAGCAGAAAGCTTTTCCACTCTGTCTGGCAAGGAAAACCTGCGGGAGCACAGAAAACATCTCCCATCGTGTTCTGGACGTTGCACGGAGGTCTGCCAAGTGTTTGGCATGAAGGAAAGAAAAGTTGTCCAAAACAGCTTCCAATCGAATATTCATGTGATTGGAAACGTCAGGAAAGTGGTAAGGTACTGTTTTCTATCAGTTGGCAAGCTGCGCACACAATCCCAGTGTTGTACAGCTTCCTTCTTCACCTTTCCGATGCTGCCGCTCTCTCCGGCTCCCGGAGCCGAAGAAGCGGCTTCTTCGCGCAAAGACGATTGTACCGCTCACAGTGCTCTCTTAGCGCCGCTTCTGCCGAAAGAAGCCCGGGAGCGGCTCTTAGCTCCGGAGAGCATCGTACCTTCGTCTTTAGCGTCTTTTGTGGTCTACATCCTAGCAGAAAGCTTTTCCACTCTGTCTGGCAAGGAAAACCTGCGGGAGCACAGAAAACATCTCCCATCGTGTTCTGGACGCTGCACGGAGGTCTGCCAAGTGTTTGGCATGAAGGAAAGAAAAGTTGTCCAAAACAGCTTCTTATCGAATATTCATGTGATTGGAAATGTCAGGAAAGTGTAAGGTACTGTTTTCTATCAGTTGGCAAGCTGCGCACACAATCCCAGTGTTGTACAGCTTCCTTCTTCACCTTTCCGATGCTGCCGCTCTCTCCGGCTCCCGGAGCCGAAGAAGCGGCTTCTTCGCGCAAAGACGACTGTACCGCTCACAGTGCTCTCTTAGCGCCGCTTCTGCCGAAAGAAGCCCGGGAGCGGCTCTTAGCTCCGGAGAGCATCGTACCTTCGTCTTTAGCGTCTTTTGTGGTCTACATCCTAGCAGAAAGCTTTTCCATTCTGTCTGGCAAGGAAAACCTGCGGGAGCACAGAAAACATCTCCCATCGTGTTCTGGACGTTGCACGGAGGTCTGCCAAGTGTTTGGCATGAAGGAAAGAAAAGTTGTCCAAAACAGCTTCCAATCGAAGATTCATGTGATTGGAAACGTCAGGAAAGTGTAAGGTACTGTTTTCTATCAGTTGGCAAGCTGCGCACACAATCCCAGTGTTGTACAGCTTCCTTCTTCACCTTTCCGATGATGCCGCTCTCTCCGGCTCCCGGAGCCGAAGAAGCGGCTTCTTCGCGCAAAGACGACTGTACCGCTCACAGTGCTCTCTTAGCGCCGCTTCTGCCGAAAGAAGCCCGGGAGAGGCGCTTAGCTCCGGAGAGCATCGTACCTTAGTCTTTAGCTTCTTTTGTGGTCTACATCGTAGCAGAAAGCTTTTCCATTCTGTCCGGCAAGGAAAACCTGCGGGAGAACAGAAAACATCTCCAATCGTGTTCTGGACGTTGCACGGAGGTCTGCCAAGTGTTTGGCATGAAGGAAAGAAAAGTTGTCCAAAACAGCTTCCAATCGAATATTCATGTGATTGGAAACGTCAGGAAAGTGGTAAGGTACTGTTTTCTATCAGTTGGCAACCTGCGCACACAATCCCAGTGTTGTACAGCTTCCTTCTTCACCTTTCCGATGCTGCCGCTCTCTCCGGCTCCCGGAGCCGAAGAAGCGGCTTCTTCGCGCAAAGACGATTGTAGCGCTCACAGTGCTCTCTTAGCGCCGCTTCTGACGAAAGAAGCCCGGGAGCGGCTCTTAGCTCCGGAGAGCATCGTACCTTCGTCTTTAGCGTCTTTTGTGGTCTACATCCTAGCAGAAAGCTTTTCCACTCTGCCTGGCAAGGAAAACCTGCGGGAGCACAGAAAACATCTCCCATCGTGTTCTGGACGTTGCACGGAGGTCTGCCAAGTGTTTGGCATGAAGGAAAGAAAAGTTGTCCAAAACAGCTTCCAATCGAATATTCATGTGATTGGAAACGTCAGGAAAGTGGTAAGGTACTGTTTTCTATCCGTTGGCAAGCTGCGCACACAATCCCAGTGTTGTACAGCTTCCTTCTTCACCTTTCCGATGCTGCCGCTCTCTCCGGCTCCCGGAGCCGAAGAAGCGGCTTGTTCGCGCAAAGACGATTGTACCGCTCACAGTGCTCTCTTAGCGCCGCTTCTGCCGAAAGAAGCCCGGGAGCGGCTCTTAGCTCCGGAGAGCATCGTACCTTCGTCTTTAGCGTCTTTTGTGGTCTACATCCTAGCAGAAAGCTTTTCCACTCTGTCTGGCAAGGAAAACCTGCGGGAGCACAGAAAACATCTGCCATCGTGTTCTGGACGTTGCACGGAGGTCTGCCAAGTGCTTGGCATGAAGGAAAGAAAAGTTGTCCAAAACAGCTTCCAATCGAATATTCATGTGATTGGAAACGTCAGGAAAGTGGTAAGGAACTGTTTTCTATCAGTTGGCAAGCTGCGCACACAATCCCAGTGTTGTACAGCTTCCTTCTTCACCTTTCCGATGCTGCCGCTCTCTCCGGCTCCCGGAGCCGAAGAAGCGGCTTCTTCGCGCAAAGACGATTGTACCGCTCACAGTGCTCTCTTAGCGCCTCTTCTGCCGAAAGAAGCCCGGGAGCGGCTCTTAGCTCCGGAGAGCATCGTACCTTCGTCTTTAGCGTCTTTTGTGGTCTACATCCTAGCAGAAAGCTTTTCCACTGTGTCTGGCAAGGAAAACCTGCGGGAGCACAGAAAACATCTCCCATCGTGTTCTGGACGTTGCACGGAGGTCTGCCAAGTGCTTGGCATGAAGGAAAGAAAAGTTGTCCAAAACAGCTTCCAATCGAATATTCATGTGATTGGAAACGTCAGGAAAGTGGTAAGGTACTGTTTTCTATCAGTTGGCAAGCTGCGCACACAATCCCAGTGTTGTACAGCTTCCTTCTTCACCTTTCCGATGCTGCCGCTCTCTCCGGCTCCCGGAGCCGAAGAAGCGGCTTCTTCGCGCAAAGACGATTGTAGCGCTCACAGTGCTCTCTTAGCGCCGCTTCTGCCGAAAGAAGCCCAGCAGCGGCTCTTAGCTCTGGAGAGCATCGTACCTTCGTCTTTAGCGTCTTTTGTGGTCTACATCCTAGCAGAAAGCTTTTCCACTCTGTCTGGCAAGGAAAACCTGCGGGAGCACAGAAAACATCTCCCATCGTATTCTGGACGTGTCACGGTGGTCTGCCAAGTGTTTGGCATGAAGGAAAGAAAAGTTGTCCTAAACAGCTTCCAATCGAATATTCATGTGATTGGAAACGTCAGGAAAGTGGTAAGGTACTGTTTTCTATAAGTTGGCAAGCTGCGCACACAATCCCAGTGTTGTACAGCTTCCTTCTTCACCTTTCCGATGCTGCCGCTCTCTCCGGCTCCCGGAGCCGAAGAAGCGGCTTCTTCGCGCAAAGACGATTGTACCGCTCACAGTGCTCTCTTAGCGCCGCTTCTGCCGAAAGAAGCCCAGCAGCGGCTCTTAGCTCCGGAGAGCATCGTACCTTCGTCTTTAGCGTCTTTTGTGGTCTACATCCTAGCAGAAAGCTTTTCCACTCTGTCTGGCAAGGAAAACCTGCGGGAGCACAGAAAACATCTCCCATCGTGTTCTGGACGTTGCACGGAGGTCTGCCAAGTGTTTGGCATGAAGGAAAGAAAAGTTGTCCAAAACAGCTTCCAATCGAATATTCATGTGATTGGAAACGTCAGGAAAGTGGTAAGGTACTGTTTTCTATCCGTTGGCAAGCTGCGCACACAATCCCAGTGTTGTACAGCTTCCTTCTTCACCTTTCCGATGCTGCCGCTCTCTCCGGCTCCCGGAGCCGAAGAAGCGGCTTCTTCGCGCAAAGACGATTGTACCGCTCACTGTGCTCTCTTAGCGCCGCTTCTGCCGAAAGAAGCCCGGGAGCGGCTCTTAGCTCCGGAGAGCATCGTACCTTCGTCTTTAGCGTCTTTTGTGGTCTACATCCTAGCAGAAAGCTTTTCCACTCTGTCTGGCAAGGAAAACCTGCGGGAGCACAGAAAACATCTCCCATCGTGTTCTGGACGTTGCACGGAGGTCTGTCAAGTGTTTGGCATGAAGGAAAGAAAAGTTGTCCAAAACAGCTTCCAATCGAATATTCATGTGATTGGAAACATCAGGAAAGTGGTAAGGTACTGTTTTCTATCAGTTGGAAAATTGCATACGCAATCCCAGTGTTGTACAGCTTCCTTCTTCACCTTTCTGATGCTGCCGCTCCCTCCGGCTCCCGGAGCCGAAGAAGAGGCTTCTTCGCGCAAAGACGATTGTACCGCTCACAGTGCTCTCTTAGCGCCGCTTCTGCCGAAAGAAGCCCGGGAGCGGCTCTTAGCTCCGGACAGCATCGTACCTTCGTCTTTAGCGTCTTTTGTGGTCTACATCCTAGCAGAAAGCTTTTCCACTCTGTCTGGCAAGGAAAACCTGCGGGAGCACAGAAAACATCTCCCATCGTGTTCTGGACGCTGCACGGAGGTCTGCCAAGTGTTTGGCATGAAGGAAAGAAAAGTTGTCCAAAACAGCTTCCAATCGAATATTCATGTGATTGGAAACGTCAGGAAAGTGGTAAGGTACTGTTTTCTATCAGTTGGCAAGCTGCGCACACAATCCCAGTGTTGTACAGCTTCCTTCTTCACTTTTCCGATGCTGCCGCTCTCTCCGGCTCCCGGAGCCGAAGAAGCGGCTTCTTCGCGCAAAGACGATTGTACCGCTCACAGTGCTCTCTTAGCGCCGCTTCTGCCGAAAGAAGCTCGGGAGCGGCTCTTAGCTCCGGAGAGCATCGTACTTTCGTCTTTAGCGTCTTTTGTGGTCTACATCCTAGCAGAAAGCTTTTCCACTCTGTCTGGCAAGGAAAACCTGCGGGAGCACAGAAAACATCTCCCATCGTGTTCTGGACGTTGCACGGAGGTCTGCAAAA